>NC_090451.1:670163071-670505882 GCF_031143425.1 Pleurodeles waltl | reverse complement strand
GATTTGCCCCGGATCAGGGATTTTCACATGGCTTATTGTTTGACAGATTAACCACTAGACACATCTCCGGTGAAAGACCCCATTCCCTACCACTTGGACACTCTTCTACCAGGATTTTATTTGTTGAAAGCGCATCACATCCAAAACTGTAACACTTATAATTGGATAAAACAAACTTATGACTTAAAGGCCAAGGCACTCTAGCCAAGCAACTAAATTGTGGCATTTGAAATTAATTGCTGAGATAAACTATCCCATATTAAGGTGAATATTAACAGGGGAATATAAAATATTGAGTGAATTAGAAAGGTGACATGAGATGCAGAGCAAAATCTCCGTATCTCAACCTGTTAACATAGTGCACCCCTGAGTAAAATGGTAAAGTAACAAAATA
Organism: Pleurodeles waltl; assembly: GCF_031143425.1. NCBI lineage: Eukaryota > Metazoa > Chordata > Amphibia > Caudata > Salamandridae > Pleurodeles > Pleurodeles waltl. The sequence continues at coordinate 670,505,488 of NC_090451.1, read as the reverse complement.
TTGTGGCATAAATGTTACTTGACAAAAATACAACATCCTAAATAATGATTGCAAAAATGTTTTTACATTGAAGTTAATAATAAAAAAATCTACATTAAATAGACTACTACTTTCGTAAAACCATATTTAGTCTGCAATACTTAAGTCAGACAAAATTTTTGTTATGCATTTTGTAACATGCAACCAGTTTAAAAAAACGTTATCCCAAACATAACAAGCATTTGCAATGCAACGGGTCTCGCATTACGTCGAGATAGAGCTATTAGCGTTGTAAACTCCTAACCGGACTTTTCTTGCCAAAGTAAATGGAAAAAAAAAAAAAGAGCTCTATCACACTGTGTAAAACACTGCGAAATAAAGAGAAAAAGTAGTCCAGAAACCATATGGAAAACATGGAGCCTTGTATGTTTCCAGTAGTTTACCCGTGCTCTCAAGGAGGGCCAAACACCGGAAATGGCATGACGTATGCATGTATTTCACGAATCAAAACAAGCGGATTTTAAAAGGCAAACCCACAAACCAATGAAAGTGACTGACGTAACATGGGCGTGGTTAAAATCCCCCCAAGAGAGAGATTAGAAGAGGGACGGAGTGCTTTGCGCTCGCCCATAAAAATTGGGTAGCTGGGATAGCATTTGCTACCCAAGGAGTTTTCTGGGGTACATCTGCTAAGCTCTTTGATACCCCTCTTCTGTAGGGGTCATGAAGGCAGATGCAGAAATAGGGAAAAAAACGAGCTCTAAGAGTCCCTTTTTTGGTCTGGCTTGACGGCACAGCTATATAACCACACCTCATGTGATAAACAAAAAAGCGCTTTCTAAGTATTATTGAGAGAAGGACCTAGGCTCCACCCATTTGTTGGTTTCCATGAGAGCAGCATTGCTTTGGACCACAGTTGTGTGCTTCCACTGAGAAGAGTGCTTGTATTGCATATTTTGGCTTGAAGCAAATCCTATTCTGAATACAGCGGGACAGAGATGGTTATGGTTGGATGCCAAGGATCATGGCTGTAAATCTGGTCTATTTTTTATGAAATGTTACGATAAAGGCAATAGGCCTGTCATATTTATTTTGTGTGGCATGGGCTATCATCTATCTGTCTGACTGTTGATTGTTAGTACAATATATGAAAGCCTGCAGAAAAGGGATTTTGTTACATCTGGGCCACTAAATTAGATCTCAGTCACTAGGTCACTTCTCCTCTGCTGTGTCATATTCCCACCTTCAGGGCACATCTCCATTCTCAAAACTCATCAACATCACTATGCCATATCTCTGGTCAGTAGAGTACCTTACCGTCACTAAATCGTGTTTCCATCATCTGAACACAGTAGACCACAGCTTCACCATTTGATCACATCAGCTAGACCATATATCCACCAGTAATACATATTACCATCACTGGAACACGTCTCCATCACTGGAACCCATCTCCATCAATAGAACATCATAGACCACAGCTTCACCATTTGATCACATCAGCTAGACCATATATCCACCAGTAATACATATTACCATCACTGGAACCCGTCTCCATCACTGGAACCCGTCTCCATCACTGGAACCCGTCTCCATCACTGGAACCCGTCTCCATCACTGGAACCCGTCTCCATCACTGGAACCCGTCTCCATCACTGGAACATCATAGACCACAGCTTCGCTCTTTGGCCACATCCCCACCACTAGACCATAAATACATCTGTAGCACATATAACCATCACTCGAACCCATCTCCATCACCAGACCACTGTACCCCACAGCTTCACCATTTGATCACATCAGCTAGACCATATATCCACCAGTAATACATATTACCATCACTGGAACCCGTCTCCATCACTGGAACCCGTCTCCATCACTGGAACCCGTCTCCATCACTGGAACCCGTCTCCATCACTAGAACATCATAGACCACAGCTTCGCTCTTTGGCCACATCCCCACCACTAGACCATAAATACATCTGTAGCACATATAACCATCACTCGAACCCATCTCCATCACCAGACCACTGTACCCCACAGCTTCGCCCTTTGACCACATCCAGCACAGACCACATCGCCACCATTAGTAAATGGCACAACATACCAATTTTCTCACTAGACGCCATCTTTTCCTTTAACATTATATCCCGCTTACAAACACCAACATGTCTCCCAAATAAAAGTACATAGGAGGGAGGCAGGTGAGGGCCTTAGCACAGAGGCTGAAAATTGAAATTAATGGAAGTTCAGAACGCAGTTTTCCTAGATTTTATGGTCTTAAGGGAAATCCCCCACAGGAATTTACCCATCATTTCCACCCTTTAGGGTGTCAGGAGCACTGTCCAAATCAAGCACTCTTTTAAAACAGGCATCAAAGATGACCAGGACACGTGTGACTTTGAATCCCAGTTACTTTTGGCTCCCGAGGCACGATATATATGTATATAGTAAGGTTGCTGATGCGGTTGTGCGCCTGCTGCAGACAACTGTAATTACCCTGAATGTCTCAGATTTTAGTTGTGACGCAGGACGTCCTATCTCTCATCTTTCACTATTCCTAAGGTTGCTGGATCTAAAAGCAGCAAAACAACAAACAGGACGCCCTGTATGATCGAGCTAGTTCCTGCCTGTCATGCGGAGGAGTGCATAGACAACCGGGCCATATGTCAAATTCTGGCTCAGAATCCTCGAGATCATTGGTTTCAAAATGTTATCCGGCCCGCTGGCTCTCTCCCATTGGAATATATGTATTCATTCATTCATTCGCTCGGATATATAGAAGAGCTGTGAGACGAGAAGCGAGTACGCTAGCCAGGATCACACAGGAGTCAGCAGGGCGCCACCGCCCGCATGCAGGGAAATAAAGCAGAACACCACAGCTAATCTGAACCACGGGCCTCTAAATGTCCGGTTCAACGCGCAACTCACAGCTCTGCTACCGCCTCTCCCCGCCGCGCGCCAGGTGATGCCCCCAGGCCACATCTGCAGTCCATGAGTGCTTCTGCGCTCTGTGCAGGGGGGATGGGGGGTGGCGGGGGTCGGCAGAGAGGTAGCAGCACAGAGATTGACTCGGGGAGTGCGTCACCGAACCATGGATCAATCGAGGCCTGGGACCCCCCAGTGCTTAATTTGTAAATAAAAGCGTGCGCACAACGCTCTCATTTGAAAATTTGAAACCGGGGGCTGCCGCAATTAAATGTGCGAACACCGAATACTGAGGCGGGGTAATCGTGAAACTGCCTCCGGCCTCTTTAATCCATTCACAGCCACTCCCTGCCCCTTCAGCTCACGCTTGCAGCTTTCTCCCTTTGTGACGCTTTTTCGTTTTTTCTCTTCCTCCTTCTTTCCATATGTGTTCTTTGCTCGCAGTAAATGCCGGATGCAGAAAAATAAGAGCCGGTGCCCCCCACTGGCTCAAAGGAAGCACTGGATGCCCCTGGGCCTATAGTATGCTACCTGGTTCCCCTTGTTGTACGCCGCTCGTCGCTGTCCCCGGTTTTGGCCCCGCTGCTCAGCCCTCGTCTCTCTGCCCCCGGTTCCACTGACCGGAGCCCCTGCGCTCTCGACTTTGTCCCCGGGCCTATGTCCCCTGGCTCAGCTCTATTCCCTTGCCCCGCATCCGGCCCCATACTCCCGGGTTCCTCCTGGTATACGCCCCTGTCCCCCTTTACATCCACTCCTCCTGCACCCATACACCCTGTTCTACACCCCTGGTCTCTCTGCTGTGTCTAGACCACATGCCCCGGCCCCCTGCTGTGAATTACTTTGTTTCCGGTACCAGGCCTTCCGGTCCCCCTGCTCAGCGCTCTGTCCAAAATCTCATGTTCACTCCCCCCCCCTTGCTCCGCGCCCCAGCCCTCCTCCCCGGGGCTGCAGTGAGAGCGCGGATTAGCGGAGCTCGTCCTGAGCTGGGCCCATTGTGGTAATCCCGGTTCTCAGGGCCTGGGGGTCCGTGAAGAATGGCTGTCTGAGCTCTTTGTTATGGTGCCGCACACCGTGTGATTCCAGACAGTTACTGTCTCCTCTTCGGGCTGATCCGAGCCTCTGTGGGAAGAGCTCTGAGACCACACTGTCTGCCTCACCCCCGCCCCTCACGCGTCATGCAACTCTGATTGACTTTACAGTAATCACAGCCAATGTAAGGGGGAGAAATGAGGCCACATTCAGGACTTAAAATAGGAATTAAACACCACGAAAAGAACAGGTCAAACTAATTTATTTTACTTAAAGTTTCCATAACTCTTAATGAGCTGCCTCATAACGCTGCTGAGTGACTCGTGGAAAGGCAAGGTGTGAAAAATACTCAAAATAAACATAGTCTTAACTTGCCTTTTAAGGACTGGCGCGATAGTCTGGTTTTACTAACATTATAAATTTAAGATACTTACATATAGGGGGCTTCCAGCCTACTTCAATCATGGACTTAGTGCACTGTGAGTGATGTAATTCTGCCCTTTCACAAGGAGCAAACCTGTTCACAAAGTAGTTCCTGTACATGCCAAGGACTCTTATAGCAATAGATGCTTTAATACCCCCAAAATATGTTTGCTTTTAGCCAATGTTTTTTTTTTTAAGATTGAGGAGGGTCCTACGGATTCCCCAACAGTAAAATTGTGCAAAAAACATATCAAACCCAAACGAGCATTGCAAAACAAAAGGCAGGCAACCTACCACAAACTTACTGGCCTTGCCAATGCTTGTTATTAAGAGCTCTTCCGTAAGATACAGCAAAAAGAACAGTGGGTTGAGATGCTATCCCAAACGATTGCCAGTGGTTTGACTATTTGCTAGTATCCATCTCATGACCTTTTGAGGGTTTGCACGCAGCTTGGTGACGTAGAGAATGTCTCTTGCTTCAGGGAGTGCCCAACATGGCAGGTGTGCCTTGTTTTCAGTTTCTTTTCAACGGGAGTTCGGCTTCTTTTTCCATCGGTACCGGTCGGGTTCTGTCCAACCCCCCCCCATCATCCATGTATATTTCCCAGATCACAGGCTATTGGCTTAGAGAATCCTAGCCAGTGACACAGTAGTGTCTGAGTAAATGGTGATCCGTGTGCTGGATATTTTCTTGGTGCACGGTCTATGACCTTAGACAGCTTCCACATGAAACTGGGCATCTGTGGGGCAGAGCGTGTAGGTTTAGTGGATATATAGGTTTAGTGGATGTAGAATCTATCCGCAAGAGGACATCATCTGTATATAACAAGAGATAGTGTAATCAGGATTACTAGTGGCTGGCTGGTGTATGTGTTTATTCGGTAGTTACAGTTTGTGCAGCTGTTGACGTGTAATGTATACGATGTGTGCGTGTGCTTGCAACAACCAGGTATATGTGTACAGCATAATTTGTGCATGTTGTGTGTGCAAGATGGAACATTGTTGAGAGGGTACTTAGTATGAGTGTGTTGCTTGCATGGGTACACTAAAGTGCATGCAGCGGCTGGTGGTGTGTACACGAGAAAAGTGTACAGGGTGTGTGCCCCAACCAGAGACATTTTAAGGATAAGGAATCTAAGACAACGAAACAAAATTGGGCTGATTGCATCCCTCACCTCACACGTGGCACACAAAGTGCCGACTGCATCCAATATTTCCGACAAAAGGTCACTCAAGGACTTGTGGCCAGGTCCACTATCTCTGCACAGATCCTGATCACAGCCGTAAGGTGAGATCCTGGAAAATGCTTCCATTGAAGTCCCTCGCTCACTTGTGGAAATCAGCGGTGAGGATTAGGACTTGTTTGTGCAGTGCCATACAGTGATTTTGTGTTACACTAATACCAGCTCATCTAAGTGCAGCAACCTTGATCGGCCCCAAGCAGAACACGGATCCTCACATGGCACCAAAACTGATCTTGAGTTGAGTTACGTCACTCATCACCTTAGGTTTCACCAACTGAACATACATGCACTAGTGCACTGCTGGAGAAGTCAGTGGCGCTGCAAGACTACAATATTGGTAGATGCAATCATTACAAATGTCAAGTTACCATAACGTATCTGCCATATCAACTCCCAGGGTGGCTGGAAACCATCAATCCAAAAGATTTCTAGAAGCAAACATGCAAAGGAGCTTTGCGTTGAATGTTTTCATCACATTTACACTTTAAATTGATCTAAGAGCCACTGTTGCTCCTTTTGGTGTTGTAGTCTTTCCCAAATGAGGTGATTCAACACCCGACAGAAATCCCCTCTGCTGCGGTAAATCCATCCTCCTTTTTTCCTGCCTTTCCTGTCCCATCCCAATTCCTCATTCCCATGCGGTGGAGGCATTAATTCACTTGCATCGCTCCACGTCTCTGTGGTTGGCGCAGGTTGAGGTCTACCTTGGGGAATAAGTAAATAACTTGGAAGGTGGATCCAGAAATGATTGAGACTGCTGCTAAGTAACCAGAGCATTACCTCCTCGGATGACTTAGTCATCTGACTCATTAGCAAATAAGGACTTGTTTGCAAGGGAGCAGTTACTAAGGAAATGCAGAATCAAGGTCTTCAATACCCAGGTTACAGGTGCTCCGACCAGTGGTGCCGCTGTGTGACTTCAGGATGCCCTGCCATCAGCATCACTCCTGAGGATGCATCTGGCACACGCACCAACACCATTTAAATAGTTTTATACGGCAGGTGATGCCGTGGTACCAAAAATGCATCTCACAGTATTCACCCGCACCTAACAACCATACAACAGAGATGTACATTCGAAGACTCAACCAGGCCTTGTTCTTCTGTATCTGCACCCTCCAAACAAACCTATTTCTTAATAATGAGTTCTAGGCAGTACTTAATTTGTTTAAAAATAAATTTTGAAAAAAAGTGCCTGTGCCATGGTTAGGAGAGCAATGCAGTTTGCACTACCCATTGTGCCTGTCAGCTGTACCAATGACAGTACCTGTATAACTACAAACCATCACACTGCTTCAAGTCTGATAATTCCGATTGTTTGAGGCGGACACAGCTATAAGAATGTCTTGAGCAGCAGGTATTAGTTGTTTTCATTATATTGAATTAATAAACAACTGTTGTTCTGCTCATTTCTAAATTGCACAAACAGCGCCACCATGTGGCAGCTGTCATAAGTACCTGTGTTGACAATTAAGTACCGGTGCTGAACACCGGAAACCACTGCTCAAATTAAGCACTACTTGTAGAATGATTCAGAGTTCAAATCCTAAATGCACCTGGGATGATACAAAATTCAGTTTAAAAGTGGATAATCACTTTCCTGGCCGTAAGAGGTCCCTCCAGTGCAGAAAACAAGGGCAAGTCTTTTCACCCAGTCCTTCATCGCGATCAGTAACCAACAATAAGCGTTCAAAAACATTTCTTTGCTTGATGATGTCACCAAGGTTTCGAGATCTGTTGGGACATGATTCACTGAACGGCCCCTTTAAGAGGGTCTCTCTGTATTTCCAGCTTCCTGTTTGTTTGGAGCTGGCTTGCCACATTCCGACACCAACTCTTCAACGAAAGTACTACAATGAAGACAGCAGGCACCGCACCTCCAGAGATCGCTCTGCACTGTGGGTAAAAAGTTGCTTGCGTCACAAAGGGAATATTGATTCCAATTAAGAGTGGTTAGATGAACAAACAGGAAGGAAGTCCACTCTACCCATCTGCAGCACGTGCTGCTGGTTAATTAGCCTGGTGTGGAGGACGAGCCCCTGGGAATGTGTAAGAATTCGCGACACTGTATGAATTGAAGAAATGTACTTTATTTCCTCTAAGCATAAGTTGTACAAGGGAGACGTGCAGTTGCTCCGTCCGCTTCAATAACCGTTTCTCCATTCGCCGTTCTCGAATGCCTCTATGTAAACATACAGGGGCGTGCGGCATTACAAGCATGAGGCATTCGAGAACGGTGACGGTGACAACCATTCTCTGCAGACACTACACATCTTCTCTCTTTACAATGGAAAACAATATGAAAATAAACAACATTAACATAAGATATTCCTATAAACAAAACAGTTGAACACATTCCAAATAAACTGTCTCTAAGAATGTTTCTATGAATAATAGTCATCGAACTTCTTTGGTTTCACAATTCTCCTGCCAGATCTACTCCACCTATCGCTCCTACTGAGGATTCCCTCCAAACTCCTAGAGTCGCTGGAACTGTTAGATGACCATAGGTCACCTGATGGAAGGTAACGATCACCAGTGCTCCCCGAATCAACTCTATGTTGACATTGATAATCATGTTCTTCTCTCCTCTCGTCCTTCCCTTCTAACCATTCTTTCCACTTATAACTCTTCGGAATACTAATCTCCTTTCCCGAGTCAACTCTGGTACCCTTGCACATTGACAATGCGGATATGTGCCACACTTTACCATCATGAGTCTCGCTGAATTATTGTACACTGCAATTACTTTCAAGGGAGAAGAAAATTTACTTTGCCCTTTAATTGTGTGTTTATTGCTCTTGACTCTCACAGCATCACCAACGCATAACTTAAACTCCTTACACTTGTGGATGTCATCATAATACTTATTATATTTACCCTGAGCTTTCTCAATATTTGTCCTCACCTCCTCAGGACACCATTCTACCCTTTTGGCAGCTTTGAGCCAACCAACATTATCTTTTGACATGGGAGTTCTACCCCTCATGAGTTCAAATGGACTTGCATTTGTACTATTACATGGGGTAATCCTAAAAGCCCACAAGGCTTTCCATAATTCTGTTTTCCAAACCAAATGATTGTTATTGGACAATTGAATCATTCCTTTGAGTACGCGGTTAAACCTTTCGACAGAACCATTACCCGCAGGATGGTAAATTGAAGTGGTATGATGTTTTACTCTATTCCTTCTCACATACTCTTGAAAAGCAGATGACGTGAATTGTGTTCCGTTGTCAGACACAATACATTTTGGTAAACCCTCTTTTACAAAAATTGTATCCATAAATTTGATGATACTGCTTACATCAGCTTTCCTTACAATTCCTACCTCTGGCCACTTTGAAAAGTGATCCACGAGTACTAGTAGGAAGGTCTGCTCATCACCTTCACCTATGGGCCCCATGACATCAATACCTACTCTTTCCCCAAGACATGTTGGGGGAAGGAATAGGATGTAAAGGCGGTCTTAACATCACTTGCGTCTTATCAGCATTATCACAAACATGGCACTCTCTCACCATTCTTTCTACCTCCTTATCTAACCCCGGCCACCAGTACCAATGCTTCACTCTATTCTTAGTCTTACCGATGCCTTGATGGCCTTCATGGCAAATCTCAAGAATTTTCTCCCTTAAGGTGATAGGAGGTATTACCTTCCCGTTCCTAAGAAACAGACCTTATTCCATGGATAATTCATCCCTTACTTCCCAAAAGGGTAACAAATTCTTATTAACCATTTTCTTTAACCGCCACCCTTTAGTAATCATGACACTCATTTCTTTCATCGCCTCATCCAAGTTCTGCTCTGTATTCCATTCATCTCTCGTAATACCCCTGCATATACCTTCATCCACAATAGCCACCCACATGTCTTCTTTTCCATCTTCATCAGTATTCTTGGATGGCAAGGGCATGCGGCTTAAGAAGTCTGCAACTGTGTTCTTTACTCCAGGTAAGTATTGCACCACATAGTTGTAGTCAAACAAGCGTACAGACATTCTCGCTAGCCTAGGAGAAGCCTTGTACAACCCCTTTGTGGTTAAAACCTTCACAAGTGGTTTGTGGTCACATCTTAAGATGACTGTAGTACCCCACACATACTGTCTAAAGTGTTCCAGTGCCCATACACATGCAAGTGCCTCACGCTCAATAACTGAATACTTCTCTTCAGTTGGAGTTAATGAACGTGAGGCAAAGGCAATCGTATCTTCTTAACCTTTCTTATTAATTTGGGTAAGAACTGCTCCAATTCCCTTGCAACTGGCATCAGTTGTAATAACACATTTAAGACTTGAATCGAAACCTTGCAATGGTGGAGCTTTGCAGATATCATTTTTCAACATGTCAAAAGCATTTTGACACGCATCTGTCCACAGAAACTTGTTTCTTGCTTTAAGCAATTGCCTTAAATCATACGTTTCCGTAGAAAAGTTATTGACAAATTTGGAGTAGAATTCTACCAAACCTAGAAAATCACTGACCTCATCCTTGTTGTGAGGATTAGGTGCCTTGCTTATTGCAGACAATAACTTTTCCTTTGGTTTAATTCCCTGAGCAGATACAACATGCCCCAAGTAGTTGACGTGGTCACATGCAAATTTGCATTTACTAAATTCTGCCGTCAAGCCCTTTTCATGCAACACATTCAATACTTTTAACAAGGTCTGATCATGATCATCCCTTGACCTCCCCATTACAAGGATATTATCTTGAAAGACCATTGTATTATCTATTCCTGCAAGGATTGAGCTCAATAATCTTTGGAACATGGCTGCCGCTGATGCCAAACCAAATGGTACCCTCTGAAATCTGCAACACCCAAAGGGTGTAACGAAAGCAGTCAAGTCCCTACTACTAGGATGTAACCGTACCTGATGATAGGCCACTTTTAAATCAATTGAGGAAAACCATTTCATTCCCCTAGTGCGTGACCACATTTCACTAATATGTGGTAAGGGGAATTGATGAACTATGGAGGGTATACACTGGACCTTTAATCCTCCTTATCCCCATTATTTTTTATATGAATTGATGAACTAGTCTGTTCTTGTTAAGATCTCTCAAGTCGATGCATAATCGTAAATTCCCATTGGCTTTCTTCACCACAACTAATGGGGCCACCCACTCGGATGATTCAATGGGTTCTATATATTTTCTCCTAATCCAGTTTATCCAATTACAATTTGACATTTTCCTTTAAAGGAATGGGAATGTTTCTTACTTTATGCACCTGTGGCACAGCATCCTTTTTTAAATGAATAAGGTGCATAAAGCCTTTCATTTTTCCAATCTTTCCCGTAAATACATTGGAAAATCTCTGCAGCACTACTTGACCAATTCCTAACCCTGTTTGTACAGACAATACTGGTTCAGGATTATTAGGATCCAATATTATGCCCAATTTTCTCTGATCGATCCATCCCAAAACGGAAGGACCAGTAACTGCAATATACAATTTTCCTGTCATTTGTCTGTCCTTATACTGGAATTTCAATTCCTTGAAACTTAACAATTTAATGATTTCACCAGTAAATGTCTTGATTGTTATATCTGGGGAGAGTAACTCCTCACCCACAATATGTTTGAGATTCCTTTCCCACACATTTTGATTAATAATAGTATATGGAGACCCCGAATCTACTACAACGCGCATAGTCACTCCTCCCAACACGATCTCACAACTTGGTTTTTTCATTCTATTTTCCTCCTCTTGCTTCATGCATAAAATAGTGTCTTTGTCAGAAGAAATTACACACAAAATACACATGTTCAAATCGTCATCATCTGAAGAGTTAGTGTCTTCTATATCCAAGACTTTGCTACAACTCCCACTTTTCCTCTGACACACTTTTTGAAAATGACCTACAATTCCACATTTTGAACACTTCTGTTTCCTTGCTGGACACAATTTATCATTCGCCAAGTGGTCATAACTGCCACATCTGTAACACTTCCTTTTATCGTCTGACTTATAATTTTTCTGTTCAATTCCTGTTCTCCCTGTGCCTTTCTTTTTAAATTCTCTAGTGTGTTTTTTTCTTTTCACTCTTGCGATATGGTCTCCTCACTTTTATTTTCATTTAAAACTTCCTTCGCACACCTTCCAGTCAATTCTGCCCTTTTCACAATATCAATGACTTCTTGCAAAGAGCTTTCTCCTTTGGCCCACAGATTGTCTTGGATGTTCGAGTTAGACGATTGCATAACGATCTGGTCACTAATGAGCTCGTCATGTAATTCACCAAATCTGCAATTAATTGCTAAATTCTTTAAGGCAGACACGTAATCCTCTACTGGTTCCTCCTTCCCTTGTTTCCGATGAAAGAACTTGTAGCGATCCACAGCTATGCAAACTCTAGGTCTGTAATAGTTATCTAAGTTTTCAAGCGCATTCTTATACAGGTTGCCATCACCCGCTTGCCTAAGTTTCTTATTAATATTTTTGAAAATGTTCAAACATCCCGGTCCTAAACAATGTAGAAGGATCCTATACTTTTTCTCAGCAGAAAGCTCCTCTTCTTCCTCAATGGCAGAGATATAATTTTTGAAATATTCACTCCATTCCTCCCATTTTAATATAGGTGGACCAGAAACAGGAATGAATGGTTGAGGAGGTGACAAGTTCCAAGGGTTGTTCGAAGCCATGTGTCTGCACTGTCTCCCTACTTAAAATTTTACACTTATGTAAAAGTAACACTTTATTATGATCAAATATTGGTTAGAGATTAGTTAAATGATGTGTTTAAATCACTAATAAGTCAATTTCTAAATAAAAATTGCTGCTTGGAACATATAAATCAAAGAACATGTTTTATCTCCTGTTGGACAGTTCAAAATGACTGCCTGGCTTAGTCCACAACCAAATCTCTGCAGTATGCCGATTCCCAAACTAATATGGCTGCCAGATACAAGTCCGGGTGATGTGTTTCCAGTTCCACGTCATGTGGAGGAAACTGACCCAAATTAAAATGGCTGCCGCGTTAGAATGACGTGTTTCCACGTCGTGCAGAGGAAATTGAGGTTAGAGGCCGCTAGCCGCTATTCTGTAACGGTAGGTATGCAGCACACACACCACCCAGTGCTGCCGTTGCCCCGCTCCCAGAAGATCCTTCCTACGGCTGCAGCGCGGATGCTGTGCGGCCCTGTCTCACCTGAACGGCGGTTCCTGAATGAAAGGCACACTCGTTGCGCTCTTGACGCGAAGGGTAGGTGAATTGACTCGCCGCTCGTCGCCAATTGTAAGAATTCGCCGATACGGTATGAATTGAAGAAATGTGCTTTATTTCCTCTAAGCATAAGTTGTACAAGGGAGACGTGCAGCTGCTCCGTCCGCTTCAATAACCGTTTCTCCACTCGCCGTTCTCTAATGCCTCTATGTACACATACAGGGGCGTGTGGCATTACAAGCACGAGGCTTTCGAGAACGGTGACGGTGACAACCTTTCTCTGCAGACACTACAGAATGGGGAAGGGGGGGGAGGGAAATTAGGCTCAGTAAATTTAATGAGTGGTAAGGAAGGTCCCCCCAGCAAATTACATTGCAGAGCTTCTGGAAGTTGAAAGATGTTCTGCTCTCCCTCCATGATTAGCTGTTGTTTTTGGTGACAGCAATAATTTACTGCTTTGGGCCTCGGGCATATTTATCCGGCCCAATGGAGGTGGTAAGGAGGTTAAATTTGGACCAGCATTTTATGTCAAAAGCGAGTCACCCTAAGTAAAACACTGACGGATTTAACACTAAAAGAGGAACAGCGTCAGACTAATTGTCTGTACGTGACCACAAACCACCCGGAAGTGTTTAGAACACCTTGAGCACTTCCTGTCTAGAGCTGTCCATCTTCCTGTGCGATCCTGTCCGTACTCCCCAGCCTAGCTCCGTGCTCGGTCTACAACTTTGTAAATCCTTGTCTCCTGCCTGCTTCAGGCCCTTCACTCTCTCCATCACTGACCCTCCCGGCTCATTCCCATCTCCGTGCATCTCTCTGCCCACTCTCCATCGTGTACTCCACACTGTCTCCTGTGTGTGCCCTCCCTCTTCCATCTGGATCTAGCGCCTTTGTGATTCGTCCTTCTCTAGGTTCAGAGCCAGTTCCACCCCCTTCACTAATGCGGCCTAAGGCACGCATTGCATGGGGTACTCCTGCACTAATGCGGCCTAAACTACACCTGGCAGGGGGTACTCCTGCACTAATGCGGCCCAAGACACGCCTGACACCAGACACCTGCAAGTCTGCGCCGCCCTTTACACCACAAGTCACAACAGTTTAGCAGAGCCGTCTTCAAGGCGCTGGCACGGGGCCCGGGTCCGAGAGCACGCCTCGTGCCAGGGGCCCCGGAATGCTGACTCAGTGCGTGCTGGAGTCAGAGGGAGCTCCGAGGAGAGCTGCAGGAATTATTTATTTTCTTTCTGTGGGTCCGACGATAACATCGGACAATCCCAGGATGGGTTCCTTACCTTATTGGGGCATAAAGTGAGCCGCCTGGGGCAAGGGCGGACCGGCTTACGGGGGCCAGGACGGGACATGCTGATGCCTGTGCGAGGCCGGGAGGGCTGGAGCATAGTCCGTCACAGAGGAGGCTGACAAGCGTGTGTAATTAATAACTGTGCGGCAGGCGCAGTGGCACCGGGGGCCGATGATGTAAAGGGCGCACTCCTACCCAATATATTTTTTTTTCCCAAAACGAAGCGATAGAGTGGGGTGCATTTTCGTTTCGTGCATCAAGGCCCTTGCATCCGAGCCACGCCACTGAGAGTTGAAGTACATTGTGGGGTGATTACTTAAGGGAGTGGAGCCTCCGAGAGACTGGCAGGGTCAGTCACGTGACCTGTTCTCCATCTGTTCGGGCTCAATTCAAATTAATTATATCGGAGCAGATATATATATATATATATATTTTTTTTAATCAAACCAGTTTGCAAAACTAGCCACTGCGAGGAAGCAAAAATATTATTACACACAGGGGGAATCTAGTTAAATGCAACTGGACTCGGTTTGCATTTCAATCCATAGATGTTAATTAGCTGCCCAAAACCCAATATGGGACCAGCTGGACACACGGAACCTTTAGGGATTGGTCATCTGGAGTTTTCACGAGGCGATGGTTGTTGTCTTTGGAGTGCTAGCTGGCTTAGGAGTACTGGAATGCGTGCTTGTTTGCTCAGCAGTGGGCACGCCGATGTAGTGTTTGCCTGTTACCCTGACATGCCTGCCTTAAATGCTCTCCCGTTGTGACAGCGGAAGAATGTTTGCATCACTGTTTATTTCACGGATTTATTGGTCTCCAGTGGATGCTAAGAACGAACTAAGTTCCAGAGAATGTCGTAGGAGTCTAGGACATCCTGCACTTGAAATAAACCATCACTGTTTTAAAAGCTTTTGACAGCACAGCAGTCAGGCATATTTATAAAAATCTAGAGTGGGCTTTAGGTAAGCCCCTTTCTACCATTGGCTCCCTTTGACTAGCCTCTGTCAGCCAAGTTTTTGTTATACCTAGTGGAGCTGCTAATGCTAACGTCCCTTTCACTGAATCCTTCCTCCCCCCATTACTGCTCTTTCATTGAATCCTTCCGCCTCCATTTTGCTTCCTGCTTTGAACTGCATGAGGGACTATTTTCAGGTATACCCCTCCTTGTCCACTACGGCTGGCTCCCTCTGGTGTGCCATGCTGTTGCCCGTGTTAGCACATTAACCACAGGTCTTTTTGCTTTACCAGTGCTTCTTTATTCTTCATTTTTCCACTTCCAGCTACAACTTATGCTACTTCAGTGACTTGATAATTTTTTTTATTTCTTCTGCTTCTGTGCTTGGGTCATCAGGTCTATAGGGCAGATAAAACATTGGCGAAACCATGATTGATAGCAGTTCAGGTTTGTTGAAACCACATCATAATAACCCCACAGTTGTGATTGGTGGTCTTTTCAAGATTGATATGGTCACTAGGGTCTGCGGCCAGCAGAGTTTTTGAAACATCTTACACCGAAACATATATATGAAGGAACTTGGGTTGGAGCTGAAAATTTGAGCTGTTGGTCATCTAATTTCTCTCTTTGTGGTAATTACGTGTTCTGGCTTCACATGCCTACTTGTGTGTGGTGCTGTCACAAGGTCATTCCAGCTGTTGGTGAATAGGGTGGACCATGATATTCCATTTACGTTATTGTGGGATGGCACGTGGACCCTCCATCTTTGTGCTATAGACTGTACATTTATTGGTGGGCGGGTTAACAAAAAGGCCTTCCATGTGTTGGTCGAGGCTCAAGGATTTTCTAGTTCTCGGTGACTGGAATAACTCAAGGGTTCCATCTGGGTAGCCTTTCTATTTTGGAATTGTGTTGGTGATACGTTTTTACCACAGTTTCATTTAATTCTAGTTCAAAATGCACAGCTTTTGAGCCTAGAGAGAAGCATGGCTTAATTTCTACTGGAGGATGGTGGTGTGCACCAGCACAATTTTTTGGAAACCAGGACGTACTTGTTGCCCTCCGACTCTGAGGGAGAGGCAAGTAAGAATAAAAAAAAAAACACTAAGAGTCAGCTAGAGGCAGCAGTTGTAGGTTAGTGGAAGAAAGAGACATGAGGTGGAATCGAGCCCGGCGTCAAATGGTATTCGTCAACCCTGGCTTTAAGCATGGCCTGAGGCGGGGCTCCTGAGAGAAACTTTGCATCTACAGATGTCAGACTTGGCCAAAACTAGACCTGGACACCGAAGTAACATGCCCCATATTTACGATCTGGGTAGTAAAAAACAGAAAGTGGCCCACATTTGTAAATTGAACCACTCTAGACTTTTTAAGACATGCTATCTCGTATTCTCGGAGGGGTGGGAACCAGCGGGTATTTGTAGTTGCGGTCAATGTATGTAGTAATTTTAAAACAATAAAGTAGTGAGTGTACTATGTTCCTATCTTCTGGAAAAAGACTTTCACATCCCTGCTCTTTTACCCACAATGTGCGTATGGTCCATCCATGCTGCCTGCGATTGGTCCATCCATGCTGCCTGCGATTGGTCCATCCATGCTGCCTGCGATTGGTCCATCCATCCATGCTGCCTGCAATTGGTCCATCCATCCATGCTGCCTGCGATTGGTCCATCCATCCATGCTGCCTGCGATTGGTCCATCCATCCATGCTACCTGCGATTGGTCCATCCATCGTTATGTATGTTGCCTGCAGTGTGATAACTGCATCCACACCCTGCACAGAGGGGCTTGCTGCTGCCGCCTCCTAGTCTTTACTTAAATATGTTTACAACAGCATCCCACGCACAGGCCCGCGTACTGACTAGCCCACCCGCACTGCCAGGTGGCCCATAGGTCAGCCCGACCCTGACCGACGTCGCTGTTCATAGTTAATGTTAAAATCTGAATTCATTCTCACCTTTGTTGAATAAACGACAGTTCAGATGTCAACAAGTCTGTTGACTTTTGGAGCGTGGGTGATGATAAAGTTGGGTTTTTATAACATTCTTTTAAGGCGCCTTTTTGTGGCCGCTGGTGTACAGATCCTTGGATTACTCGGCTGGCAGCTGCCTATGTCTGTATTTCAGCACTCCCTCACTCAGCAGCCGTTGTCTGTCAGTGGTGGGATTTGTCATCAGCAGTTTAATGAGTAAACATTCGGAGCTGCTGAGTTCCAGTCATGCTCCCCCCCCCCTTGGCACCTTCCATTGCTCACCCGGGGGAGGGCTCGTGTTCAGATTCTCCTTTCTGTAGCTCCTCTCTCCCGTGTCCGCCTTGTCTTCACCCATCATCACTCTGCCTTTGTCACATCTCTGCATGGAGCGACCCCTGACCTCGGCAGACATTTTCTTTTTAAATTCCACAGACCGCTACACGTGACTTCAATGTAGAATCCCCCAGTATTGGCTATTCCGTTTGCCATAGTGGAGGGAATAGACTCAATTTAGGGTCCAGATGTTATCGGACAGACCCCAGTGGAGAAGGGGAGACCAAAGCAGCGAAGGAATTCTAGGCAGATGTGGATAGAAGCTGGAAGTCTAAAAGGGAGTATGAAAGCATCAAGCTGGAGACATGCACAGCCTGTGAGTAAACATCAAACAGGAAATTGACAGGAAATGTGTCATTGGGGTCTCCATTTATACTAGGATTTCCACCCAACTCTGTCTCCTGACACAATGTTTCCCAGTCCTGGGCTTTCAATCGACATCTCAATGTTTCCTATCCTTGGTTTGCTTCCAAGGGTCAGTTTCAATATAGCACTGAATTATAGCTCCTAATAAAAAGATTTCTTAAAGGCCAGGGCTAGAAACATGGGGACTCATTCGGTGTTAAACATTATTGGGATCTTGCGTTTGGCGGGGTTGCTGGAATGGCTGATACTGACAGGTATTCCCCCACCAATTAATGGGCCATTAATAGTTATGAATCTTTGATAGGTGCAAAACATTAGACCAGGTATGAACGAGTCCATTTCTGTCTGGCAGACAAGATTCTTTCCCCAATAACGTGTCCTTTTCCAAGCCCATTTACCCCCTGGTAAGCAGTACTTTAATAGGGCCAGTACTGTCCCGTACTGAGTACCGGCACTTTTTTATTTTGAGAGGGAGTGTACCGGCACATCTAAAAAAACAAGCAGGTACTCTGGCACAGAGTACCTGCACCTTAATTTTTCCATTTCAAGCACTGCTAGTCAGTGCAAATGGCACAGGGTATGCAAAGATTGCAGTAGGCTTAGGCAAGGGGTGGAGCAGGCATTGCTGCCAGGAGAGGGATGTGTGAGTTTGTAAGGAGTACTGTCCCCATGCCCTCTCTTCCATTGGTTTACATGATGCACCCCTTCTAAAACTGGGTCTGGGGTTCTGGAGCACTCTTAGTACTGTGGAACAGCAGCCTCCCTGGAATACCTCTCTGCCAAATCTCTAATGAGGCCACTGGTGTCTTAAGTATACGGAGGAAGATTGCAAACCTAGTTTATAAACCAAAGGCATGGTAAAAAAAAATTATAGTTTGTTTTGGTAGAAGATAGGGTTAATCCTTTATTAATTGCCCTGGAGATGGTCATTTATGGAGCATGCAGTTACTTCCATTCCACACCACTCAATGCAATTTCACACCCCTTAATGGCATTCCACTCCACACCGCTTGATTCCACTTCACTCGGCTCCACTCCACTCAGTGTCACTCCACTGTCCTCTCCACTCATTGCCAGTCACTCCTTGCTACTCCACTAGATCTCACAAGGATGAGACCTACTGGCTTTGCCAATGCTTGTGTTAATTATCGACATTGCTTGAACATAGTCAATTTACGAATTGCATTCAGTGCATTCCACATTCAACATAGCAGGTATCCTGACTTCTAAGCACTTCTTACCTGTTTATAACTTTTGAGCAGTAATGAAAATATGCTGTTCTGGAAATGCCCTGTTTTACATGATTTGACTACTGGTAAGCTTCAAACCACAAAAGAAAAACATAATATTTGACAGATGCTTCACCGTGGGACTTTCCAAAAAGTTTCCTAATTGCGCATAAAGTGATGAAGGCTCTGGGTGGGCCTCAGTGATTCACGGAGAGGTTTATTTGAGAGGAAATGTACTTTAGCTGCAAACTCAAACAGCCTGGAACCTGAATACAATAGCAGCTCCCCCCATTGTATTCCACTGTGTGATCTTGGGCAGATACTGTGTATCCTTGTACTGCTTTGCCGTTTCCCCCTAAAATGTGAGTGTGTTTACAGGAGATTGAGTTGCCAGCTTTATAGACCTGCCGTCTAATTTGGGTTTAGGGGGCCGAGTGATGTGTTCCGTGGTGTTTACTTTCTGTTTAGAGGCATAAACTTACATTTTAGGTTTGGCGTTCTTGATGAAACATCAGTCTTTGGGTATTTTGGAGATATGGTGAGATTAAGAAACCAGGCGCCGTAAAAGATCTTCCAGCTGTGACATTAGGTGAACAGGCCACGCGTGGCAGTGTCATACTTCAGGAATGGAGTTAGGTCTATACACCATTGTAATGTGCCTGCCATCTGCTTAACTGTTATTACGCTGGCAGACACCAATGCCCATCTAGGACACAGGGGCATAACTTCACTGGAGTGTGAGGGGTATAACCTCCCCACCACCCCCCCCTCCAATGCAGTGGTCCCCAATCTGTGGTCTGGGGACACCTGGGGGGTCTGCAAAGCATCCTTAGGGGGTCCACGACTGCTTAGAGAATTCAATAATATTAACAGATTAATAAAGTGTATATAAATAAAGTGGCTAAATATACAATTGAAACATTTAAAACATACTGTAAATGACAAGGAATTTGAAATTGGAGGATAAAAAATAAATTTGTATCCTCAGATTCATTCATGGGAGCAGTGTAGGTGCATCAAACAGAATACAATATGGATGATGTGTGGCTTCAATTGAATTTAGAAAAGCTCCAACCTTGCTATTAAAATTACATTTTTTTTAATTTAAAAAAAAATGTGTTTGCAAACTAAATAAAGTGTGTTATCTTGTGTATGATGAATGCTTGTTTCTGTATTTTTTGTGTAATATTTTGCATTTCAAATAATCAAGTGTTTAGCCTGGGGTCAGGAAACAGACCAGTGGGGCACACCAACAAAACAATATCTATACTTTAGAGATAATATGATATATTGATGAGACAAAATGACGAATCATAATAAGTTCAACTAGAATGCTTGTTTGGTCCTCTCTCTTCCTTAAACAAAGTAAACAATCACAAGTCTGACCAAAAAATATGAAATACACAAATGCAAAACTAACCAAGAAAAATTATGTCCATGCAGATAGATATTTTAATACAACAAGAATATATCTTCTTATATACATATACATATATACACAAAACATATAGAAAAAGAATGAATAGCCATCAGCCGACACGTGTTTCGTCCTGACTGGACTTCTTCAAGGCTTTGATCACTTCTAAGTCTGTTATACTCATATCCCATCTACCATACTCTGTTTCAAACCACAGTCGATCACCTATTTTCCTTCTTCGAAATCAATCTAAATACTGGGCATCGCAAGTTTCATCTATTGGTGAATCAACTTGCAGTAAAGAGAAAGGGCTTTCCTGCCCTGCAAAAATCATGTGTGTTTTATTGATATGGGAACTTTTCACAATTGGAGTTGCTTGGCTGCTGCTTGTCAGCCGAGTTCTTGTATTTTTCCAGCACCTCGTCTCACATGTATGTTGAGGTCCCGAAGTCCCACGCCGGGATAACCCAGGGGAAGCTCGCTCTTCTGGGACTTTCCTACGTCAGAGGTCAGCGAGGTCTCTGGCTTTCAGTAATGATTTAGAGGGGTCCCTGGATTCAATAACGATTCATTGGGGGTCCCCAGTTTCCAGTGATGGTAAAGTTGGGGTCCACAGAAGTCAAAAGGTTGGGAACCACTGCCCTAATGAATGCATTTTGTGATCGGCTATGGTGAGGTGTCTGTCCGATTTCACCAGGATATTTTACACACACAGGCAGATAGGCACCCCCACACAGTCTCTCCTACTTTCTGTTTGGAAAGACTTCAAAAATGTAGGTTATGTCACAAAATAATGCCCTTTCTTTTCCTTGGTACCCCCACAAATCCACATTCCTCTCCCTTCCCACTGCCTCTTAAGCCCCTCTTATGCACTCCCTTTGTCGAAAAATGTATATTAACATTAATCAGATTTTTTTTCCCCGCGTCCCATTATTCCAGCGAGAAAGATAAACAACCAAATTGAAATCGCTAACAGTATCTGGAAGGAGATACGGCTTAACAGCCAGAGCTGCAGACTTTGGAACTGGGGATCCAGGTTCTAGTCACGTGGTGGCTGAATACCCCTGTGCCAAAAAAACAAACTGTGAGGGGGTAATCGAATTTGGTGCACATGTAAAAAAAAGCGCCCTGATGCCTTTGGGTCAACTTCGGGCTATAAAAATGTGCAAATACGAAACATCTATTTTGTTGGAAAATAAAACGTTCACTTCTGTGAAAGCAGAAAACAAGGAAACGTGTAACTTGCCCACTGTGAACCCCCAAAAATATGTTTGGAGCAAAGAAATAAAACATTCTAGAGTTAACGAATGCTAATTTTAAAGTTCAACCTATTTAATATGTGTAACCACATACTATGTTTCTAGTTCTGGGTTTTCAGGTAATACATCAGTGCATTTTGAGAATTGTAGTCTTATTTATTGTTCTAACACACTTTGTCAGAGTGACTTGTAGATGGAAACCCCAGTATTCTCTTGATGTTTTTTTAGTGGAGGGGTGAGAGCATACTGCTGGCATCTCAGCAAAACATCCCTATTGTATTCTTTGAAATGCACTGCTGTGGTGACAGGAGTGTACCGCCTAAGCCCATTAAACACTCCTGAAGAGAGTTACTACTGGCTCCAGCGAAGAGCAATCTCCAAGAATTTCATGTCCAGGAATACACAAAAAACAGGACTGGCTGCAGCAACTCAGAGTACACCACCTTACATGTGTGTTAGAGGAATTAGTATGAACTGTATTTACCAGAATGCAATAGGTCAGATCACTCCTAAGCACCCCCGAAAGAGAGTTATTTCTGAAGAAAACAATCTCTAAGAAACCTGTGTCCAAGAATATACAAAAAAAAGATTAGGACTGCTGCACTAACTAATGAGGTACAGGTCCTAACTTGTGTGTTAATGGAATGATCATGAACTGCATTTACCAGAATGCAATAGGCACTGGCAGAGTGGTCCCTTCACTCGCTGAAATGTCACTCAGCATCCATGGCTGATCCTGTAACCGCAGACGCGACAGTTCCCAAAAAGGCATGGATTGGAAGGAGACCTATACCTAGTGGATGTGACATCTTCAAGGAGAGCCCGTGTACTGGATGAGCATGGACTAACTTAAATGTGATTGATTTTTTTTTTTCCTTCAAAGGGGTTACATATTGGCTAGAAATGTTACCTAAATGTCCTGCATTACCAATAAACATCTTTCCTCCATCACTGTATTTTCTGGTCAGTCATTTATATGGGCAAACCTGTTCGAGCATGATTTTCATAGTCATTAATATTCATGGTTGAATTTTGTGTTTACCCTAGTTTTTAATGGGGATTCTCGGTTTTCATTCGGGTCTGCAGCCCATCACATAATAGTTCAAACAGAGATTTTCCAGTAACCATAGGTATTCTCAGATTTTCCACCCATAACACAGTAATCCTCAGTGTATGCTGAAATGTGGCACTCAACAGACAGTAATCTTGGGTGCATGCTAATCCATGCCATCTATCTGTAATTCTCACTGTATGCTAAAATTTGCCACCTATCACACAGCAGGCCACGGGGTATGCTATGATGTGCCACCCATCTCACGGTAATTTTCAGTGCATGCTAAGATTTGCCACCTATCAGTCTGTAATGTTCAGTGTATGCTAAAACTTGCCGCCAATCACATTGTAATCCTTAGATGATTCTAATATTTGGCCAGCCCGTATAGTAATCCTCAGGGTATGCTAGGATTTGCCATCCATCAATCTGAAATCACCACTGGATACTATAATGTGCCACCTTTACTACAGTAATCACCAGGGTATCTAAAACTTGCAAACCATTAGTGTCATCCACCATATATACATAGACTTGCCAACACATAAAAAGTAATCCTCAGGGTATGTTTAGACTTGTCTCTCAGAAAATACTAACCCCATCGCAAGCCTAGATCCTCCACCTTTGATAGGAGAGAAAAGTTTCTTGTTAGTAACAACTGCCTAGAGCTAGGCCCCAGACACACTGCACTACCTTTGATACTTTTTTAATGCTCACAGTTTCTGCAAGATTAATTTCCTGTCTTGTGGGATCTTGGGGGTCAAATAACCACATGTTCTGTACAAAGATATCCAGTTAATTGCAGTTAGACCTTGAAACCTGTTTTTCTTATTCAAAACAGAAGCCCAATGTTTAGTGTTACTGTGTCTCTATGGACTGCCCTCAGATGGCATTTTGGCACAATATGTTGGTATTAAACTTGTTTAGTTTACAGATGATTGTGCTGCAGTTTTTTAATTATTACTTTGGAGCCTATTCACAAAGGTAAATTTACACATACAGATTTATACATTGTAAATCTGCTGCTTCACCTTGGTATGAATGTACACTTTTGTGATATTCACAATTACCCATGTGTAGGTGGAGATCTCAGGCCGGTGGCAGAGGTGACAAATGATAAATTATGGGGAAAATTAATAAAGTTTATCATGGAAAAAAATGGCAATGTTTTAATTTGAAACTATAAATGTAAAATAATGGTTGTTATCTAAAACAAATAGAATGTAACAGCAGAGTAGCTTTTCAAAATAAATGTTCATTAAATAATGTAATATATTCAGTTGTTTTATACAATTTTATTTTTAAAGAAACTTTAAAAAAAAATCATACCTTTACTGATAATATTAGTTAATATTTAGTGAATTTAATTCTTTAATATCATTTTTTTAATTGCTAATAAAAATTTAAAAGTAATTTAATGCATTCTGAGTGAACTACTAGTTATAAAATTATATTTGGTATTCATTTTGTATAAGTTTTTAACGCTATACAAAATGTATACTCCATCTATTTTAAAAATGGAAATAATTTAATTTGGCATTGTCTATTGGTTGTTAATGTATGTCCTTGCCTCTCTTATTTCTTACGGGAAAGTGTTGCAGTACATGAGTTTGCATGCATGGTGCTAGACTTACTCCGCGACTGGACTGTGCTGCTTTACACCTGCTTTGTGACCCATGGGACATTAATAGGTTTAGTAGTTTCGTTTCTGAAAAGCACCCATTGCCCTTTAGAGGGTGTGTGCTTGTATTAGCATTTGTAGCCTTAATCAACAAGCCCATTTTAAAATAATTTTTGCTACCATGTTCCCTGGTCCATTCCCCATTTACACCTAAATCAAATACTTGGGTAGAGATCTATCTATTAAAAAATAGGCAACACAGTGATCTCTACACATAGGTTTGTGAATAGCATTTTGTAATACCCGAGTAATGCTACTAAACCATTATGTTTTTTACAAAATGGAGTTGTGAATAGTCCCCTTTATGTCCATAATATGCTATGAATACCTTAACCACCTGCATAGACCTCTAAAAATGATCTTATGACGTAATGATTTGACACTTGGATGGGCCAAATAAACACACAGAATAAATAAAAATGTTTTCAGAAAGAATTTTTATTCAGCTGGTAGTTGGGCAATATTTTCTTCTATGTGCATAGGGTGACCAGACGTCCCGGATTTCCCAGGACAGTCCCGGTTTTCAGAGGATTGTCCCAACACTTCTTATTCATTTTAAATAAATGTCCCAGTTTTTGGAGCAAATGTCATGTGAATCTGTGAGTCAGAAGTGAAAGGTATGCACACCTTTCACATGCAGCTCTAGTCTTAAATAATTGGAGAAGTAATTTATTGGTTTCTGCCCGTCTGCTGCTGCCTATGCGCGTGCGTGTATCACGCACATTTACAAGAAAGGCCGGATATAAAAGTGAGAGTAAAGGCTTTAGTCCGAGTTTTATGTACGATCTGTCCCAGAATTTTCTTCTCAAAATCTGTTCATCCTGATGTTTACCAAGTAAAAGCTATTCTTGCATGGCAAGGAAAGAGGCCTAAGCAGCCTCAGAAAATAACCTTCTCTTGGCATGCCAAGCTCACTTCTACCCAAGGGAGCAATGGAATGAGGCCTGGGGCCATAAAACGCTCCACTGGCCCCCTGCATGGAGCCAGAGTTGGCCACACACTGCTCTGAAGTGCCTGACGTCAGTGACAGCTTCCGGTGCGCGCGAGGGACGGGCTGCTGGTAGCTCCCCAGACCCTCCCACGGCACGTGCCAAGTTACAGTGAGTGATCGATGCCTTCTCCCCAGAGACAACAGGGCATCTGCTCCTGTTTTGAGGCCCTTGGAGCCCCCTAACCTCTTCTGCGGTCGGGGTGGGCTCTCGCCGGCCTCGGATTGCATTTGCTCCCGGATGTGGACGGGCGCAGAGGTCCAATTACCGCCCCATCTGGTCCACAGGCGGGTGCTGGTGTTCAGCACAGAGCTAACGTGTCCTATGCAAAGGCAACGCGTAGCAATTAACCCCCCTCCCCGTGGTGCCTTCATATGCAATGCATGAGACTTTGTCCAGCTACTGATCACAGGGCCACTGGAATTATCCTGTACTACCGCTGTGGCATTTTCCACGCGATTTACCGCATTTTTCCACCAAACGCCTCATCTGCTGCGGACTTTGCAGATTTTACCACAAAAAACGTGTTTTTAACTCAACGGTTTCAAAAGTCACTGAAAATGCTGCAACACTGGTTGCCGCACATAGAAATGCCATTGAAACAAGCTGACTGATCAGTTTTCAATTGCCCATTGCTTATTTGAGTGTTAAGGTTTTACTTTTGATGTGGAACCTTTGCCCATACAGTTCTAAAATGTGTTAAAAAAAAGACAAAATAATGCAGTAATGCTGTTGCAAAATGTGCAGCATCACGTCACATAATTTGTTTTTTCTTACCACATAATTCAGTCAATTCTGCCGCATACATTTGCCCTGCTATGTCGACTGATTCCATTTGCCCTGGTTATTTATTAAGTCCAACATTCACCCAAGAAGATGATATCTTCGCATTATACTATAAAATAGTGCACTGGCCTTGACACGCCAAAGATTATGTTTTCAGTTTAAAATAGAAACTGAGATGACCTTATCTATCGCAAGGAATCTATGAAATAGCCAATATAATGTATTTGTGGAAAAAAAAACTTTTCACTGATTTTTAGTTTGCGCCAACTATATTACCCGTAGGCTAACCACGGCTGTTACGTACACAGTTACAAATAAGAGTGTGGCTGTGGGAGGAAAGACTGGGTGTTAGAGGCTTGGTGGACGCTGGATCGGCGGGATCCTTTCCAGAGTCCAAATGTGCTCAGTGGGTGGAGTGACACGACGCTGCTAAGCACTGGGGTCGAACGTAGGGATGGGATGTAGGCGCGCCAGGGGTCAGTTGAGTCCTACGGTGTGAATCCGGGCTGTATTTGCAGATTTCGTCTACCTCGGCACGATGTCCAAAGTTTAATGGAATGCCTCTGTAAAGATTTCTGTGTGCCTATGCACAAGTATAGAATAATGATTCTGTTATGAGATGGTTTACTGTAGTCGATCAAGTTGTTACCAGACTTCTAACTGTTGCCATATGGAAGTTCTCTTCAGCGGACAATTGCACAGAGTCATTCAAGAGGCCGAGACCCTTCACACATTTGGGTTTTAAGCAATGGAGCCCATGTACGTAAGGCCAGATCACCTCCAGGACTGACAACTGATTGAAACAAGACAACACTTGGAAAAAGTAGCA
This sequence comes from Pleurodeles waltl, assembly GCF_031143425.1. Lineage (NCBI taxonomy): Eukaryota > Metazoa > Chordata > Amphibia > Caudata > Salamandridae > Pleurodeles > Pleurodeles waltl. Next base: position 670,478,549 of record NC_090451.1, on the reverse strand, counting down.
CCCCCACCTACACACAATCCCATCTCAGTGGTCTCCAAGAGACAGTGATGTAACAAAACTTCAGGGGCCCCCCTGTAAAGTGTACAGAGCCCCCTCCTCTCAGGAATTCTCAGGCCAGGGTACTGAGGGGGCACCTGGAGCTCGGGATGCCCCCCGCACCCTGGGGGCTGCGGGATCCTTTGTTACCCCACTAAATAATGTATTCTTCTTAGGCGTCCAGTTTAATATCTAGAATGGGGGTTTTCTGACGAACAAAGACTCATGGGGGTGTTGATTGTTGCTCTTGGCCATTTGAATAGTGGGAGGCGTACTTAATGATATTCCTAGCCCTACCCTGGCCTATCTCCTTCTCAGTGTAATCATCCTCTGTGGGTCATATGAGTGACACACGTGGCTCTGAAAGAACATGAGCCACAGGATAAGCCAATGCAGGAAGTGCAAGAAGGGCAAATATGTTCAGGGAAAACAGTGCTGCAATATAACGTACCCTGTGGAGGCTCAAAACTGAAGAACCTAATCGAGACTATTAGTCGTTCTGTCTCAAAGCTATTGAAACTATGTTTTATCTTGTGAGAAAAGGCAGATTTGAAAAGAGGCCCGAAGAGTGCGAAGACAATAAATGCAATACTTTGTCCATGAGCTTATGCGAGTGGGCAAGGACCAATGGGAATCAACGTCCATATTTACACATATGGCCAATAAGCTGTAGGTAGGGCAGTGCTTAATTTGTAAATAAAAACGTGCCGGTGCCCAAAGCCCTCCATTTAAATACGCAGCTGCTGCAATTAAATGTGTGAACACGGAGTACTAAGGCAGAGCAATCATGAAGCCATCTCGGGCCTCTTCAATCCATTAACAGCCCCTTCAGCTCACTTGCAGCTTTTCGCTTTCTCCCCTTGTGACGCTTTTTCGTTATTCTCTTCCTCAGTGTTTCCCAAATGTGTCTTTTGCTCACAGTAAATGCTTGAGGCAGAAGATTAAGCTCAGGACTGGAAACAACAAGCACAAATTAAGCACTGGGTAGGGGTAAAATAGTTGGAAGCCAGTTGTCAGAGGGAAGAATGATCAACACATTATCCGGTTCTGATGCATAAATTGTCAGTGCGTTGATCCTAAAACCTTTGCTGGTTTCTATTAACCATGTTGAATTTTACTGATGTGCTCTGCTGGTCTCCTTCCAAGTGGATGTGATTTGTGTATCATCGAATACATGTAATGCTGAAACCTGAATCTCCCGATTACATGTGCCATATAGTAACTGAAGAATAGCTGGGATAATGACGAACCCAAGGGGTATTCCACAGCGCAAGTAGAAAGACAGGCAAAGTGGCCATCTGGCTGCAGTTACTCCGAGAAGAGTTAATCTTGTCCAGAGCTGTACCTAAGAGACTTATTGATTCCAGATGGGCCACAAAGGTATAGTGATCAACAGTGTCATAGGCCACATAACTATCTAATAACAACAGTGTCCTGGAAATGCCAGTATCTGTTTTTCTCCTGTGAAAACTGTTCAACAGTCAAATAAAATGTATTTAGTTGTGATTCTTTTCCGATTAAGGGAGCCGAGAGGTTTAGTGTACATGGTGCAGAAATCTGTGCATAATCCACTGAGAGTGGGTTGAAACATCTATTTGCAGTGCTACAGGCCATGCAGGCTGGAACTGTAAGTGGTACATAAATGACTGAATATATAATTGAGGACAATAAGATGCAACTGCAGCCCTGAAAGGTGTCCTACCACACAACTGTGTGCGTGGACACCAGCAATTACCTACATAAAATATTATTACCCATACTACAAGGGCTCAAATCACGACAACTCAGAGCAAAAGACCACAGATCACAAGGACCAAGACTACGAGGACTTAAACCACAACAAACTAGAACATGGCAACATAGACCACAATAAGTAGACCACAAGGGCCCATATCACAAGGTCGGGATGTTGATGACTTAGACCACTTGGACCCTGTCCACAAGGGTCCAGACCCCGTGGATTGGTACCACACAGACCAAGATAACGAGTATTCATATCACAAAGCCCTGTTCGCAAGGACATTGGCCATGAGGACGCAAACCACAAGGACACATACCAAAGGGTCCCTGACAGTGAGTACCCGAACATCAAGATTCAGATCACAAGGACTCCGACCATGAGGACCTTGACTACGAATTATCAGACCACAAGGATCCATAGGTCATATGTACTAAAGCATTTTCTCATAGACACAGAATGGGTAAATCCCTTTGATACATCTGGCTCCGTATCATAAGTACTCAAACCATGAAAAACCTAATCATAAGGACCGCAACCATGAGGACCTAGAGCATAGGGATTCATGTAGCCCAATCTTTCTTCCTCATGGCTGCATACACCTAAGACAGAAAGTAAAGAACTTCAGTTGGGAACTACGCCTTCTATCTGCCGCAGTATCTCGTGGGCCAGCATGAGACTCGCCGATTACACCAAGCTCATGTATACAATTGAGATTAACATCTTTCTCCAAATTAAAAATTTTAGAGGTCTTGTTTAGGATTATTTTACTTCTTACATTTGTTGGATATTCATTTAGATTGCTTTTCACTTTTTTTTTTTTTTTTTTAAATTAAGTGCAACTTCTGAACATCCCATTAAAATATATAAAAAGTACACATTTATTATATTTATTTTAAGGGTCCCAGGACATTCTGGTTACATTTGTAATTAAACTGCAGTACCGGATTTATAAAACTTTTACAACTTGGCAAGCTTGGAGCCTCACACATGTGTATTTACAGAGCTCATGTGTGCTTTTTTGTGTGAATTTGGACTCTTTTATTTGGAAGAAAAATTAGCCCAGGCCAAAAACCTCTTATCAGTCCCACAGTGTACCATGAGAATCAGCAGCCACTACAAGAGAGCCCACCGTCTCCAGACAAATTTAGGGAAACGAGGACTCGCCCAATGAAAATTTTAAACAGATCATGAACCAGTGTTTGGGCCTGTCCATCTCTCTGTCCTACTGTGTCCCAGTGCTGCAACATATCGCCCTTCTGTTCTGTCACAGGACTGCGGCCTATCTTACCCCCTGCCCTACTGTCCCAGTGTTAAGGCATGTCTTCACCTCTGTTATACTCTACCCAAGCATCTGCAAGGCTTCCACTCTTTTTTACTCTGTCCCAGTACTGCATCCTCTCTTCCGCTCTGTCCGGTGCTTCGACCTGTTTTCCACTCTGTCCCAGTGCTGCGACCTGTCTTTCACTCTGTCCTAGTATTGCGTCCTATCTTCCACTCTGTCCTAGTGCTGCGGCCAAGTCTCCCACTTGTCATTGTGCTTCGTCATGTCTTGCTTCTTTCCATCTGTCCAAGTTCTGAAACCTATTTTTCCCTCTGTCCCAGTGCTGCTGTTTTCTTCCCTCTGTCCCAGTACACTGCGGTTTGTCTTACCCTCTCACCCAGTTTTCTCGCCAATCTTTTCCTCTGGCCTAGTGTTGCAGCCCATCGCAGTCCCTGCTAGTATTGTCTTGTCCTCTGTACCATTCTGGGTCATGTGCTGTAATGGTTCAGGCTTCCCTGCTTCGTTAAAAACTGTCTTTGCCTCCTTCCCAATGTTGTGGCCTTTTTTCCTACCTATCTCAGTCTTGCAGCATTTCAATCTATTTCGGCACCCAAAGTAAGGTAAATTTTTTTGCAAACGCCTTCCCCCTTTTTGAGCACTGGTGTGGTTTTACCTATGTTCAGTGGGGTCAAAAGTTTCACTCCCTAGATTTGGGGGGGGGGGGGGGGGGGTAGAGGTAACCATCCACGTGACTTCTAGCTTGGTGCTTTAGCTTTCTCCAAAAACCCTATGAAAGAGAAACACACAAAAACACAGTGCACCCAGGTACATTCTCCACACTGTGATACATTGAATGCTAGACTCTACACTTGAAGCCCCCTCCACTCAATGGCAAAAGTGTACCAGATGCATGCACCAGTGGAGGGAGTTGGATTGAATGCATCAGCTGCACCTCACTTGTTAAATGCACCTGAAGCCTGACGACATACACTGAATGCTAGCCTGCACGCGTGCACCCCCCTCCACTGAATACCAAGGGTGCACTAGATGCATGCACAGTGGAGGGAGTTGGATTGAATGTATTAGCTGCACCGCATGCATGACTGCATGCTTTCACAGTACTGGCTGCAGGCACAGGGAGCCTAAATACATGCACTGGATCCTAGATTGCATATGTTCTGTCTACTGAATGCCAAGAGTGCATCAGTGCAGAGAGTTAGGCTCTGCATCAGCTGCTCTGCTTTCACAACTGAATGTTCCCTTTGCACTGCCTGAAAGCACAGGGAGCCTAACTACATGCATGGAATGCTAGAATGCATATCCGTATCCCTCCACACTGAATGCCAAGCGTACGCTAGTTGCCTGTACCTTTTTAAGAGTTGGATTGAATGCACCAGCTGCACTGCATGCATGAGTGCATGCATCCAGAGTACTGGCTGCAAGCACAGAAAGCCCTACTGTCTGCTCTCAATTGTAATCTGCAAATGTGGAGCACCGTCCACTGAATGCCAAGAGTGCACAAGTGGAGGAAGTTAGACTGAATTCATCAGTGCACTGTATTCACCCGTGCATGCTCCCACTGCACTGGCTGCAAGCACATGACGCCTGACTGTGTTGATTAAATGCTAATCATCATATGTGCAGCCACTTCTACTGAATGCCAAGAGGACACCAGTGGTGGGAGTCGGACTGATGCATCAGTTGCACTGTGTTCACGGGTGCATGCACCCTCTGCACTGGCTGCAAGCACAGGGAGCTGGTTGCATGCATTGGATGCTAATCTCACACGTGCCGCCCCCTCCTCTGAAGGCGAAGAGGACACCAGTGGTGGGAGTCGGACTGAATGCATCAGTTGCACTGTGTTCACGGGTGCATGCACCCTCTGCACTGGCTGCAAGCACAGGGAGCTGGTTGCATGCATTGGATGCTAATCTCACACGTGCAGCCCCCTCCACTGAATGCCAAGAGGACACCAGTGGTGGGAGTCGGACTGAATGCATCAGTTGCACTGTGTTCACGGGTGCATGCACCCTCTGCACTGGCTGCAAGCACAGGGAGCTGGTTGCATGCATTGGATGCTAATCTCACACGCGTCGCCCCCTCCTCTGAAGGCCAAGAGGACACCAGTGGTGGGAGTCGGACTGAATGCATCCGTTGCACTGTGTTCACGGGTGCATGCACCCTCTGCACTGGCTGCAAGCACAGGGAGCTGGTTGCATGCATTGGATGCTAATCTCACACGTGCCGCCCCCTCCTCTGAAGGCCAAGAGGACACCAGTGGTGGGAGTCGGACTGAATGCATCAGTTGCACTGTATTCACCGGTGCATGCTCCTACTGCACTGGCTGCATGCACTTGTTGCACCGCCTTCCGGATTGCATGCACACACTCCAGTAAATGCACAGACCAGAAACAGCTGGAGGCCTCTTATCTAGGACACCATCTCTCCCCCTCTTCCGCCCACTCCTTTCCCACCGGCCGTTCTCCCTATACTTCCCCCCCTCCATGCCTCTCTCTCGCCTTCTGTGTTTTTCCCTCCCCTTCCACTGACTCCCACTCATTGCCCCTCGCACCCAATAAATCGGAGCGGATTCCTAGGCCCTGGAATGACTCCCCCCCTCCTCCTCCAGACCCACATGATCCAGCCTCAATAAAAATAATATTTATTTAGAAATAATCAGCTGTACTTGAGCTCTGGTGTTTCTCCAGATATGGATGCGATCCGTTTCCAGCCGCCACATGAGCTCGTTTATCCGCGGGGCAGCGGGGGGGGCGCGGAGGGGTCTCCTGTCGGTGGCCGAGGGCCAGGCCAGCCCTTGCTCAGAACTGAAAAACAAGGTAGATCGAGGCCTCCGAGGAGACTGGCCTGAGATCTGAAGAACCAGAACTGGGAAGTTGCAACTAAGAAACGGGGCTTGGGATTGGAGGATCGAGGGACAGGATCCGTGGACCCAGTAGAGGGATCCGAGGCGCCATAACTGGGAACTGACAGCAGAGGAGCCAGGACTGGAACAGTGAACTGAGGGACCAGGTCTTGGGTCCGAGGAGCCAGGACTGAGATCTGCAGAGCCAGGTCTAGGATCCGCAGTACTAGATCTGGGAGCCAGTTTTGGGATCCTAAGAGCCAATACAGAGATCTGAAGAGCAAGGCTTGAGATCAAAGGTCCTAACTTGGCATTTGATGAGCCGTGACGGGGAACTTACAAAGTGACAGCCAGGACTGGGGAAAGTGCACCCAGGGACCAGGTCAGGGGTATTGGGATCTGAGGAGCCAGTATTGGGATCTGCAGACACAGGTTTGGAATCCTAGGAGCCAGTACTGGGAACAGTAAATGAACAGTCTAAGTGTAGGATCCAAAGTGCCAGTGCTTCTATCCGACGAGCCATGTCTGGGATCTGGGGTACCATTACTGGGAGCCAATTTGGGGGTACAAGAAGCCAGGTGTGGGATCTTAGGGCCAGTACTGGGATCTGTGGGGTCGGGTCTGGGATCCTATCAGCGAGTACTAGAGTTCGAGGAGCTGTAACTGGGAACTGACCACAGATGAACCAGGAGTGGTAATAGTGAACTGAGGGACCAGGTCTGGTATCCTACATACTGGGATCATAGGAGCGGGTCTGGGATCCCAGGTGCCGGTGCAGCGAGTCAGTATTTGGATCTCAGGAGCTAGGTCTGGGAACAGTAAGTTAAGGGACTAGGTCTGGGGTCTGTGGTGCAAGTGCCTGCAGCTGGTATAGAGATCTTGAGAGCCAGGTCTTGGGATGAAAAAAGAAGGTACTGGGACCCAAGGAGCCAGCTATTGGATCTAAGGTGCCGATACTGGGAACCAGCTCCAGGATCCTTGGAGCAGGGACTGCGATGCAGTACTTAACTGAGAGCAGTGTTAACATTGGCAAACTGCTTGAAGCAGGGGTCCATGTGAAAACAGACTGAAAAAACATATGCCTGTAAAACCACAGACTCCAACATCTAATGCCAAACTATAGAACATACATACATACTTATCTCCCAAAGAAAATGTTGACCTGCTTTAAATTCCTAAATCCAGCCAAACACACTTTCTGCATATCCTAGAATTCGATCAAATTCAGTCCTTACTTTTGTAATTGCAAGTGCTTCATAGCAGTCTTAGAATCAACACAAAATATTTGTAAGGTGACTTTGTGTCTGGGAGATACTTTGGTGTAGATTGTTTTTTGAGTCTGTTTTTTTCAGCTTTTGTAGCTAGTAAGTTATTGGGCGGAGTTGGCAGAATGGATACTGTCGTATGTGCATTTGCATAGTGCCTTCTGCACCATGGGCAAGGTCTCAGCAAGTGGTTTCTCATGTTGCTGTGCATGGTTGGTAGAGCGTGGATTTACGTTGCAGCCAATAAGTAGTATGTTTTGTGTCCCCCGTGAGTATAGGAGGTGTGCACCAGTCTCCTAGCATCGTTTTTGTGGGAGTGTGAGCGAGAGATAGGCTGGAAGCTTATGTATAGGGACCATTACCTGCTTGCGGGCCTCATGTTTTAGGGAAAAACCAAGGTGAGACAACAACTAGGTGTGAGCAGAGTAAACAACAACAACTGCTAGTATAGGCGAGGGCCAGTTAAAAGCACCCATAGTTGTGCGTCAGAAAACACACACCCTCCAGCAACATTTAGCTCTGCAATCAGTGGCCATTTCTGGTAGATGCAGATGTAAAACTTCCCCCCCCTTTAGTCAAGATGGCTCCACAGTCTGCCTGACTTTTGCCTGACCTCTTTAATGATGGAAGAGGAAAGCCTGGCTGCAGGTAGGTTTGGACCTGATTTCCCCTTGGTGTTAGTTACTTCTGATGTGCGTATTTCTGAGGTGTCTTCACTGTGATTAACCCTCTTTTTGAGTCATAGAAGTTGGATCTGGCCTGGAGAACAGCAACTCTTTCTTAATATGCCACAGGCCACAAACCACTCCGATGAGCTGAGGCCAAGGAGAGTGAAAGCACACATAGAATTTACACTCCTGTTAGCTGTCAACACAAACGCTGGACAAACTTCAGAAAAGAAAATATTAAAAATGGCAAACATTCGAAGAACACTGCTCCGTTCATCATGGTAGATACCCACATGGCACCATAACTGGACTTGGCCACATCCCCTGCACAGTATTTAGTACCAGCGACAGCATGCCTTAACCGGGCCACATCCTCCACAGAACAGTTGCTTACCAAGAGGAAGTATGCCTGGTCTTATGGTTGCATGGGAGCTGTTTTGGTATTGATTGTTTTTGAGTGCATGTTTTAATAAACTGTGTTTTTTCTATTGGTTAGTAAGTGATTGACTGTAGAGGTAGAAGAAAGTTTTGTATTACGTGTGCACTGCATAGGACTCTCACAATCCATATATGAGGCCCCAAAGCTCTTTTGGGTGGTCAAGCAAGTAGCCACTCAGTTTGTTGTGCATGGTTGGTAATGTTGATTTGAGGTGTAGCAAATGAGTAGTATGTTTGGTGTCATGAGAGTGGATCGAAGATGAGCTCCAATCGTGTCTGAAAGGGCTTGTAGCTGCATTTATGTAAAAATCTGAGCAATAGGTAGAGCCACAGTCTGGGCGAATTGGGAACACAGTTTGGCCCGGGTACTCCCAAAAAAAAGTGTCCCACATTCACAAATTGTTATTATTTTTTGTAGTTTTATATATTGTGAACTCTGCCGAAGGGCACTGAAGCAATTTACATGAGAACCAGTTATATTGCACAAGGTCAAATTCATTTTTATTTTAGGAAGGGAGATTAAGTGATTTGCCCAGGGTCACAGGATATTGAGATCCAACTTGGACAGCTGTGGCTAGAACGCTACACCCTATGTTTTTACTCCTCTGGGAAAGGTGGCCTCACAGAGAGGCCTATGCAAACACCCCGCTCCCCACCGCCAAGGCCTAAGAGACACTGAGACCGAGGTTACAACACCTTGCCCTTAGCGAGGCCATTTCTCTTACTCACCCCCCCTCCCAGCCCACTTTAGCCTCAGCCCGATGGCCTGGCAGGGTAGGGGGTCAAGAAAAGCACAAAGCTACTGCTGCTCCATGGGCTTAGGGGAGACTGGGTGCCCTGCGAGGCCCCTGCAAACTCCCACCCTCTCTATACCCTCCATGGCCTGAAAGTAATGGCTTGGCGTGGGATGACAATACTTCTGGGCCAGGCCACACTGGGCAGGGGGCGAGGTGAGAATACCCTAAGGGCCAGAGCAACACCTGGCCTCCAGCCTCAGTCTGACAGCATGGCAGAGGAGTGCCCATGATGCTAGCACCACGTTACAGTTCTCTGACAGAGACCGGGAAAGGCAGGAAGTCTCTCTGGGCTGGTTTACAGAGCTCCTAAAAAATACAGCCCACAGGTGACCCGAGGCACCGGCCCAGTGCACAAATTCCTGGGTGCTCAATCCAACCCTGGTAACAGTATTCCTATACATACAGTTACGTCTAATAACCTGTTTCCTGGTGTCACGTTCCAGGGAATCGCTACATTGAAGCAGCTACTGGATAACGGCGGATAAACAGCGAATGCTCAAAGGCTAACTTAAATATCCCTAGTGATGCATCAGAGAACATCCACTTCATGGAGAACATTTACAGCGCCACCTTTTGGGAAGTTAAAGTTACTGCCCCAGATATAAAACTTTGCCACATCCTCTCCTTCGAACACTAGGGCCTCACTCTTTGCTTGACTTCCAGTGGTGGAAAAGGAAGGCTTGGCACATGGTGGCCGGATTTCCCCTTGGTTCCTTTTGATATTTGCTGTGAGTGAAACTCTCTTCAAGTCAAACAAGAAGGATCTGGACTAGAGAACAGGGACTCTTTCTTCAAGTGCCACAAAACACCCTAATAAGCTCTGGCCTCAAGGAGAGTGAGAGCACACATAGAACTTATACTCTGCTTAATTGTCAATGCAAACACTGAACCAGCTTAAAAAAAGAAGGGTTTAAAATAGCAAACATTCAAAGAACACTGGTCTGCTCATCAAAGTAAAGAATTGTGTCAATATTGTGGTTATATTGGGCCGCAAAGTCCAAAAAACACACACAAACCCCCCCACAACACCTCCCCCCCCCCCACACACACACCCCAACCTTTTCGTATGTTAAGCTCTGGAGCCTATGAGTACCGCCTTCCTTTCATAGACAGCTACACTGGTTTTCCATTTTGCAGCCTGTCCTGATGTGGAATATGGATGGACTGACGCCAAACGTGCAAAGAAACGGACTTCGATCTGATCGTGGCAGGACAGGGCTCGAACCCTGTGCTACAAATGGCACCACACTATATAGAGCCAAGACTAGCTTTATAATCCCTCCTCGAAAGGTGAAACCACCCAAAAACAGGCTAGGTCTTACAGAGCCTCTGGGTCTGGAAAAGAGAATGCCATTACTTAGTCATGTTCCATGCAAAGTGGCGAACACCCTGCCATGGGAGGTTCAAAACTCAGCGAAAATTTCACGCATCGAGATCATGTCGGTTCCGTTGTCCAAACCCACCAGAACCAAGGGCATCAAGCCAGAGCATGCCATGATGGAGTTTCAAAACTTTGAAGTGCAGATGGGACCAAGCAACACCATGCCTGAGCTGGGCCGAGCCTCTGCAGACCGGCTGACCAAGAAGAAGCATGCCTAACTGTGCAACAAAGTCCTCAGAGGGCCTTGACCAAGGCGGAAAATGCCAGTTTTAGACTACACCCCTGAAAAGGAGTTGGTATTATGCCATTGATTCCTGGACTGGTCCACTCCCGACGTGGAGGAGTTAGTACAATACACTTGTCCTGGTCCACATCCCACATATAGCAGTTAATACCCAGGCACATATGCCTGGAATGAACCACAGCCTTACCAGGGCAGCTTCTTAGCTTCTAGAGGAAGCATGCCTGGTTTTGGAAACAAATTCTGCAGAGTACAGCTACCAAGCCACAAAATGTCAGGACTGGGCTACCACCCTGAGGAGTAGCTGGTACCAGCAAACAGCATGCCTGGCTGTGACACAAGCCCTACCAAGCAACTGCAGGCCAGCCACAACATTACTTGGCTGGCAACAACACCTGCAGAGTAGCTTGCACCAAGCCACAGGATCCCTGAACTGGGCAACAAAGCTTGTAGAGATGCTGGTACCAAGGTACAGTATGCTTGACCGGGCACAGCCACTATAGACCAACTGGTACTAAGCCACTGCATGTCTGGACAGTGCTTGAAACTACAGATCAGCTAGTACTAAGCTACAACAAGCCTGCAAAGCATCTGGTACCTACCTGCAACATGCCTGGACTGGGCAACAAATTCTGTAGAACTGCTGGTACTCAGCCACAATATGCCTGGACAGGGCAAGGCCGCTACTGATCAGCTGGCACCAATCCACAAGGCTGCGCTTAGCAACAGCCCTGCAGGACAGCGTGTGCCAAAACATAACATTCCTGGACCAGGCAGCTATCTGTGCCTAGTCCAACAACTCAGAACACAGGGGGGCTAGTCCAGGCCAGAGCCCTGAAGAGGAGTCACACTGGAAAAATATACTCCCAAGTCAAGTTCCTAGCAGAGCAGCTGGGTGGGTTCAAACAAAAACATGTCAAGGCTGGGTCCAACACTGTACACACAACAGCTGGTACAAATGTGGAGCATGTCAGGACAGGGTCACAAACCTGCAGAACTGCTCGCCCCACCCTAAACACAACAGGACTCTTTAGCAAACCAGCAAAGCTGTTTGTGCTGGAATACATCGTTCCCAGACCGGCTAAAACCCATAAAGGAGTAGATAAATGGTCATAGCATCATATCCTCCGCTTAAAACCCTACAAAGATATTTACGGAAGGGCGACGCCTACGCTCTCCTTAATGGCTGCAGGTCCTACAGGGCTCTCAGATGAACTGAGATTGTGGGTTCTATGCCAGTCACGAGGCAACGGGCTTCATTTAGAGTATGGCCTCGTCATTCGTCGGAGTGGCTGAGGAATTTACCACCGCCAACCTGGCCGGACCACCGCTATCATATTCAGATCCAGTCCTAACCCCGCTCCTGAGGAGATCACTATGGCTTCAGAGGAGCAACTGCCACGGTGTCTCTTCCAAAGACACAAAGTATGCTGAGTGGTTGAATTGTTTCAATTGCCCTATCAGCAAACCTCCCTCCAGCCCCCCCAAAAAAAACAACTGCCAAAGCGGGAGATTGTGTTAAACAAAAATCTAATGACACTGGAATTTTTCCTCAGGGTGTGTGGGTCATTTGTAACTTTTTTTTTCTGTTCGGGGCTGCCAAGGTTCCTTGGCAGTCCCAAAGTGAAAAAACATAACTCACGCTGTCCAGTCCAAATTGAGTGGATGGCCTGATGCACCAGCATCCTCGCCCCCAACTCTGTTGAGACTTCGGTGTTGAGTGGTGACTGCAACCGTGACGGACACGGTCTAAGTGTCCCCAAAAGCCAGGGTAAAACCCTCACTGGCTCCTAAAGGCTGAATAATGTGGGGTGGGTGCCGCTCAGCGGGGAGGCCAAGTGTCACCTCCCCCCTCTGAGGGTGTTCGCTGTCTCCCTAAATAATCACTGATAGGCCTTTGAGAGGAGGGCAGGTAAAACACAACTGCAGTGGAGCGTGAGTGGAGGCGGGCTCGGAAAAAAATGCAGAACACGGATTCTCATCCTCATTTCGATACTTATGCATGGAAAAATGTGATTTAGGCAAATCGCATTGTCTCATTGTGCCAAACTTTAATATATGTATTTTATATCCATGACTAGTAGTGAGCATCACATCACATAGAAATATCGATGATCTGGTCGATTCGAACCCCCATAAACAATAAAGGTCTCTGTTACCCTTGTTCAAGATTTTATTTCTTTAATATAAATGTTCCTTGTAAAGCACGTTACTACATCTTGGAGCCGTGTCTGCATCTTCATGACGTTCCGCGCCCAAAAACATGAGCGGCTGAAATTGTACACAAGTTGAAGCAAATCACGAAAAAAGCAAATTCAAGAGCTACAAAGAGGAATCCAGCCTGTGTTTTAAGAACAGATGGTTTTCCGAGTTTCCCAGGGAGTGAAGGCGGCCTGGTTGCAGGTGTGCTTTTCCACTCTCTCTTCCAGGTGCTTGTCTGACCCGCAGATGTGTTTTGGTGTCCCCCGTTCCATTGTCATTTAGCAGGTGGGTTTGTGGTTCAAAGGCGTGCCTGTGTTTCGAGGGCCTTTCCAGAATCGGCTGTCCCAGAACTGTGTACGTTTCCTTAGGGACGATGGACGTTCTAGATGTGCATTTTTTTTCCAGATGTGTATTTCTCATCTCTGAGTGTTTCGTGTCTGTGTGTAGCTTTACATTCTGTCTGTTCTTTTTCGCTTGTGCTAGTATCTCTACGGAATTCCAGGTGTATCTACCGGAGTCAATAGAGGATTTCCCAGGTGTGTTTATGTTTACGCTGTGCGTGTTTCTGTTTTAAACTTATGGAGTAAAGCTGGAACGCTTCAAACGAATTGCATCACTCAAAGCTCCCTTCTTGTCAATAATTTTTACAATGCATATGCGCCCACTTTAAACAAATTCCGATCCTCGCCTCTGTGTTCCTCTATTAACTGCAAAAACTTTTCACCTATGATTAACCTTTTGCTGTTTTTTGTCTTTAAGGGCCACCTTGATGTGCACATTTTTTCTACCATAAATGTGTGTCTTTGCATTTGTTATTGGATAAACTATGAATTCTGTTACTTGTATTTGGTGAATTGTAGATACTGAGTTATACCTATACTTTTAGGACGCACTATGGATTATTAATGGTTTATTTTAACGAGTTTGGTGGTATTTAATTGTGAATTTGTATATCTTACATTTGTATAAGCAGTATTTAAGTTTGCCAAAATCCTAATGAAAACTGGACGGTTTCCCAGGATTTCTCACTTGATCTGACCTGTCTGCTGTGACCTCGTCTGTTTCCCAGGTGTGTTTGTGTTTCCCAAGATTGTTTGCTTGTCTTTGTTTTGCAGGTGTGTTTGTGTTTCTGAGGTATGATTGAGTCTTTCAAGTATATTCGTGTTTCTTAGCTATATGTGTTTTGCCAGTGGTACCTACGTTTTCTAGATGTTTGTTTCTTTCAGGTGTGTTTCTGTTTCCCGAGATTGGCGCTGTGAGGCGATGGGTTTGCGGATGGTTATGCCAAGAGTATGTTTGTTTAGCAGGGTGTTTTGTGTTTCTCTTGATGTGTGTCGTGTGTGTTACTTCCAGGTTTCTGTTCCATTGGCATGTTTGCAGGGTGATTGGGTGAATTTTCCTGCATGTTGCTTCCCACACTAAGATCGACCTATATAGCAGATTGAGGTATATACACCTATACCGAAGTAGTTAAAATTTCACCCAGGACTAGCTAATTCAAGAGGTTAATGTTCAGCAAATTACTGATAATCCAGCTGTAATCCTGTACCTCAAAAATTCCATACCCAAAGGAATCATGTCTGGGAGCGGATTATCAATGCAGTTCCCCTGCACCCCATTGCGACTCTTGGTGCTACAATAGTTGAGTGATCTTGTCAGGCTTGGGATATTTTTTTACCTAAACTTATGTAATAGCTAGAGTACATATGGTGAAGGATGCTATTGGATCACCAGAATGCTTTCAACCACTTTTTGGTGCCAGAGGGATTTTATAAAGTGCTGTATGTCTAAATATCGAGGTCAGTAACATTTACCGCGGCATATAGCGGTTTCTGAAAATTGCCGTTCAACTTTCTATCAATGTTTTACACCTTTTAGAACGGATTTTAAAATCTTCTTGGTACAAAGACACTTTAAGGTTGAACACGGAATGTTCTCTTTTACCAATGATTTTAATTGTTTCTATTTAACAAAATCTTTTGTCTGGGTCTTTGTTTTTGCTCATTTGTGTAGTACTCTAATGCCCCTAGGTCATTTTCTTACTATAAAAATTATGCATGAATAAATTAGCATATATAGAAACGAGTAGATATAATATTCATAACCCGCTTACCTTGATTATATGCTGGTAGTCGATATTGTGAATTCGATAACTCTGGTTGATACTGAAAATTCAATACTTTGGTACCACACATGAATGGTGTGCTCTATCAAAAGAAAGTAACACAGTAACACCTAATAATACATAATGCTGTCTGTTGCTCCTCAACATCATGAACTGATATTATTTTTTTATTATTTTATAATATCTCACAGAACACCGACGTACATCAAACGTAGCATTGCCCGCTACATAAACCACAAACATTCTTTGAAAAGTAACATCTTTTTCTCTTCTCTGTGGTTCAGTGCAGGGATATCAGCGGTGTGAACTGAACTGTCGTCCCATTGGCTACCGCTTCTACGTACGCCACACCGAAAAGGTGCAGGACGGCACTCCGTGCGAGGCTTCATCCACAGATATCTGCGTGGGTGGGCAGTGCTTGGTGAGTACCACCCGTAACCTCACATGGCTCACTAGTATACGCTGTTGTTTCCGCGTTAGCCACTGGCATTCATCATACCCTCTGATTTATAAATTTTTCCCTCTTAACAAAAAAAAATATATATATAAATATTTTCATATGTGCAACAGTCTGTTTGGACTGCAGCTAAATGTTCTAAATTCTACATTTGATGCACAAATCATACTTATTGATCTGTTTCAATGGCAAATTATTGTTACTGTTCAATACGCATCAGCAGAAGCACCGGGGTGATGATGGCACTCTTGGTTTCAATGAAGCGGCGTCTTCTGTACAGCCGGCTCATGAGCACAATCGATGGATAAGGTTAAACCTGTAACAGTTGTTTTGCACCTTGAGAAAAGTTTATTATGCTGCAAATCCTTGTAGGATCTAGTAATTGGGCTTGAGAAAGGATATTATTTTTATAAACTGAATTTTTGGGGTGTTGATACGTGGATCATTGTGACTCTTGATGTTGCCAACGCAAAGCTCAGTGCCCCAAAACAGTGGTTCCCAAGCCGTGGTCCGGGTACACCTGGGGGTCTGCGAAGCCACCTCAGGGGGTCCACGACTGCTTAGAAACGTAAATAATAACAGGTTTAGTCCACAGCTCTTAGTTTGACTCAGTGGGTGTCCCCGGATACGAATAATGATTCAGTGGGGGTCCCTGGGTTCCAGTAATGATAAATTGGGGGTCCAGAGAAGTCAAAAGGTTAGGAACCACTGCCCTAAAACATAAATGCCACCATTGGATTGGGACTATGGAAAAAGATGTTAGCTGGTCCAAGTAGTGCATAGATTGCATCACATTTGAGCGCTACGTGCCAATGATAATACAGGTTGGTCCCTCATGCTGGCACTCCTCAGGGCATTTCCTTAGTCTTCTTCTTGCCAGGGCGGCCTTCAAAAGTCACTGGCAGCACTGCCCGGGTGGGAGCCAGCCAGGAATGCTGCCACCAGTTCTTGCCGACTCAACGTTGGAGAAGTGTCTTTAATTTTGGATCCTGAAAATAAAATTTACTGTGAACGGAATCCTCCTGGTAATTTGACTGGCTCCAAAATCTGATGTCACTTAGTTTTCATTGACACCTTGTGAACTCCCCAAGCCCTTGAGATTCTTGTTCGCCAGTGAGGAAAATAGGGTCATCTTACTTGGAACATATGCCACTGTCCTGTAGATCAGAGAGGTGGTAGTTTGGGATAAAGCACATGCAGCAAGGACTCTGAATGTGAAATACAAGCTATTGGTACAAATAGTGCCGGGTCTGAGTTAGCCTTCCATCTTACAAAGGTTGATAGATTGAGCATCAGTACCTAGATACACTAAAAAAATTAAAAATAAACCAGTAATGAGCAACAATCTTTATATGTATGTTGGAAAAGATGTAAATACAGTGCATCTCTGAACTTCCACTGTATCATACTCTGATGTTGTCGTCAGCAACACTCAATGAATATGTCAAGTATGCATGATGTTAAACACAATTTTCTTTTGTGCCATGGCGTTAATGCAAGCGAGCAGTACCTTGCAATACGTTTCCATTCGCGGCACACCTTCAAGTATAAATGTCCTTGCCCTGACCACTGTCCAAGGATAATAAGTACATTTCTCCCAACAATTGATATATTGTGTCTGGAAATATCAAACAATTTCATTTTGTCCACTGTTTGCGCCCGTTTTCTTTTGGCGCTAGCCATAATATGACTTTAGCTGATCTGGTGGTGCGGAGAAGCCTGGTGTGTGTGTGCTCTGTTACCCTTTCTCATTACTTCTCCTTGCATGACTTTTCAGAGATTTGGCACCATGTGATGCGTTGGCATTTAGCCCTGGCCAGTTTTTGACACAAAACATCCTGTGCACAAGTAAGGTGTTTGCGTCACCAGAGCACCTGCACTAAATGATGATAAACCTGGGCTCACATAGCTTGGGTGATATTTCAGATGCAAATGTTTTGGCTTTGAGATTGTCATTTGCTTTGCTGCTTCTTAACAGTCATGGCTGTTCAAGATGGCGGTGAACAGGAAGTTCTCTGAGAGAATGTTGTGTACAGAAGTAACGTCTGACGTAAATATAATTTGCAAAAATTTCAGCCCATTTAAGTTAACAGTTGAAAATCTTCATCCAATGGCACGATATTTAGGACAGTGCTTGTATCAGACAATGTTCTGACCATGATATTCCAGTATCACACCACCCATGTAACACGTCTTGAAAGAAAATCTCTCGCCCCTTCCCTTCCCGAAACCTAAGCCGGCCTAATGTGAGCCAGAAGGAGATGCAAGGTAGTGAAGAAGAGTTGCCTTGGGCCCTAATGCAAGCAAATAAAATGACCCCTCACTCCCCACTGGATAACAAAAAACACAGCCACTGTGGGGCTGACTAGGGCCCCTAACACCTTGGTGCCCCGGTGCCACAGCACCTGCTGCATTGATGCTATTTTGGCTTCTGGAAGCGAAATATTACTACACTTGAAAACACAGACTAGGACTAGAATTCCACTTTTATTTTTTCCCATGCAATTTCCAGACCGCAGTTACCACCAGGATCATTGTGGGCTACCACACGCAAGTAACTGGCTGGCCCGCTGGCCCGCTGGCCCGCCGGCCTATGCAGTTTTCCAGCAGTCCGGGAGCATGGCTGTAAATCAGCCTCTGTCTGTGTGACTGGGACAATGTTCATGTGTTTTAAATGGTTCAATTAGTTTGGTGTCAGTATCCATTCAAAACTCTGTTTATTTAGGTTCCGTTCCCATCCCGCCTTAATGCGGACCAAAAATCTGTGGTTTACTTCCAGTACACAGCAAGTTTCTGTGTGTGTTTTTTCAGAATGCATCAAGAGAGTCTGTTTTATTTCAACTTCACATCAAAACTTTGTGTGTTATTTGTAGTACACATCAAGGCTCTCTTTTATTTCCACTTCACGTCAAGAATTTGAGTTATTTCAAGTAAACATCAAGGCTGTGTTATTTCCAGTACAAGAGTCTGCAAGTTATGTCCCACACTGTGTTTTTCCAGTACACACCAATATTGTGTGTTATTTCCAGCCCACATCAAGACTGTTATTTCCAATACACATCGAGACTCTGTGTTACACACCAAGGCTCTGTGTGTTATTTCCAGTGCACACCAAGAGTGTGTGTAATTTACAGCACATTCTTGTACGCACCAGTAATATGTATGCTACCTCCTATACACATCAATCCACTGTGTGGTGTTTCCTGTGGTTTTTTAGTACACGTAAATATTCAGTGTGTTATTCCCGGTACACAACAAGATTCTGTGTGTTTTCAGAACACACCAAAATGCTGTGTGTTATTTCCAAGTCACATCAAGACTTTGTGTTCTGTCCAGACTACATCAAGTCTGAGCATGTTATTTTCAATACACATCAGCACTTTGGGTGTTATTTCCAGCACACATCAAGATTATCCGTGTTGTTTCCAGTGCACATCAAGGTTCTGTGTGTTGGTTCAAGTACATATAATGGCTTGATGTTGGGTCCAGGGCACATAGTCTTTCTGTACCGTGGTACCTTCGAGTTTCTGTGTACCATGGCAAATGTACCCCATTATTCCACCCCTAACACCTTTCCTGAGAATGTGTACATTGCACCCAATAGTTGGTACTTGCACCTTTCTCTTGTGTTCTACACCCGTCATGTCTTCGTGATTGTCGATTCCATTACCACATCAGGTCCTTTAACATTCTATTGTGCATGTTCCATGTTCACAGTACCCCATCATGTCACTCTGTACCTTGGTTACCCTACCATTTAGACATGAGTATTTGCTCCAGTACCCGCCAGCCTTTGTTTACTGTGGTCGCAGTATCAACCAGGTCTTTCTGTAGCATGTGTGCGGTACCTCTGGTACCCTTGTTCCAGTGATCATTGGGGCTCCGTGTGCTGTTCGGTTACCCCAGAGATGTTTGTGTTTCCCAACAGGTGTTAAATCGCCTGTTTGGTCTGTGTGATGCTTTTTGAGGAGTTCAGTACCCATCAGACCTCTGTGCAGATTTCATTAGCTGTCAGGACCCGCGTACCTTTGTTGCAGTGGCCATGAGGCATCTCTGTACCCTGGTTCTATGCCTAGGTAAGGCCCTATGTACCAAGAACACGCTGAGAGCCTTGGTGTGCTGGTTGCAGTACCTTTCGTGTCCCTGTATACCAAGGGTCCCTTGCCATTCCATTATCATTCATGTGCCTTTGCACCTTGGTTTGAGTACCAACGCTCTGGCCTTGCCCACACCTATAACACTTAGACTGCATGCCACTTTGTTCCAGTGCCCATCAGTTCTCTCTGTACCTGGAGTACATGTTTGTTCTGGTATCCCATCAGATCTGTTTGTACCAGGCTTCAATACCCTTGAAGTCTGACCTGGCACTTGTCTGTTCGTTGTCTTGGCTTCACTACCCATGTTCTAGGTATGCCTCGGTTTTTGTACTTTTCAGGTCTTTCTGTAGCCATGTTCTTGTATCCTACCAGGTCTCTGGGTGTAGCCTTGTACCAGCACCATTTCTAAGTTCTGTTTTGTTTCCAGTGGCATCGGATCTATTTAGCTTGGTTCCAGTGCCTTGGTCACATTTCACCTCTGGTGTGGGTACACACATATTGGTTCCACTGCAGCGCTGGGTCTCTGCTCGTTCCTTTAGTTTGGTTCCCTTCACTTGTACATTTACCCTGGTTCCAGTAAGCCATATGATCTCTGGTATCATGCCACTTGTTCGCATCTTTTGTCTAATCTAGTTTCAGCATGAACAAGGTGGCTTTCACTTGGGTTTTATGCATCCACTTTCTCTGTGCGCCTTGTTTCCCAGACCTGGTAAGTCTGACTATATTGTTTTTAGTAAGCCCAGGTGAAATTTTTGTTACACTGGCATCATAATCGCATGTAATTTACAGCATTTCACATTACACTTGTTACGCAACAATTCCCGAAATTATAATGCCTGGTTACGTAAATAGACTGTGCAAACATCTTATCACAGGAGAAAATGCAAACATTAAGAAAATGCGGTTGTTTGGGTGCATGTATTTTTTGGGCAATGTTTTTTTTGTTTTTTTTTTTAGCTCGAAATCCGACCTACCCTCCAACATGGACATATGGACGCATTTCGCACTGAACTATAGTGTAAATTGCTGAATTACCATTTCACTCAATTTTTCTGAATTTTCTCGTAAACAAGTAAACCTAAAATTATGCACATTCCTAATTTTCAGTTTTCTGCTACATTTATGCATGTGTCCTGGCCTCAGGTTCCATCGTATATATGTGCACCTTGGTTTCAGCACCCTTCAGTCCTAATTCTACTATCCATCAGGTCTCTGTTTCTGGATTATAGTTTATCAGGTCTCTTTGCCTTAGTGCTAGTATCTATAAATACGTTTTCTCTAGTTCATAGTTTCCATCGGTTCTCTTTGCTTTGGTCTAGAACCCATCACATCTTTCCGTCAGTGTACCAGTACGCATCAAGTCTCTTGGTTCTAGTTTCCACTGGGCTGATTGATCTTAAGTTCCAGTATCCATTATGTCTTTGTCTGGCTCCTAGCCATCAGGTCTCTTTGCTGGTACTGTCAGGCCCTTTGCTTTGGTTTTAGTATACAATTGGTGTATTTGTCTTTGTGCCATTACCCCTGAGGTCTCCTTGTCTTGTTTCTAGTACATATCAGGTCTCTTTTGTCTGTCTTCTACTACCCTTCGGGTCCCTTGGTTCAAGTACCCATCAGGCCTCTTTGTGTTCTAGTACCCTTCGGGTATCCTAATTCAAATACCCATCGGGTCTCTAGGTTCCTGCACCCATGGGGTCTCTAGGTTCCTGCACCCATGGGGTCTCTAGGTTCCTGCACCCATAGGGTCTCTAGGTTCCATAGGGTCTCTAGGTTCCATGGGGTTTCTAGGTTCCATGGGGTTTCTAGGTTCCTGCACCCATGGGGTCTCTAGGTTCCTGCACCCATGGGGTCTCTAGGTTCCATGGGGTCTCTAGGTTCCTGCACCCATGGGGTCTCTAGGTTCCTGCACCCATGGGGTCTCTAGGTTCCAGCACCCATGGGGTCTCTAGGTTCCATGGGGTCTCTAGGTTCCTGCACCCATGGGGTCTCTAGGTTCCAGCACCCATCGGGTCTCTAGGTTCCATCGGGTCTCTAGGTTGCTGTACCCATCTGGTCTCCACCCATCGGGTCTCTAGGTTGCTGTACCCATCTGGTCTCCACCCATCGGGTCTCTAGGTTCCTGTATCATTCGGGTCTCTGTGTATTCTGGCCTCAAACTCTGCTCCTGTCCCCTTGCACACTGGTTCACCCCCGCTGTGTTCCTCGGTTCCTCGAGACAAAGAGTGCCCCGCCCTTCCATGACTCAGGCTTGGACGGGATGCCTGGCTCATGTGAGGCACATGTGAGGCCCTCCTCACTGCGACTAACAGCTCACTTGTAACCACAACAGGAAGCGCTCTGCCTCCAGGGGATCCTGAAAGCAAGGCCTTTGTGCGCGACACGCTCCAGAACAAGCTGTGGGAGCTGCTGGGGTTACAATACTTTATCTCGCTCCCAAGAATAACAGGGAAACCGCAAATATTGCCGAGACGTTCGGAGGAGGGGAGGGGGTGAGGAGGGGGAAAGGAACGGGTTAGGGGAAATGTAAGGGGAGACATGTCGGACTGGAAAGGTGGAGCAGGAGTTACAGCACAAGCGGGGTGTAGGAGAGACCGCGGGGAGTTTAAGGGGGGAATTATTGGGAATTTCGGGTTTCACTTGAGAGGGACTTCTAAGCACCTTTCCGTGGGTCTCGCTATTCAGTCAGGCCTCTGCGCGCCTGCAAAAGAACATTCATGTAGTAATCCGCCGTACCACTAGATGGTGCCAAAGACCAGCGCTACCTCGTACAGGTAAATTTTTCACCTGCAACATATTTTTCCTCTAAGAAAGATTCGGTCCTTCAATGGAAACGACAGAGTGTTTTTTTTATTCTGGTGGCACAAAACCACCTACAGGGAGTGTAAAGGGAATGAGATGGGGTAAAGGGAAAGGATGAGTAAAGGAGGTGAGGTGTAAAGGTGGATCGGGTCAGGAAAAGGATGGAGGCGAGTTGGTTCGAGGAGGTGTGAGGAAAGACTGGGATGTTACAGAAGGGGAGAGTCATGAAACTAGAAAGACAGTGACACGCACAGTTGATAGAAGACGCTGCATAGGGCTGGAGGGATACATCTGGGGCCTTTAGAAGCACCATACTGGCACACACGTCCCCGAGTCTATAGCTCGAGCTTTCCATAATATGCTCTTATGTCTTTCCTACGCTATGAATTCATATCTTGTTTTTCTTTCCCAGCTGGACTCATTTATGTGCATTCACTCACCAGTATATACCCTGGTAACCAACGAGAAAAGTGTGCAAAACACCGATAAGTGGCTTCTTAGTGCCTGGAAGTTGCAGACCTTTGTAGGAGTACATTGAAAGGATGCTGACCTCTTTACCTTCGTGTTATGGCCTTTTACTCCTGAGAATCCCCGCTCCAGTAGACTGACCTCTCACTTCTGAGTCTCTCGCTTCATTGTTATAAAAAGGCCTGAGCTTCGGCGAGTGTGTTCTGAAAAATGCGACCTCATCTGTATTTTTACCCTCCATGAATCTGAAATTACCCCTTACACTCCCAACATCCCTCCGTTCCCTGAATTATATTTATTAATGCATTTTACCTTATCCACCTATTTTTGGTGGTCAAATCATGTTCATCCTTCTCGATTGGGTTTCTCCAGTCTCCCTCTCTTTGCAAACAAGTTCTAGACTCTCAAAGCTTCAATACTTCGCCCCAGCACATGGCCACATTCTGCCTCACAAGATTATTTCCAGACTCTGTGTGATCATCAGGTTTTCTGGAACCTTCCAGTCATAGTTTGAGGCCTGGAGGATGACTGGTCCCCTGCCCGGATTTGATGACCTCGGTAGGGGGCTGAGGAGCAGGCTAGCACTCGATGTCCCTCTCATCTGTGCAAGTGACACCGGTCTGCACTGCACTTCTCATGGTGACAACATCTGTAGATGTTTCCCAGCCTTTATGGAGAAGACCTCCTGGCCTACAGCAAGGGACCTGGCATTTGTTCAGAGCCCTACAAGGAAGGCCAAAGCTAAGTGGAAACGTGAGGATGATGAGCAGATGTGTTGGAGGAGCTGGTGGGCCCCTCTGAGGATCTTGTGGCTTCTGAGCCAACAGCTACAGATGTGGAGTGGACAATTAGCAGGGGGCCACGACTGTGGTCAGTCACTTGCACAGGGCGAAAGACCAAGCAACGGAAGTAGGTGGGCCGGCTACACCACAGTGTCCCATTCATGTTTTCGGACTTCCTGCGGGCTGAGGTACAGACACAGACAGCTGCTAGACACGACTTCCGCTGCCAGACTCAGAGGGATCGTCTCTCAGACGTGAGAAGCGCGGCTGCTTAGATTTCATTTCCAGATTGACACAGCTGGGAAGTGCCCATGTACACATTTTAGTTAAAGGGATACAGTCACCATTGACACCAACTAGAGGTAGCCTGTCCCAGCCCTGCCTTTGCTGTTGGTTCTCCTTGCACAGGTTCAGCTACTCTCGAGGGCCAACTAGGCCGCAGCAGGAACAGAAAATTAAAAATATTGGCCAAGGCAATGGGTCTGGGATTGAGTGTTGAGCTACTGACTTTGCCAACGCTTGTTTTCCCGGAGTGTTTCTCCATAAAGTAAAGGAAAACCATTCAGATATGGCTTCCACTAAATCACACCACCAACCTAGTCAATACCTGCAACACCACAAATAGCTACTCCAACACATCCAAAACCGCCGATAGCTCAAATGTAAGTACCACCACCTATACAACATCAACACCAATATTAAGCGCTGATCGCCAATAGGTCTTGACTGTAAAGTGCTGTCGCATATAAACTTTATTTCAGCATGCCTCCGCTTGCATGCGTATCCTAGCCCTTCTTTTCCTCCTCGTTAGCAAACAGGAAGTTGTTGAGCAGATATGGGTGCATCACAGGGTCAGCCCTGTAAACTCTGTAATACAATTAGGCTGCAAAGTATGTGTGAGGTCACTTCCACAACCACTGGCATTTTTGTGAATTGATAGTGTTGAAAGTCCTGTATCCGGTCTGTAATTGAAGATCTGTCGCATCCTGGCCCCCCTCAATTATGTTAGCAACTGGGTAGTGTTTCCATTTCTTAGCTCTTGTGGTACAAATCTTTATTGGGTATGCTCACCCATTGGTTCACTGGAAGCCAACCACGAATACAATTCCCAAAATGCAAAATGTTGTCAAATGAACTTACGGGACTGTAGAGTGCCCTGCCGACCGGAATATGGTGGCGGCCCAGCTACTAAGCCAAACCTTTTGCTCCAACTCTAACAAAAAAATGAACAAATGCTGGCATAAACCTATGTAAGGGTTAAGCATATTTGGCAAGATGGCTCCTGGTTTACTTGGGTCAACTAGTTTCCCGTAAGTGCAGCACCACATTTAAACCTACTTGCCTGACCGCCACAGAGAAGACACAGCTGCCTACCTCCATGAGAAAATGTTCAGGTTCACCCATCGCATGGTCCACCTACATCAGATGCCCCAGTCTGAAACTCATAACCCACATGTGGATTATCCTGAAAAAGGTTTTCTGTGCAATCCACAATCAGTGGAACATACTCTCTGAGAACTTTGATAGAACGTAAAACATAAATTTTTAGTTCTGGCTTGTCAGTTGACCTATTGCTACCAATTCTTTAAAATATCGGTGATAGTAAACTTTAGCTTTGGTCAGAGGAGTATTACTCTCTCACCTCATGCAGTTGGGAGTTTTGGTGTATCGTCCCTCTTCTTATGGAGTGTGGAAGACTATTTTACATCTCAAAGGTAAACTGAATCATCACACATTAGGGCCCATATTTATACCTTTTCAGCGCCGCATTTACTTCATTTTTTGACGCAAGAACGGCGCAAACGTACAAAATACAATTGTACGTTTGTGCCACTTTTGAGTTAAAAAGTGGCGCAAATGTTGCGCTAAAAAAGTATAAATACGGGCCTAAATTCTTAATCTCTTTGGGGCATTGCACACAAAAAGCAGTCCTATTTTGGTTTAGTTTTTCACTGCAGCAGGCATTCCTGTAATGGCTAAGTAAGCACTCAAAATGAAATCCAGACCTATTGCCATTGCCAATGGCTGTTTAGGAAGGTTTTGAAAACCTTCTCTTTTTATTAGTCCCTATGTAGGCGCTGCCTAAAAATCAGCTTGAAGACCGGCATGTTATGTCGGCTAACTACTGGTCAGATCAACCCACCCAACTGTTTATTATTTTAAGAGGTGCTACATTTGACATTTAAAATAGCCCGAAGGCAATTCTATACAGCCTGTACACATATACACATTTGAAAGAATAAAATACAAATTGAAAAAGCCATACATTTATCAGTTAAAAGGATCAATCCTAAATCAGAAAAATGGGTGATGTACACCCTCCCACCTCACCAACCTACCAGCTCTTCCACTTAATCAATTTGTAAATGAAAATATATTCTCTTTATTTCGGCCAAATATATCCAGTGCAAGCCTACTACTGAAAAAGCCATTCCTAGAAACGTAAGACGATCAACCAAAACACAACAATTCGATGCAGCAATTTATTTTACCTTGACCCATGAGCTAGCACATCCTTCACAGGTTAATCACCAGAGACCTTGGATGTTCTTGCAGCTAACTTTGTGCCTCAGGATTTCCTTAAGGAATACATGTCCGCATCTGATGTTCATATAAATCAGGTCATTACGTTTATATCTTTAAATCCATCCTTTTTCTGAGGCAAAAATGGCCCATTGTGATTTGAATGTGAGGTGAGCAGTAATGGCTCAATGAGACATATACAAGTTTAATTTCACGTCCACTTCACCCAATAGCCTAGAATCCTATTCCAATCAGGGTGTCCCAGCCACTTCAGCAATCTAATCCTTTAGGGCAAAGGTACATGTAAAAGTATTTGAGATTAACATCCCTATCAATGTCTTTTGTAATGAAGCTCTTTGGGTCACACTGTATTCAGTTTACAAACATAACCTGCTGGACATCTTTTGAAAGCAACTTTGTTTATAGGATATTCTTTGAAATGCTACATGGTTGGCCATGTTGAAAATAATTCTTGGCCAAGCAAGTAGTGGCTATCCAGCTGCCTTCCAAGAGTGTTTTGCCTGGATATATTTCCCTGCCTGAAAAGGAAGGGGAATTAGGGCATGGGTAAGCAAAAATACTCACCACAAAAACTCCAGACCTCTTAGCCCATCAAGGCCCTGTCTCCCTCACAGTCCAAGAGAAAATGATCATAACAAATTAGAGGAATTGGTGATTGTGGATGGAGTGCCACCAGCCAATCATCAAAGATGTTTGTCTTGCTCTAAGATATGGCCAACAGAAGTGATTTTATTGGGAAATTATGTTCCAGTATATTATACTGCAGCATTTGTTTCATGCTTTACGCCACCCTTGTGATCCTGAAGCACTGTCTAGAGCAGCTAGGTAAGAAGCGATGGTATTTGTTATGTATGGGTGGGAGAATGTGTTTATGGCATGTCCTACATGGGAGGTGTTGGTTGTCATGTATGAGAGTTGAAGGGGTACTCCTATCATGTCAGACATGTAGCTACACTTTGGCTTGATTTGAAGCTGATAAGGTCATTCTTGCTGACATGTGCCAGCTTCCAGTTGCTTGTTGACCCAGGGGTCAACTTCTTCTTTTAGAACAGCCTGAGTGATCTGTAAATTGTTGGGGAACACGCAGGTCTTCACAGTTCTTTGGACTTCGAGGCCGTTGTGGAAATTTATTTTTGCTGCTGAGATTTAGTTCAAGATCCTGGCTGTTGTACAGTGTATGATGTAGCAATAATGCTGGACATTATAAATGAAGGGATGGTCATCTAGGGCGGTACAACAAGATCTCCAGTCCTCTTTTGGCAGTAGATGCAAAGTTTGTGTTGCATGAAGATATGTCCAGTCCCAAGGATGCGCTGAGGTTGGTGCAGAAAGCCTTGAACATAATGTACAGGAAGAAATGAAGTAACAGAAATGATGGTTACAATTGTATTTTGCCTGCATTTCAGCTGCAAGGCAGCTTTTGATCTAGCCACACTCTCTCTCACTTTCTTCATTCCATTCACAGAGGCCGGGCTGCGATGGAATTCTGGGATCCAATAAGACGCTGGACGACTGTGGAACATGTGGTGGTGATGGCAAAGCCTGCAAACTTGTAGTGGGGATATTCAATGATACCAATGTACCCATTGGGTACCACAAGATACTGCAGATCCCGAAGGGTGCCACCAAAATCAACGTGACCGAGATGACGAGAAGCCCCAATTATCTTGGTATGTAGCGATCTTGGCTCTTTTCAAGGAAAGAAAAAAATCTTCACACTTTCTATGTATTGGGGCTGGTTAGAGGAAAACTTGAATAGCCGGAAGATACTGTCAATAACCAGAAGATGCCTGGTGGATAAGTGCCTTACAAAGGAAGCTAGGGGTGGCATGGAGATGCCAGAGAGGAGAAACAGAAAACGACTTATGACCGCAGAGAAGTTTTGACTAGGTGTCACAAGTACATGAGTGAGGGGAAGACGAGTGCCACTTGTTCCAGATGTGGGGTGAGAATGGTATCAGTAGATGTGCTGATTAGCTGCAGCAGAGAATCAAAGGCTAGGACGGATGAGGGTTGCAAGGTGAGACAAGTGATGGCTAAAGGTGAAGTGTAGCTAGGTAACACAAGGAAGGGCTATGTAAGTGATTGCCTAGGGTTGCCTGGTAAAGGCCAGAGATGAACATTGCAGGCTACGAATGTTAGGAGTGAACAAGTCCCAGATAGGATAAATGAGAGCTAACTAAGAAAGATAACTGTTTATTCAGGAAATCAGTTATGACTTCATTTAAGAATTGCTGGCTCTGGAGGGTGGGGATGTTTGTGTTCACTAAAGAGAGTTGGGTGTTGACTCCTGGAGATGAACAGCATTTGCTAAGGGGGATGAGTGCTGACCTCAACGGATGAGTGACAGCTAGTGGAGAGGAGCAATAACTGGCCAGGGGTATTCAAAGTGATTCTTTGGCTAGAGGGGAAACTAAGAGTGCCTGAGGACACAGTTGCAGGGGTGGGGGGGATTATGTATGGCTATGGAATACAAGGATTGACTGAATCAGTCAAGGACTGACTAGGGGAGGGAAGGGCACGCCAGTGAATGGATAAAGGGTAGCCCTGGGAAAGCAGGAACATCAAGGGACTGCATCCCTAGCTCAGGTTAGGTTTGCATTCAAGGCCGGCTTTAGGGTGGTGTGTCCTCACCAGGTGCTGACCTGGATTGGGGCGTGCTGACCTCGGGGGGGGGGGTGCTGTGTTTAGCAAGGACTTACAAAACGTGCGATTTCAAAGCACCTGCTGAAATGTTCGGTGTGCGTCCAGCCTTCAGGAAACAATTAAAATGTCACAATACCTCTTGTGATTAATGTTCCTGCTAGGGAGAGAGATGGAAGTTTTGTCAAGCGGCAGCTTTGACTCGCCATAAAGTAGCGTAGAGGGTTAATATGTCTGCTGCAAAGAACAAATCTGTATTTTATGTGGATAACTGAATGGATTAGTAAAGCCAGCCTTTACAAGTACTTTAAAACAAATGAATGTATGTGAAAGGGGGGCTATGGAGAGACAAGGGGCACATTTGTCGGGTGGTAGTGAGTCAATCCGAGGAGGTGGTCATAGGGTGGGGGGGCGCCAAAATAGACTGTCGCACAGGGTACCACCATCGCTAAAGCTGGCCCTGTTTGCACTGACTGGCATTGTTCAAAATTTGTCTTCATACGTTTGTGCTCTTGGTAGGCCCAAATAGGTCTGTACTTAGATGTCAGACCCTTGGCCAGAATACACACTCAAAGGCTCTAGTTAACCATGATTAATGCACATTTCTGCTTGCTCATGTTGTGACCGCACTGCATGTTATCGTCCAGGTTACAGCCAGACTAACCTTTGTTCATGTTAGGTCCACAATGAACTTCACACACCTTAGGACCACACAGCCCATTGCTTACTACCAGGCCATGTAGGCTTGTTTTTATGTCACCCTCTGGCTAGCACTGGCTCCAGTTCATGTTAGGACCACACAGGCCATTGTTCATTTAGACTCGTGTTGGCCCATTTTCAGATCTGGCCACCATAAGCCACCTCTCGCCAAGTTCAAAAAGATCTTTGCTCAGACTGACCCTTGTTCAGTTAATAGCAATCCAAGTGTCCGTGAAGGTTGTAGTTCACAGGCTAGTACATAGTTCAGGCCCACACAGGACATTTTTCACTGCCTCGGCCAATATTAGCCCAGTCTTAGGCCATTGTACAGGAGCTCAAATATGTCAGAGCATATGTTATGCCCACACTGGCTCGCTTTCAGGTTGCAGACCTATACAAAACGGTGTTAGGCTCAGGCACATGCTAGCCTTTGTTCAGATGATGTTGTTGCAGTTCTTTGCTCAAGGTTACTCTCCAATTATCCAGTGTTTTGTTATGGCCACACTGGCTATTGGATAGGTCTGGTCACAAATGGAATTCACTTATTAGGTTTGCTAGCAATGGCCCAAATTCAGTTACCGCCATTGCCGAGCCTTGTTTAGATTTAGATCAAGCCAATGCTGGAAACTGGTTTGATTGTCCAGCAATATGCGATTATATCTCCATTTTTTTCTTTCTGTTGCAGCTTTAAGGAGCCGCTCTGGGAAATCGGTTATCAACGGGAACTGGGCAGTTGATCCCCCAGGCACATACCCAGCTGCTGGCACCGAATTCATCTACACAAGGCCAGGACACGAAGAGAACTCGGGCGGCGAGTCGTTTGCGGCACAAGGACCCATTACTGAAGCCCTTGATGTTTATGTGAGCACACTAACAAAACATTGCCTGCTACTCGTTTCGGCACACTAGGTGAATTGTCTCCTGAGAAAGTTTGCGCAAACAATGTAACATCCATTTGCTTCTAGTACAGTCTCTGTCCACTCATGGTATTTGCGGCCTGCTTGAGAAGTGCACATTTCGGGGTTAACCAGCAAGTGCTGGAGCTTTCATTACAGGCTCACCTTTGAAAAAAATATTGTGGCTGTGTTAGAGTTTATATCATATCAGACATTGGTTTTATGTGCCTAACCATGGTGCAGGCTTAATTGTACTTTTCAGAGCCTCTGTCCTTCCTGGATATCTCTCCTTTACCTGACTGACCAGTGTATGCTTATTTTAAATTAATTTTGCCTAGGTCGTGATGACATTTTCAGTTCTCCCTTTTGCCTCTATAAAGGGCCATCCTCTTCCTCTTTTTATCCTGCCTAGAGAAACCTAAAGTCCGCACTAGTGAAACTAATATGAATTTCAAAATCCCTGTCAATTAATGGCCTTTCTATCATTTAAATCCCAGATGATATTCCAACAGGATAACCCTGGAGTCTCCTATCGCTTTTTTGTGTCCTCTGAGGTGGACCGCTCAGACAATGTGCTGGAACAGGCCCACCCGGATAATCTGCCTGTAGCAGCCCGCCACACCCGCCCTAATAGTCCGTCTCTACCAGCCCACCACGCCCGTCCTGATAATCCTCATGTACAAGCTCGCCAGGCCCGTCCTGTCGTCCATCCTTTACTGGAACCCCAGCTTCCACCACGAGGATCGGGTAAGATATTGCGATGTGCCACCTAAGGCTTGTGGGTGGGGAAGAGTTTGTTCTAGAGGGTATGTCTGGGTGCAGGTAGAATCCAGGCCTTCTGAAGGGGAGGGTCAGTGCAGTTCAGGGCCTTGGGTGCAGGGTCTGTCAGTGTTGACTCTGGGAGAGTAGTCATGTTGTAGGGTCAGTATGCATAGGACAAAGGCAATGGGGAACTGAGGCACTGGGCGGATAATGTCTGGCAAAAAATTGGCCTGGATATGTCAGGGGGCAGGTGTTCTTGAGGATGTCTAGCTCAGTGGACTTGATAGACATTGCTAGCCAGGTTCTCACAAGGACGTGTTTGGTGTACCCCACAATTTTCTGGTGTTAACCTGTGCTTGTCTCTTTGTCTTACGTCAGATTTAGTGATTATTTTTTACAAAAATAGGCTATAGGCCTACATCATTTGGAGTCAAATTAAATTTATTTCCTATAGTTTGCTTCTCTTGTGCTTTTTCCACACAAATAAATTATCCGATGTGAATATTCTTCATAGGTTTCTGAAGATCCACACTGTGAGCATATAGAATATTTACTGATTTTGCTTTCCAGTATATGGTGTATTTCCGGTGACTATAACTCACTACTAACCTTAGGCCTAAATATATGGTGCTGGAGATGCCTATTGAAAACCCAATTTCTAATTATTCTTGTAATTATGCAAAACGAAGATACTTTATTCGAAATGATAGAGGCTTCTGTCACAGGTAAAAAGCCAGATATATTCAGTTCCTCTAATTTGATACAAATGGAAACTGTAAATTCTAATTTACTGAGATTTTTTGCATCACATTTGCGGTCAGGCTTGTCCAAGTTTGTTTTGTGGACGAGTGTGTTACCAGGTCTTTGACATTGTTGAGGCTTTCGTTTATACGTCAAACCCGTATCTTCTTGCAGAAAGAACCACCACTTGCACAAGCCTGTCCTTTGTTGCATCAGAAAAGTGGCTACAGAAGGAAGCCACCTGTCAGACAGCACCAGAAGGAGAAAAAAAGGCATGAAGACATTTAAAAAACGTCTTTGTGCTTGTCTGTTTGGCATTGCATGCAAGTTTTTGTGCATGGTCTTGAGGATTTTGTTGTATTATACTGTAGCATTTTCATATTGCTTCATATCCCTGAAGCACTTTCTGAGATGGCCATGTAGGTGAGAATACAGTTTGTTGTCTATAGGTGGTAGCCGGCAGGTTTATTGCGTGTCTTTTTGACTATTGGGTGTCATGTCTAATGGCTGGAGGTTTGCTCTATGCATGTTGCATCTGACTTCAAACAGCACCTAAGCTAAGGTGCTGCTACACTCTAGCACAGGCTTAGGGTAGTGTCTGACTACACGTTCAGTTTCCATCAAGTTGTGGAAGAGCCAGGGCTTTATCGCTTTCTGGAATGTTTGGTGGTTATTAATTATCCTTATTCATCTGGGGAGAGGGTTCCAGAGCTCCAGCGTGGGCATGGAAAAATAACTCATGTTAATTCAAGATTTTCTAAATAAACAGATAAGCATAGGTCTGTTCTGGATCAAAGTTCCTTCTCTGATGTTAGATCGGGGATTTAGACTAAAGGTAGACTGGCCCTCAGCACGTGATTCTTGGTGAGGCGTTGCAACTGATTCAAAGTTATGTAACTGGATGCCAGTGCACCGTTTGAAAGGCTAGGTGATGCGTTTGTCTGGGCGCAGGTGTACAAGTTGTGTGGCTGTACACTTAGGATTTTTTTGTACACTGCTAATAGGTATTGAATAGTTTTGATATGCCAGCATTGGGACAGCCATAGCATGTGCCCGGTGATGGAAATCTAAGTGTAGCAAGGTGTGACTTAATATTCTGAGGGTGTTTGAGCAGCTATAGTCACTTTCTTAAACTGTGGTTGGAGGGAGGGGTTGCGACTGTAATCACTCCTAGGTTCTTTATTTGAGGGGGTTGGTGGTCCAAGGTACAGATGCCATATGGTGGTAGGTTCATGTTTCGACTAAGCTTCACAACTAAGTCTCTCCTGTCTTAGAAGAGATGGCCTTGGAGACATTTTGTATCTTACTGGTTTCAGCTGCTTCCAGTCATTGGCCAAGGATGCTAGTCCAGATCAGAAGGTTTTTCAGGCGTTACAACGATCCGCCTTTTGCTGGAATTATTGTAGCAGCCCGGTTCAATGAGCTCTGGGAAAAGACTGACATTTCCATTAAAAAGCAGATTGGTGTGGTGACGGTGGCACTTTGAGGGGCATCTTTATTGAAGACTAGTGACATCTAGACTAAAGACAGCAGTGGAACGGTTACTTCCGACTCAAATGAGATGGCGGGTCAAGGGATGCACTAGTGATGAGACGCAGCAAACTAATAACTGAAGCGACGAAACCAATAGCTCAGATGAACAGACCAGATGCGTTGCGTACAATAAGCTACAACTTCACTATGTTTTGCATGGCCCCTGAAGCAGGAAACACCTGAATGGAATGGATGGAAAGCAAAGCAGCCATGGTGGCTCTGTTTGGACCAATAAGGAGAATGAGGTAACAGCCATGACTGGATGGGAAACTTACAATGATCTCTGTGAGGATGCCTCACTACCAGCGAGCACCTACCATCTTAAGGAAACATATGGGTCTCGTGAGTGGCAGGAAACCTGCTATCACAGCGTGGAGCACTGGCAAGCTTTGCGAATAGCCCACTCAAGGAAGCTGGAGGTCGTTGTCATTGGATGGCTTTGCATTTTGAGTAAGCGATACACTAGGGGTCAACATGGATGAAACATCAGGGCGCCCGACTACTAGTATCTGCAGAAGAGTGCTAACAAGAGGGTCAGGGTTTAGGGCCTGCTCTAGTGATTTCGAGGGTGTAACATGAGACCTCAAACCAAACCAGTACTAGATAGTAAACATCCCTAACGTGATAAGACCACTGTTCGTGAACTAGACAATTAGACCTGATATCAATCAAATGGTTTGAGTCAGTTGGACTGTTTTTATTGCTTTTAAAAATCTTTTTGCATTAATAGGTTAGTGTTAAGCAGCTGACCTTACCCTGCACAGCTGTTCTCCGCGCCAGGTGTTGCCAGGCTTGGAATTATCAGATTCCGAGCTTGATTGCTTGGAAATCTAGTTGTTGCCCAGTTCAGTGTCCCATTCCAGGGAATATCACTCTGGGCAAATTTGAACGATCACCTAAAAATTTTAGGCATCTTAGCAGACACTTCATATGATTATTTTAAAAAATTTGGGTTAAATATAATTTGGTAGTATTTTAATAGAATGATGAATTGTAATGACGTATCAAAACATATTTAAAATATTTAGTTTTTTTTTTTTTTTTTACTTTTAAACTGTTTGCTTGAAGATGACAGCAAACTCTCAGAAAAATAAAAAATAAACATTTTCTTTGCTTAATGTATTTTAGTTCGTTGTATATTTTCTAATGTAAGGTGCATGGGCAGCACTCGTGCATAAGACTGCATGCAGTGTGCAGCAACTGTTTCATTGTTTTAAGCCTGGTGAAATTTGGCTGGAGCTGAGTTGTATGTTAAGCTGTGGTGGCAATGGGACACCAGAAGATATGGGAGGTCAGATTTGGGTCAAAGGGATTAAGCCACAAATTCTGCTGCTGTCCACTTAAGAGAGAGAGGTGTTGGGAGCCCTTTTCAGTGAAAGTCAGAGTGTGTGGCTTCACATTGCATTGATATTCAGGGTCTCACAACATTTTAGATTCGTCATGGGCCTCATCTGTCTACAGACCCATTGCTCATGAATAATATGTTATGGAAACAGAGGTTAGCGTGTAGGCACAGGAGCCATGCACGGGGAGACACACAGACATGATGAAAAAACGAAAGAGAAAGTGAATGAGTGGTATAGAAAAATGTAAGGAGGAAAAAGTGAGTGGAGGGAAAAAAAACAGATGGACGGAAGGAAGTAAAGGGAAGTGGGGGAAG
Organism: Pleurodeles waltl; assembly: GCF_031143425.1. Lineage (NCBI taxonomy): Eukaryota > Metazoa > Chordata > Amphibia > Caudata > Salamandridae > Pleurodeles > Pleurodeles waltl. Next base: position 670,443,453 of record NC_090451.1, on the reverse strand, counting down.
GAGGGAACAATGAAAATAGGGAACAGTTCAAAGTAGGAAGGACGAGTAACAGGAACCGTGGAAGGGAAGGTGGAACGATGGATTGACGAGTGACATGATGGATGGGTGAATCGGTGGGAAGATAAAAGGGTGGACCAATGTAAAGAAAGGAGATAAGGTAGATGATTGAAGAGTGAAAAGATGAATGGGTGAAAGGATGAGTGCATGGATAGGGGAAAGATGGAATATATTAATGGGTAGATCAGTGAAAGGACGGATGGATGTATTGAAGGGTGAGACGATGGATGAAATGATGGATGGATACAGGGATTTATTGGTGTGTACGTGGGAGAAAGGATGAATGTATGGGCTGAGATTTAAAGAGTGGAATGATGTAAAGGTGAAATGATGGAGGAAAGTATAGATAGGTACACTGGAGGATTGACGAATAGATGTAATGGGATAGATTAAATGGATGGATGACGAAATGTTGGAAGGATAGTTGTACGGATTGACGGATGAATAAATAGAAGGCTGATAGGTAGGCTGGTTGAACAGATGGAAGGAGCAAAGTGTAGATGGAACTCTTAAAGGGGTTTCAGAGCGCTCACTTTGCTTGCGGAGATCGTCATAGTATTAGGTTATTACTTTTCTAGGAATGACGAGGTTGTGGGAGTAGCTTGTCCTTCTGTGTCGCTTGGGTGTTCTGCAGGATTCCATATAACTTGATTGCGTAAAGTCTGCAAAATATGAATCCCCTAATGGGGGGTATAAGCTAGAGGCTGTTGTGAGGCATCACTTCTAACCTCATATTGGTTTTAAATTTATCATCATCTTCTTTTTTAGGTGCCTTGAGTCAGGGGTCATGGAGCGAAGTACGAGAGCCCCCTACCTTCGCCACACACCCCGCCAAAGTGAGCAGGAATGTGGCAGAGGGCGGCCAGTCAGGTAGACCACTTGGGACCCTCCAGAGGATTGTTCGAGTACCCCCGCTGCCCCCGCCACCCATTCGTAACCGGGCAGAACCCCCCGAGTTCTACTGGAAAAGAGTGGGCACCACAGAGTGCTCGGTTACCTGTGGAAAAGGTAGGTGGGCACTTGCAAGGAGTGTCGTATTGAGTATTTGGTGGCCAAGGGTATATGAAAGTGCTAGTGAGGGTGGGGATGTGTAGTGCTTGCAGTTCTGAGCATGTCTTATGATATAGGCATTTGTAATGTTCCATTGTAACATGGCGGGAAGATATGTTAGGAGAGTAAATCAAAATGTGAAAAAGTGCATTCGAAGCTTAAGAAAGAATGCAAGTGTCCCGGCAGCGGAGTGAAGCTTTTGGGCCCTCACAAAACAACAACAATCACAAGGCCAGTATGATAGGGAGCAGCCTTAGGACCTGCTGGAAGAGAGGCTGTTAGCAGGTGGGGTAGATGAAAAATAAAAAGATGGAGAGAGTAAGGAAACACATGCATTTCTGTGGATTACTGAATACCCGAGAAGAGTCCCAAAGGGTGTAGCATGGAAGAATACAACTCATGCAGTCAGACAACTGAGAGACCCATTTGCTCTTGGATGGGTAGGACAAACACAAAAATAAGGGGTCAAAACCGTTGACTAGAGAACAGGCAACAAAGCCATACAGTCATTAGGAAGGGGCTGACCCAAAGCTGCTCTAAGTATATGTTATGTATTGGAAACAATAGGTCTGCCACCAGACAGCTAAAGTTGTCTAAAACAGAGACCTGAAAGGACAATACATATACGCGGAATGCTTTCTCGTTGCTAAGAAAGATGGCACACACAGCTTTCAAGCAAGTATTAAGTAATATGCAGAACTGTAGGTCAGTCATTGCAGGTAATGTGATTGCTCCTAAAGTAAGAAACTGATCATCAGCTTAAATGATGTACAGACTGGCAACAGAAGGCCCTATTGTGTGCCCGTAAAATTCACCTACTAATCCTCCCAGATGGCATTTACTAAGATTCGAAAACACTTTCTGGATACAAACACAGAAAACCAAAGATGTACGTCAACACAGCATTTTAACCACACCTAGACTATTGATGATCCAACTTGAGTGGACATAGTCTCTTCTGATGGATTCCTCGTGACCATGATGCAAAGGACCTCAAATTCCGGCAACTTTCCTAGGCCAAAGAAATGGCAAAACAGCACTAAACGTAATGTGCAGTGTGTGCCACAACATAGAGGCTGGACGGGCAGAGGGGCTGGTTATCGTATAATATAATGGATGGAATGGGATTCAGCGACAGCTGAGACACAGTATGGGTTTGGATTTGGCCTTCCGGTGGGGTTCTGTAGGCAATGACGGCATAGAGAGGGACTGTTATGACCTTGTATGAACTGGTGGCAGAAGAAATTATGCCCTGAGAACCTGTATTAACAGGAACAGTTCAAACCTGCACTAGTGGATGCAGGATGGATTGATTGCTGGAGCCAATAACTTTTTTGGCATTTTACTCTTGTAATGACTTCAACGTGTTGATCGGGCCTCAAGTCAATGTTGAGTTTGGGATAAATTAGACCCATCTGAGCAGCTCCGCCTGCTCTGCAGACCGCCCGAATAGAGGTATTTTTCAAATTAATACATTTAATTTTTTTGCCAACTGGAAGGGATTCTGAAGGCATTACTATGCCAATGCTAATAGTTCTCTCTCATTCGTTTTTGGCAGGTGAAATTTTCTGGAGCAGAAAATATTGTCAGTGTAGCAAAAAGCACACCAGCCCGCAGTGAACTTACAGTCTCTGGGGCCAACTTCAGATGCAATTTTCACTAGCCTCTCGTCAGTCATCATCACTCTCGCTCCACAGCCTTTAGTACCCTCACTCTGCAGCTGAACCAGCCTCCCAACACTGCATCCACCACCCTTGCACAACCGCTTTTTCCGCCTCATTGCGCAGCATTCGCCAGCTTCTTTCAACAAGCTTTTTCAGCCTTACAAGAACAACTCCACCAGCTGCGCGCCACAGCATTCACAAGCGATGCCTCACACCCATCAGTCCGTGCCACACAGCCTCTATGAGCCCCCCTCCACATCCTTCACCAGCCCTGCCCACATCCTTCATCCGCCACATGACACAACCTTCACTAGCCTTGCCCACAGACTTCCTCCACCACGTGCCGCCACCTTTACCAGCCCTGCCAACAGCTATCACCACCTCTCACTTTTCATCCTTCGCCAGTCTTGCTCAACAGATTTCACCAGCTTCGCCCCACAGTCTTCACCAGCCCTGCTTCTCTATTTTTGCCATCTTTTTTCACCCACCTTTGACACTATCGGCAACAGTCCTGCCTACCACTTGGCCTGGTCCTATTTCATTGCCAATAGCTTGCCCATGTTTCCTGCTCACTAACCACTAGATGGACTTATATCAAGAGCCTGGGAGGTTGGTTAGGATGGGTGTGTGAGTGGGTGGACTGAAGATCTAGCAGTCCAAAGGAGGGTCTCTGTGGATGATAGTTTGTAACTTTGAGTTTGTCCTTGAAAAGTCATGAGGTTACCTTGGTCCTAAAACATGCCCGAGAGACCATAGTGGAGGGATGCTCCACATTGAATTGCACCCCAGAATACATGACACAATGCAAAATATCACACTGTCTTAAAACAGTTTGCTTCCCAGGACTATAGACTTCATGACTCACACCGTCTAAATGAGCAGCAAAGGTCACGCAGATCTGATATCAGGAACCTTAGAGCTCTTTTTAGATTTGTATTACTTAAGGTCTTTTCACAAACCAAAAAAGTAATTCGAAAAAAGGTCGGAAGAGAAATCATTGATTAATGTGGAAAATGGAAATTATATTTTTTTAAAATGAAGGAAGAAGCGCTGTGAATTCAGCATAGTGCAGTTCTAGTGAAAAACAGTCTAAGAGTTCTGAGTATGCACTAGTTAGCATTTTGGTTATGAGTTGAATTTTAGTTTGTGAAATTCTGGCAGCAAATTACCTGCTGAAGTGGAATTAAAGGTTGAATGCGAACATGGCTCCCCCTATTTTATTTCCTCAAAGAGACTTTGGCAAGAAAATCTAGACAAAATGTGTTTGGCACAAATGTCTGACTCGAGAGAAGACCTGTGAGATTCAGTGTGGTAACACATATTCCTACTTTAATGTACTCTTTTAAAACTGACATTTTCCTGGAAATCCTGCCTGCCCTGGAATTGCCATACTCAACAGTACCAGTAATTCTGGAAGCCAGGATTACATTAGTAAAAAAAAAAGTTATTGATATACAGGCCTTTTGGTGGGTTAGATATTTCAAGACATTAACACCGCACCTACCTATGTCCCAGCAAACTCTTCTTTTATCCTGCCTGCTGCCTTCTCAACTCTCCCCTCCAAAACCTGTCCTTCTTATTAATTAATACTGCTAATGTTAATTCTTTTTGGCAGCCCTTGCGAATAATGTACTTGTACCTGTTTCATTTTAAGAACAGTTAATGTTGTAAATCCTAGATGGTACCCCAGCACTGCCACCCACACTGGAGTCATTGATGGCTTGCTGGAGCTGGCTTTAATAAACAGTGGTAGGAAAGGAGTTATTGTTGGAGCCTCTCTCAGGTGTGCTGAACTCCACACCGTAAGGTGGAGGATGGCACAAGTCATGTCTAGTTGTTAGTTGAAAAAAGAAGTCTCTCCAGGAAGTGGCTCTTGCTCCATTTTGTGACCGCGCACTTGCCCGTTTAGCTTTTTCCAAATCCTCAGTTTGAACCGCTGGAGTTTGTACAGGTTAGGTTTTGCAAAATAAAATTATTCTGGATTCACTTTCTGTGCATTATTCAGCCATCTTGTGGATGCATCCAGATTGAATGTATAGATATAAAGCTGACATTTTTGGACATCAACCATAGGTGGCGACTCCATGAAACTCCAGCAGGCTTTCCACCAAATAACTGTCTTTCATGGGGAGTAAGGAGAGATCCTTCTGCCATGGTTTGCCTTACCCAGCTTCTGACGGCAAAGTCGGATTACATTTGTTGGCTGTAGCTAGGGCTGTGCCACTACTGCAAACTCCTACCGAGGGCATCTACATAGGCTTCTCAATGCACATTTGTTTCAAGCTGGAGGAGATATGAGGCAGATGGAACCAGGATGGCTTTTGGTACCAGATATCCCTGTGTCTGTGATACACTCAATGCTTACCTTGAGCTGGTGGTTGCAGGTGCAGCCCACCAACACGCATTTTTGTCAACCAGAACTTATTTTTTCTAAACAGACTTTGATCCAGCACAGGAGGAACAGAAAGAAGGAAATAGACAAAGGTATAATACAGGGATGCCAAAGAGGGAGGGAGTGTCTAGTGGTTGATGAAAGAGGTGTAATCAAGGCTACGGAGAATTAGAACACTAGAACTTTGGGAGCTCCATTGAAGACAATGGAGGGCTCCGGCCCTCTAAAGGTTGGTAGAAGCCCAGAGGTCCAACATTCCAATGTTTTTCACACAGCAACAGCTGTGAACAAGGGCCTCACGAAGCCCAAGGGAATTTCAGTCCCTTCGGGCTCTGTGAAGCCTTTGTTTTATTTATTAGGACATTCTGCCCTCTAGTGGCAGAATGTTGTAATAGCCTTATAGCCCTTCGTAGCTGGGCTATACAGGCCATTAAAGTCCTGCCCCATTGTTAAAGGCCCTCGCCTTTGGCTCAGGCCTTTAATACTGGTGTAGGCCACTATGGCTGGCTACATTGGTATACAGTGCCCAACTTTCATGGTGCTGCCCACAGGCTTTTGAGCAAAACCTTTGGCACTAGAACTTCATCTTTTACCAATAAAACACTGGATACACTGTTTTTTTTTCTTTACGAGGTCCATGGTGATACATTAAAGAATGTGTGCTCAATGTAGGTCCAAGGATGGTGAATTCATGCCATATTTTCAAGATATCTATGTAAGATGTTTGACAACATAACTGAATGGAGCTCACTTACAAAATAAGCTTCACTGCCATGAATGCTGCTGGCATGCATCTGGCCCTCCTAGACTCAAGTTGGACACCAGTGCATTAAAATGCATTAAAGGGGATAAGTTTGATCACTGATATATTCCACAGTGCGCTGCTCTTGTGTATCCTCACTGAAATAAAGACTGGGGGGAGGAAAGTGATGAATAGGTAGCGGTCCAATTATTCACCAGCAACCTTCATTCGTCTTAATCAGTCTTCCTTGTCCCAGTACAGGAGCTAAGTGGAGTTTCTCTGAATCAGAAAGACATGTGAATTTGCCCTTAATAGCGCACCTTGTTGGGTAAAATTAGTCTGCAATCATGTTTAACTGTAAAGAGACTTTGGTTAAGTGATACCAATCTTGAAGATGTAATCGTTCTCGCTCAAGTACATAATGGGATGAGGAATGTGAAAACGGAGTGATGAATATTACTGGTAAGTGATGCACACATCAATGCTTCTTCGCAGATCACGACGAGTTGGAGCTTCTCTCTAGAGTTGAATGAAACTCTGTAGTGCTGGCTGCATGGCGCACTCTTCAAGGTGCTAGAATGTCCTAATCTTTCCGTTAATGCCATGTTGCAGGATTTTGGCTCCCAATTTTCCGATGTGTGTCCCGCCGCTCTCACGAAGAAGTGCACGAGGCCGACTGTGATGCCACCAGCAGACCTGTGCCCTCTCAAGAAGTGTGCAGCACCCAGCCGTGCCCAGCCTTGTACGTACAACCAGTTGTTCCGTGACTACAAATGCCTTCCTTTATGATTTACGCTTGTAGTTAGAGAAGTTAATGGTTTCCCTGTTTCTGAAGCCAGAGGAGTGGTGATATTCTTGGCTGGGAATCGTGGTAGGTCCCTCTGTGAGGGGCTGAACCCCATTGCTAGCCAAGAATAACTGGAACCTTGGTATCTCCTAGAGCAGGACTCTTGGAAAAAATAAATGAACCGCCTGCAGCTAATGTGTTTTTGTGAAGTTTGTATTTCTGTTTCTCTCTCGCCAGCATTATCCCTTGTGCCCCCTCCCACCAGCCCTCCCTCATAATTCTGGAGAGCATGCGTGTAGATCTCAGGTATGTTTGTGTACAGTAGATCCATGTGTACATTTGTTTGCGTAGAGCCCTGTGTTACACGCAGGACAGTCATGGTACAATAGCTCAGTGCATTGTGCAACGGCTGCCTGTAACCTCCAAGGCATAAGCTTGTATCCTTGCAAGTTGGAAATCAATCTTTCCTTGATCTATGATTGATAAAAATGAGTTTCAGTAAGTAGTGATGAATGTTTGGGTTGGATTGCATGTATGTAGGTGCTACTGGTGCAGTAGTCAGGTGGTTCGCACACAGCACGGGGACATCCTGAGGACCATTTGCTACAGCCTTCCTGGAGCCCAGATACAGCTCAGGGATGACTACCGGAACTGCAATCCTGGTCTGTTCCAGCACTGAAGCCGAAGTCTTTTTATCAGTCCACAGCAGAGTCCCTCCATGCTGAAGTGTGCATGAGCAAACAGTGTTACACAACGTCATTTGATTACAAGCACCATTTCATGATAGTGCCCTAAGAATCTTTTATGTCAGTACTAGGACAGGTCTAGCCTACTTACCAGCCTCATCTAGTCAAGGAGCATTGGCAAAGCCAATAGGTCTGGTGTTGCCCACCAGCTTTTTGGCAATTCTTGCTTTGTTTCCTTAAAGTTTTTTATTACAAAACTTTGTTGTTCGGGAAGCTGCCTAGCCATCATTCAATCTAGGAAAAAAACAATGGCTAAAGGCATGCTGTAACTCATAGTGAAGACAGTCAATGCCTGCAGTGGGCTAACATTGCCCCTTGATGCATGATGGAGCGTGTGTGTGTGGCAGGGGTTGGGAGGGGGACAGTGTGAATGACATAATCACAGGCTAATGGATGAAGTCTGACTGAAAATCCCTATGAGTAACCATGTTATACATATTTTAGTAAAATCAAAAAGCCTTGGCTAACACAGGCCTAAAAAAAAAGCTATTAGTCTTGCATTGGCCCCTAGCCTTTGAGAAAAAAAGGCAAGAAACAATGAAAGAAAGGAAGGAGGCAGACAAAAAAAGGAGAGAAGGGCAAAAAAGGGAGGAGGCAAAAACACAAAAAGGAAAGAAAGAAAAATGAAAGGCTAGAAAGAATGAAGGAAAGAGGGGAAAAAGAATGAAAAACTGAAAGAATGCAGAAAAAGGAAGGAAGAAGGCACAAAGGACAAAAAAGAAAGCAAGAAGAAAAAAATTGAGAAAAGAAAGAAAATGAAAGGAAAACAAAAAGAAGGTAAAAAGAAAGGAGCGACGGACATAAAGAAAAAGCCAAGAAGGCAAGCAAGAAAAAAAAAGCAAAGGCGGCAAAAAAAAGAAAAATTGTTAGAAGGGAAACAAAGAAGAAAAGAAAGGAGGAAGGTAAGGAAAATGAAAGGCAAAAAGTAAGAACAAAGGAAAGAAATCAAACCGGAAGAAGGAAAGAAAGAATAATGAAAGTATGCAAAAAAGGAAATTAATGAGACTAGAAAGAATGAAAGGAGGAAAGAAACGAAAAATGGAAAAGGAAATAAGACTAAATGAAAAGGAAAGAAAGAAGAAAAAAGGAAAGAAGCAAAGAAAATGGATGAAGGCAAAAAAAGGAAACAGAAAAGGAAAGGTAAAAGAAAAACGGAAAGATAGCAAGAAAAAATAAGGAAAGAAAGAATGAAAAAAGGAAAGAAGGCAGAAAACTGGCAAAAAAAGGCAGGAAAAGAAAATATAAATGCAGAACAAAAGCAAGAAAAGCAAAGAAGGTAGAAAAGAAAGAAGGGAAAAAAGAAAGAAGGAATGAAGGCAAAACAGAAAGCATGAAGGAAAAAAGGCAGAAAGGCCAAACAAAGAGCAAATGAAAGCATACAGAAAGAAATAGAAGCCAAGACAAAAAATGCAAAAATGAAAGATGGGAAAAGAAAAAAGGAAAGGAGGAAAGAAAGAAGAATTAAAGTAGGCAAAGAAAGGCAGAATGAAAAGAAAAGAGAAAAAAGGAAAAAAAGAATGAAGAAAGGCAAGAAGGCAAACAGAAAGAATTAAAGAAGGTTACAAAGGAAGGAAATGGATAAAGGCAAAAAGTAAAGGCAAAGGAAAGACAACAAAGGAAAGAGGTGAAAAAGAAAAGACAAAAAAGGAGAAAAGGAAAGCATAAAAAAGTGAGAGGAAAGAAAAAATTATGAAAAAGGAAAGACAAAACAGAAAAAAGAAAGGAAAGAAAAAAGGAAAGGCAACATGGAAAGAAGGCACAAGAAAAAAAAGAAAATACACAGAAAGAAAAGGCAAAAAAGACAGGCATGAAAGAAAAAGGGAAAGAAGGGAGGCAGAAAAAGAAGGAAAAAAGAAAATTAAAGAAAAGGCGGTACAAAAGCAAAAACACAGCAGGAAAGAAACAAGCAAAGAAGGCAAAACAAAGAATAATGAAAAGCAAAAGGAAAGAAGGCAAACAGAAAAATGAGGAGAAAAGGCAAAAAGAAAGGTGGAATAGGAAAGAAAACAGTGAAAGCAGGCAAAGAAAAAGGAAGGAATACAAAAGGAAAGAAAAAAGAAGGAAAGATCACAAGGAAAGGAGAAGACTAAAGGCAAAAAAGGAAAACATGGGAAAGAAAAAGGAATGGCAAGAAAATAAGAAGGAAAGAAGGCAAAAAGAAAGAAGAAAAGAAAGGAGGAAAGGAAAGAGAAACAGAAAAGAAGATGCAAAAAAGGAAGAAAAAAGCATGAAAGAAACGAAAGGAAAAAGAATGAAAAAGAAAGAAGGGGTAGCAAAAAAGCATAGGCAAAAGAAGAAAGAAGGAAAGAAAAAGGAAACAAAGAAGGCAGATAAGAGGGTTCAAACTATAAAACATTAGATACTTAAACCCGCATTACTCACCACCTATGTTTAAATAAAACAGTTACGAGTGTGCTGTAAATTAAACACCATAGAGTTCAGTTTTCTTCCTAGGCAAAGTTTATGGAAGAACCATTGATGAAACAGATTCCAGGATCACAATATGTTATGCTGCGAAATGGCAGCAGTCCACTTCAAAAAGTATTGAAAACTGCATTGGAAGGAGATAGGAAGTGCTAAACCTGCAACGTGCTCTGGGCTCACTTCAGATGCCTCCTGGTATTACATCAGGGAACACTGGTACCAAAATGAGCTCCTTGTGTATGGATGTGCACCGTGTAAAAGAGAAAAGTGCAGTCACTCAGTGAGGTTAACAAGAGGCTTAAGTAGGCGGATCCATTGCCCCATGCTGTATGCTGTCGAGGGCGGAAGCAAAATGTGAATGACAACAACAGACCAATGGACAAAGACAGGTGGCTGAAAGCCCCATTAAGCAGGTATATCACACACATTATTTTAGTAAAATCAAAAGGTCTTGGTGAACGCCACACTGAAAAAGTAATCGGAGATTAAAAATGCATACATAGTTACTGGCTCGTGGCTTTACTGTATCAATACTTTTTAAATTAACTTGTTTATCAAAAAGAAAGTCATCTCTGAGTGTTTAAACTCTTTTCAGTTTAGAATACTTTAAAGCGAGCAGTACTTTACTTTCCGACCATGGTAATCTCAGTTTCTTGGGATGTCCATTAAAACTTAAAAATATTTCTATACCTGTTCCAAGTATGCCAGGTTGCTACTGTTCCATTACAAATATGTTTTTTTTTCTTAATTTAGTTTTTTTTTATCCCAAACATGCGCCGCCACATGTTGAGGCAGAGGCATATTTTTCTGTTTTTATGATTCTGTGGATGTGATAACTTTTAATATCGCAGTTAACGTGGCCTTGAGGACGCCTCGGCTGGCATTATTGGTGTCAGTGCGCCCTCTAGTGGAACTTTTGAGTACTGCAGTCAGATAGATGCTCCCGTCTGCAAAGTTTTGGGGAAAGTCCATGTTTGAGAGTTTTTATGATGTAGGCGAGACAACAGCCAGAAAAACCGCCCAGCAGGTGCAGCTGCTGTCAGGAATTGAGTGTTTACATGAAAGGAATGTCCCTACTCCATGGACTTTCCTTCCAGGTAGACTCTGTATTCCTACTGTTGGGTGGTTTTTATTTTCCCTGTGCGTTTCCCTAAGCGGCGTAGGCAGGGCCACATTCAGTTATGCGGCAGTTTGACCTCATTATGCAGGATAATGAAGCACATTTTGTGACTATATTACTTAATTGTTTTGTCATTTTTATACATGTAAGCACTGTCTTTGCAAAGGTTTCATTTCATTAGTAATAGTTTAGCACAGAAATATAAAAGGAAGAAACTGAAATTGGACCAATGAACTCTTTCAAGTGCCTTCCACTATGAGGCAACGTGTGTCGCTGGGTTTTTAGCAACTTTTGAGCCAGTGCTTAATCTAGGCTGGTGATTTCCAGTGCTCCGCACCAGCACATAACTGTCAACACCACCACTCACGAAAGTCTGCCACGTGGTAGCGCTGTTTAGAGCTAAGAACACCAACAGTTGTTCATTAATTTAACATGGAATAGTCTTAATAATTGTTTCACTTGTCGGCGTGTGATGCTTAGTAATTGTGTTGGTACTGTCATTTGGCAGCGCTGGCAAGGGTAGGGGTGGAGCAAGCCTTCTGACGAGAAACCCAGCACTTATTTATTTTTACAAATTAAGCACTGGTTTGAGCTAGAAGTGAATGCTTAAATCTACAATCTATGCAGCACATGATGGGTTATGTGGCAAATCTATATTTATGCAGAAAACTTTGTGCCCTCAGACTCGCATAAACAGACTTTTGCCAACTTAAGCACACCTTTTAATTACAAAACAAACTAAATTTAAAACCGGATGTTGAAAGTTTATAACATTACATCCCAAAACACTAAATTCCTGGAGCCAGTATGGGCCAATGTTCCCGCGTCCTAGTGCGCTACCTTAGGCACAGGCCCATGTTCGCTCAGAGGGCCATTTCAACTTCTAAAGACTCTGCTTCTGATTTAGAGTTGGGGAGATGCAGGACACTTGCCAAAAATAGCAAATGTCCTGGGTGCTCTATAACAACTTATGGTCATCTGCGTTTTTTTGGTAGATGTCCCACATCTGCCAACCTCTAAGGCCCTCAATCCTTTTTTGTTAATAGTACATTGATTGTCTGCATGCTTAAAATGGGTATAGTGACTGTCCTTTTTATCTTGTTGTAGTTGGGATGCAGGTGATTGGTCCGCATGCAGCAAGTCATGTGGCCCTGGGATGCAGCACCGCCAGGTTCTTTGTCGCCAGATGTACGCCAACCGCACAACTATGGTCCACCCACAGAGATGTAGCCAGCTGGAGAAACCCAACGTCACCCAAACCTGCCAACTCCGCATCTGCAGCCACTGGGAAATCAGCACCAACTGGACCACGGTAGGGGAACCAGGTGTGGCAGAGCCAATGTGCAAAGAGCAAAGTATCTTAGAAGTGGGTTTGGGGATTTTAAAAGGAAAGAGGTGCACCAGAGGGAAATGAGAGGTGACAGAGAGCAATAACTACACCTACATAAGGAGCACCCGAAAGTCAAGAGAAAGTGCCACAGAGAATAGAAAGCTCTAAAGAGATACTGAGAGGAAAATGGTATCATTGATAAGGAAGCAAGCACTTTGGAGGAGAGAGTCACAAACAAAATTCGAAAGAGAGAGTGCTGTAACAGTTGTGAGAGGCAAGAAAGTGGAGATCATTGGAAAGAGGATTTGGGTGAAATTGGAATGAACAAGAAAGATAGAGATAATAAGAGAACTTCACACAGCCAGAGTGTAGGAGGGAGAGATACAAATAAATGCAAAAGTGGGTGAGGGACTAAAACACAAAGAATCCATGTTCTAGAATGGATGCTGGAAGAGGAGGAAGATGGGATGGATGAGGAGTTAGGCAGGGAATAACGTGAATAAGAGACACTTTAAAGCATCCATTCTTTATCCTGACTCCGAGACATTGAATAGTGCGGTACCCAATAGAGGTTAAGGCACAAGAACCCTTGGGACTATAGCCAGAGTATCAGATCTGGGGTGCCAAGAGCCTTATTTCATCACACTTGGGAACAGGACGGTGAAAGTCACAGAGACTTCTAGGAAGGGAACTGCAAGCAGAGCAGAAGATCATCACAGAGCTGAAGAAGAGTGTTGAAGAGAGGCTATAGTACCTCTAAAGGTTGATGAAAGTAATGGTAAGAGTGTGGCCAGAAGACTGAAACCAAAGATGACCTTGTTAAGAGTGACAATGGTGACAATAATGACACGTCCCCTCTCTGTTTCCGTAGTGCTCGGTGATGTGCGGGACAGGGCAGAGGATCCGGAACGTGCGATGCATCAGTAACCACGGGGATGTTTTGAGCGAGGGAGAGTGCAGCGTCCGCTTACGCCCTAAGACCAGCGAGGCTTGTGACATGGGTCCCTGCATCCGCAGCTGGTTCCATGACGACTGGAGCCGCACGGTAATGGTTCACACCGAATGGGGGCAGATCCTCTGGAACAGGAGGGAAGCCATGATTGACTTATAATGTATGGACTGGGTATAAATGGTCACTGTGCTCTTTTATTATTTTAAACCTTACAGGGGCTTTGTGGTGTTCGCAAATGAGGGCAAAGGTCAATGGGGGAACAGGGCCACTTGGGCCAGTCAGCTGACACTGGGATTCTACTTTGAATTACCATTCAATTATAGGCATTGACACCTTTTGTAATTATCTACACACTCTTCCTTAAGGTGAAGGCATTTCTTGGAGTAGCTATTGTAAAAGTTTGGAATTATATCTTTGGTGCATGGCACAGTTGAGGGGACTCATGATAGAGTTTTGAAAGTGGTGCAGGAGCTCTAGGATTGTGGCATCCGTATCAAGAAAGGAAAATAGTAGTAGATGATTAAAACCTACTTCAGACTTAACACATCAGAGGAAACCAGCCTAATGTTAACCTTGTACAAACTGTCCTGCAAGGACAGTGTTTAGCTTATTAAGACCAATTATCATCTTGTTTACAACTAGCAAACTACAACTTTACTTGAAGAGTACGATTTTACTTATGAAGCTTTTGTGAAACAGGGCCAGCCATTGATGGCCTTACTGATAAGCATCTTTGGGTAGAAAAGTTTGTTCTTCTCTTCCAAGGTAACGTAGGGCATTATGACAGTCACTGATTCGACAATATTCGATGCAAAGTGTAGACCTGGCCACAATAGGAATTCTTGTACAAAGAGCCTAGAAGTGTTGTAGCCTTGCTGGTAAGGAGATTGATGTGAACCTAATAATCCCTTAGGGGAAGGAAGCACTGGATTCCAGGTTTATACTTTGACCCCAGTCTGTAGGCAGCTGTGCTCTGTGTGCCCCTGCCCGATCTCTCTTCAGATGTAGGTTTGTTCTCAGACGATCCTGGTACAGGTTGTAATGTTTTTTCCCCTCTAGTGATCTATACAGGATGTGTTATCCTGAATCAGATCTTATCATCTAGAGATAGTTGTTTGCATCTGTTGCAGACAGGTGGCAGATTTCTCATGCAAACAAATTTGTGATCAGTATTCTGCTGGTGAACCAGTGTTCCATACATTGTTAGAGGAATGTAACGTCCTCTTCATCGGATCTTGAGGGAAGGCGGCGGTGTAGAATCCTGGCCCTCAGCATATAAAGTTGTATTCTGCAGGGTTTTTTTGAGTACTCCTGTTGGGGCGCTAGAGCGGTGTTCATTGGCGTGCCAGAGTGCAGTGCTTTGAATTATTTTGACACTCTGTTTCACCCATGCGCTCTCATCTCTGTCCGCTGCAGTGCTCGACGGAGTGTGGAACGGGGATCCAGCGCCGGTCGGTGGTGTGCTTGTCCAGTGAGGTCGGCGGGGAGTCTGGCGAGGCCTGCACGGGATCCAAACCGGCGGATATGAGGGCGTGCGATGGTGGACCCTGCAGTAGGGTCATGCTCTGGTACACGGGCCCTTGGAGCCAGGTGAGTAGCTAAGAGACCATTGGTACTTGAAATGGCGATAAGGTACATAAACAGGGTACCAGGCTTGCTATATAGAGCCGCATGCACATTCATGTGGAATGTTTGAATCCCAGGAGGAAAGCCTCAACCTTTCATCTTTGAGAATGAAAAAAAGAAGTATTAAATATGTTCCATAATGTTACACCATTAGCAAATTGACTTAATGCTTACGAAATACTGTGAACTGTAAAGGTGCAAATATTATTTAGGTATAGAATTATCTTTAATAATGATATTAACACAAGTAGGACTGTGCCTATGGTCTTATCCGGTGAGGTTATCCCATAGCATCCCGTAGAGATGGACAAGCCCAGCAAGACTCAAAACCAGCATCTGGCTTGTCTCGATCTATGTCCCAAGGGGACTCGTGATCCAAAATGGAGGAAAGCCAAGTATCTCATACACTGCCTAGTACCAACTTTAAAATTAAAAAAGAAAAACAAATGCAGGACAGCTGAGCACATGACATCTAAGACTGTTGTTGTGCAGTGTGTAGCTGCTATTCACAAGTGTCTCTCTGCAGACCTGGAACACAGGAAGGGAAGGAACCGATGCAGGATGTCAGAGTCCTCTTTGTTGTGTGAACTGATGTAAATTGCCCTTATGGCGGTCCCACTCCATCTTTACTATTTTTAAAGCAATATAAGGCAGTAATATTAACATAAGAACAATCCACAACTGTCCCTTATGTTTAACTTTGTGTGTTTTTTTTTAATTTAAAGAAATCTTAACATACGAGGTCTCCAATTGAATTATATTGTATTGTAATAGTATTTATATAGCGCTTACTACCCCTGATGAGGAGTCGAAGCGCTTTTCGGCAAATATGATACTTGCATTTACTAAACATGGTATGCTAATTAGGTCTTGAAATAATTGAACACTAAATATTGTCATTCGGAGGTAAAAGCAAGACAGTAGATGATACTCAACCTGTTGCTCCTGGTACACAAGGTGGTAACAAGACAATCTGGTTTGAAATCCCAGCTTCCCTGCTTCACCAAAATGTGTGAGCCTATGCCAATCACTTAAGTTCACTTCGTTCCTACTACTATTATGCTACTGCACCAATTTAATTCATTTTGGCTATCCAGTCTTAGAGCACCTTGAAGAAAGACCGTCCAGGATGAGCCAATGCAAACCCCTCACCTTCGAATGGATTAACACACAATACTATTGTTCCACATTCAGACACAGTTTTGTAAAAATATGCATGGCCAGTGACATACTGGTCTCTTGGTTCACTCATGGTAGTGTTGTCAGGTACTTGATGGTGGTGAAACGTTCATGTTTAAAAACTTTACTTTTTTATTGTTTTCAGAATTTTTATTAAATTTTAAGATAAAGAAAAAAACAGGACAGGCATTACTATCCATAATCTTTAACGTGTCATAATAAGGAAATTACTTTATTTGGAAGTCTTTATCATATTTCTACACGGGGTTTGTTGCATTGTTTACATGCCAAATCCCTTGATGGCTCAGTTCATGATTTGGCTCTTAGAGCGATGAGAGACCCCAGACTCCATTTTGGGTCAACTCTCCCTATCGGCTTGCAGCCTTACCCACCTCTGACCCACCACAGGCATGCAAAGCGGAAACTGCTGCTGAGCACAGAACATGCGACTTGAGACGAGTCACAAAACATGTGATAGGGAAGCTGGACCCAGCATGTGACTAGGGGTTACTAATGGTCATTCTTTCTTATGTACCTCTCTGCGCTCATAACTCCTTCTACAGAGTCTGTGGGCCAGATTTACAAGGCCCTAGCGCCTCTTAGCACCACACTAGCGTCATTTTTCTTACGCTAATGTGGTTAAGGAGGCAATGCTCCTTCGCCATATTTACCAAGTTGAGCAATTCTTGCATTGCGCCACTTTGTAACCCCTTGCGCCACATTATGCCGGCGCCAGGCATAATGTATGCAAGGAAGGCGTTCCGGCGCTGGGAGGCCCATAAAAATGGTGCATAATTTTTTTCCTCTTCATCTGTCCGTTTTATCCACCTCATTTACTCCACTATCTTAATTTCCTTTCTCTCTTTTGCTCTTCTCTCTCTCCGGCCTTATGTTCCACATTTCCTTCATATTGTTCCATCTCTCCTCTTTTTTCTGGTATTTGTTTCATTTCCTTTCACAATCCCTCCTTTACTCTTTTCTTTATCTCACCCCTGTGCTTTTTTCTTTTCATTACTCTAGATTGCCTGGCATTCTCTATCGCTGATTCATGCTCTATCCCACACTCCTTTTTCAACACTCTCTTCTCTTGTGTGTCCCCCTTTTGCTATCCATTACTACTTCCACCATTTTTTTCATTCTCTTTTGATCTCCCACTTTTTCATTCATAGTGCTCTGCCGAGTGCGATGATGGTACCCAGAGGCGTGATGTCATCTGTGTGAGCAAGTTGGGGTCCGAGTTTAACGTGACAGACCCATCAGAGTGTGGGTCCCTGGAGAAGCCTCCTTCCCTGCAGCCGTGCAACCTGGGCGTATGTGGGGCCCGCTGGTACACCACTCCATGGAGCGCAGTACGTAACACCTTTGTAGAGCGGGAGACAGGGGGGGTATCTGTGAGATGAGGTAAAACCAATGAATAGACAAAGTCAGGAAATTTTGCAACCGACTAAAAACGGGGTCTCTTGAATTTTGCATGCATGGAGGGCCATATTATGTGTTGTAAATTATTTACCATGTTGTGACATATTTGTGGCCATATTTGTCTTGCCCGTTTTTTACGTTCCAGAACTATTCATGCCAAGGCTGCAAAGCTCACATTCTGGGCTATTCTTGTACAAATCTTTTTGAGGTCCTCCAATACAAAGTCAACCAGTAGATCAATAGAGCAATAGAAGAGACCTGGTGCTACAACTCTCAAAATATATTAGGTTGATAAATGAAAATGAAATCCAGAACATGACTAGCACATTGCTTAATTTGCATTACAGAAAGGGCCAGGGCCCTCAAAGTAAGCCATCCATCACAGTAGGCTCCTACAGCTTGCACCCCCTTATCGATACTGCCAATGCCAGTACAAACACAAATATAATTCTACAAGTGACAGTTTTAACTATTCCAACCTCTGAAAGCTATAAGAATGGCATGGGCAGCTGCTAAAATGATTTTTCAATATATTTTGAATGAATTATTAAACAGTCTGACATGTTCACCTCTAAAATAGACAAACAGCACCACCATGTGGCAGACCGCCGTAAGTTCAGGTGTTGAGAATTAAGTGCTAGCGTTGAGCACTGGAAAATACTTGTTCAAATTAAGTACTATGACTAGGGTTACTACCCCTCCTCGAGTTTCCATTTCTACAGGTGTTGGAATATGTATGAATCCATACTTGCAAACCAATTGGTGCATTAAATACTTCTTTTGTGGCTGGCCTGCTGACAACCAGTTTATGCTTGACTTTCAGCTGCTTTGTAGGTCCAGGCAGGATGTATAAAATTGTTGTTAATGTTAAGTGCAAGAGACAAAATTAAAAGAAGACCGGTACAGCCTAAATTAATTTAGCTAGAAATGGGGGAAGCCATAAAAGCAAATTACATTCAAGATGTTGTTAGCCAACAAAAGGACCATAAGTGGGGCTGGGTTTCTCTCTGCTTTCATTCTAACAGACTAGTGTTAGCTGGATGGATGTAGTCTACTCCTCTGGCTACTATGTCCTGCTACCAGAGTACTTAAACTGCTTGGATCCATGTTCTGTCCCTGTAGCTGCATACCATATTCACTGCCACGTTCTGACTTCAGTGTACACATATCTCCTGCTGCTGTTATATCCTGACCTCAGAGTACATAGGTCTCCTACTGTTTGTTGGCTTGTCTTGTTTGTAATGTACTTGTATCCTGGAACTCCTACTATGTCATGCTTCTGGAACGCTCATACTCTGTGCTCGCGGCCACTTCCAGTTCCTGTAGTAAACGCATCTCCTGCTGCGGCCACGTCCCGCCAGTAATGTCCTAGTATTGTTTGGCTCATGACATGCCCTATACACAAACTTTGTTCGCAGCCACATTCTAGTCCCATAGTAAACATCTCATATCTCCTGCTGTGGCCATGCTCTGCCTGTAATGTACAAATAATGCTTGCCTCATACCATGCCCTACACACACAGTCTTTGCTCACTGCCAGGTTATGTTCCTGTAGTCGACATCTTATATCTAATGCTGCGGCCCTATCCTGGCTGTAATGTCCCAGTACAGTTTGACTCATGCCATGGCCTCTACACAAACACTTTGCTCACGCCCTCGTCCTGTTCCCATAGTAAACATCTCAAGTCTCCTGCTGCAGCCATGCGCTGTCTATAATTTACCAGTACTGTTTGTCTCATACCATGCCTTATACACAAACTCTCTGCTTGCAGCCACATCCTATTCCCACAACAAACATCTCATATCTCCTGCTGGGGCCATGACCTGTCTGAAATGTACCAGTTCTGTTGACCTATACCATGCTCTATACACACTCTATGCATGCTGCCGTGTTATGGTAGAATTCTATATTCTGACTCCTGGCATGTCTTGTCTTCAGTGCTCCAGGTCCTGTGATGGAGGGCACCAGGTGAGAGAGGTCCGGTGTCTGACAGCGGACAAGACATTCAGTCGCCTTTGTGATCTC
The DNA here is from genome assembly GCF_031143425.1 of Pleurodeles waltl. Taxonomy (NCBI): domain Eukaryota; kingdom Metazoa; phylum Chordata; class Amphibia; order Caudata; family Salamandridae; genus Pleurodeles; species Pleurodeles waltl. Next base: position 670,423,939 of record NC_090451.1, on the reverse strand, counting down.
GCCGCTAAGCCCATGGAAAAGCGCTCCTGTAACACACAGATGTGTGCTCTGCAACTAGGTACGTACAACAAGCAGCAGTGATGTCAAATGAATACCACATAGACTTGGGTACAGTAATTGTGACTGTCTAAGATGTATGAGAGAGAGCAGAGGTTGTCCATAGAACAAAATATAATAGCAATGTGCACAGGAAAAAGAAAAGGGGATATCAACCAGAATGGAATCGAAAGGGACTTATAGAAGGAGAGAACAGAGAATGTATATATAACGTAACATTGCTTGAATATAAAATCTATCTTTTGTTTATATAAACTAAAAAGACACAAAGTTGATGGATGGTAAGTTTGCAGAGGTCTCAGTCACAGACATTTGCTCACGCCACATGCAAGACCATCCCTTTCTGCCCCACTATACCACTCCAGACAAGGACCAACCATGTTCAAATCAATCTTGATCCTGCTCCAATTAGAACGGTGCTATCCGAAATACCAGATCAGGATTCTTTTAAACAAGCACAAGAAACACCTCAAACAGTTTAACCTCATTAGGCCTCATCAGTGAGGTGTAGTTTCGCCCTGTGACGAAGCAAGCAAAGGACCTGTCTCAAAGAAAAAGGTGAAGGGTCGGATGCTTGCAAAAGTCTCAGCGACTAGCAGTAACTTTGTCTGCTGTGCCTCTCCAGACTGGGACCAGACACACTTTCAACTTGTAATAAACTTGGAAAGGATTGAGACCTTGATGCTCAGCATGAGGACTAGTTACCAGCAGTGTGATCAGAATCAGGTTATGCCCTTTTATTTAACCGTTTCTCAAATTGGAAGTATGGAAAATATTGCTTGGAAACATATTTGCTGTGGGTAAAACAGCTATTTCAGGCTATCATCTCATGAATTCTGTCAAAACTATTTTCCATGCAACTCTGAGGCAAAGGCACAAATGCCTAATCCTTTTTTCCGAAGACTACTGAATTATTAGCCCAGATAGTTGATGGTGGTTTTTAAGCAAGGCATGCTGGCTAGCCAGTTTTGTTCAGACAATTGCACACTCCCTTGCAAGAAATCATTTTGCAGCTTGAGCCGGTTCTAGATTCATATTTTCTGCATTATTCTGCCATCTATCGGTTGGGCTGTGGAAATATTCCTTGAAAAGATGTCTGTATAGCAACTTGAGATACCAGTGATGCTGACACACTAACTCACATCCATCACAAGCTCTGCCTTCAGTTTTCCCTTCAAGCAGTACGTTACCTGTGTAAGACCTTTTCCTCTTGCTTGGAAATTGACGTCTCCATTTTCTTCAGAGTTCCTATAAACAATGCCCCTTGAGTGCCAAGGGATACACGCCATCTGTACTTGGACAAAGAACTTGAGAGACAGTATTAGAGATGTGTCTTCATCACATATACACAACAGTTGCACAGCTACACCACCTGGGATTCACCACCAATGAATTAAAACCAATATTGATGCTATCAAGTTACATTAAATTCTCTGCAGTAGTGATGGACTTGTGAAACTGTGATCTCATTAAGGTTGTCAGAGTTTCAGTTTGTGAAAACCTCAACGCCTTGCTGAGCATGATGGCTAAATATATACACGCTTGGAGCCCTGAGTCAGTGTATGAATGTGGTGACTACAGGAAGCCAGGGGTAATACTGCCAACCCTGACCACTGGGCACCAGGCTTAAATCCAGGGCTCCGCTCAACAGCCTGTGATTCTGGGAAAATCACATAATCTCTCATCCCTAAAAAAATGCCTAACGTAGCCTGGGGCGGTTGGCTATACAAATCCAGGTGTACAGTCAAATGTGGTTGGGAAGCAAGCAGCAGGCCATCTTAAATAATAGATGTGCTACTACTTGAAGAGAGACCTGCGATAAAGGATACCTGCAGGTAACCATAGTAACAGACCTTTCTTTCATGGGGTGAGGAGTATATTTAAATAACCCCATGAGGTTCAGCAACATCTCAGACAGATGCAGGTGATGGTTGTGTCTAACACTAAAAGAATTGAAACCTCATATGAAAATAAAAGCTTTCTTTTGATTCAAACACTGAACCCTACAGCAGTAGATGACAAGTAGACCCAGGGAGGTACATAAACCTTTATTGTCGTAGGAAGAGCAGATATTATGGGACATAGCTGTTAGATGTATCATACCTCTATGTGCAGGGTACCATGAAGTAGAAGAAAAAAAAATGGTGACTTTCCTCAAAACCAGCAAGAAATCCACGGCCACAAGCTATAAAAACCAGTGGTAGAAGATGCCTTCCTAAGATGAGTTAACACAAATATTGACCTTTTCTCAACTAACCAAATAGTGAAGTGGGATAATTTCACATTCATCTTCTCACAGAAGAGTCAGGAACATTCTTTTGTTGGACTTGGGAGTGACCATGTGTGGTCCGGTGGACCATACCTAGACCTACAGGCCGGAGTTCTAATCTAGCTTTCAAAATCAGACATCATGTGACTTTGGGCTCATCACTTTATCGCTCTGTGCATTAAAATGTAAGTCTCTTTAATGTAATTGTATAAAAACTAGCTGCACAGTGTGGTATGTAGTACAGTGTAGTAACATGGTTATCGTTATCAAGACCCACCTGGATTGCGTGTTCTACACTAGTCTTTGCACAGCACATCAGTTCCTGGTGGTCCTGCTAAAATATAAATGTTATCTGTAAAATGTCTGCTGCTCCTTGGAGCAAGGGTAGCTATTGTTTAGGAAGGAACTCTTTTGCTTTTTCCTCTGCTCAGAACCACCAAATGCTCCAGATGGTGAGTGTCCTATACCTGCTGGTGCTCTTGCGCAATCCCAGTTCACGGATATCGACAAGGCCAGTCGTAATCCTGAGCCCCAGACTGTCCATTACTCAGGATTAGAAGTAAAGTTATTCTGCTGAATCCTTAGACTTCAAACTTTAAAACCTTGTCTCTCGAAGTTCTAAAATTCAGCCATCCCCGGAACTGCAGTTTGTGAATGTCCTAAGTATATTACCCTCTTTTCATACTATTTTTCTTTCATTTATGGCAAGGTTACAAATTCTACGGACTTAGTAACCGAGACCAGTTCTAAATTCTGATGATGACTTCTTAGATATTTTATCTCTGAACAATCTCTTTACTGTTAGTACACTCGACAGTATGTATTATCATTGCATAAAAATATATAAAAACTTCATGGTCAGAAAAACTGTTTAAATGGAAAGTCTTAGGGGCCAGTTCACAAAAGGATTTATGACTATGGGAAATAATACGACAGGCGTAAGCGTTTACAAACTCCTACATCAAGTTATGAATTGACCCTAAAACATCCAATTCCACATTGGTAAAAGTGCAATCTACTTTTACTAAAGGCAGAGGGAGCACACTGCCTGGCATTCCAGCACGCAATTCGCACAGATGCATTGTGGTAAATGTCGTTCATAATAACATTCACTCTAGTTGAAAGTCTGCAGTTTTCACCATAGTTGGTGTAGCCAGTGCTGTGCATCCCCAGGCACGTGTTTCAGAATATTTGTCCTTCTTCAGTAGAGATTAACTAGTTACATTTCGAGCTGCCAGCAAAGGTGCTCACAGCCTTCTCATGTTTCTGTACCATTCGCAGAGCACTGGTGCATTCAGTCAGCCCAAAAAACTCAACAAGGAGGCAATCACAAAAGGAGGGAGAAAGCACAGTGCTTGGTATAATAGCACACAGTTCGCCCAGATGCATTGTGGTAAATCCAGTGCATGGCATTCACTTTAGTTGAAAATCGTTAACATGCACTGGGCAACTGTGTGCTGGCATGACATGCAGTGTCCTCCCACCACCCTTTTGCAATGTGTTTGTTCTAACTGTGTAGAATTGTCCCAGGTATTCCAGTTTCATTCCCTTGGTACAAGTTTGGGTCAAATTCACAGGGGCCTGGAAGGTTACATTAGAGAGTACAACAGGCGTACTACTTTGCATGCTAGAAAATGCCTTTTGTGAAAATGTCCCCTTATTTTTAATTCACGTCCTCTAGCTTATTTTTCTTGCTACTTCCTGCAAAGCATGATTCTTAAATAGATTACTTCTGTAAAAATATAAATGACTTCACAGTAACTCAGGTTTTGCACTTGATATTGGTTATTGATACCCATATGAGTCATGTCGTAAACAAAGGGATAATCATGGAAGAAGCTAATCTTATGTAATAGCCGTCAATTACAGTATAAGGTTATTTAAGATATTGTTGAGTAAAGGAGAACCTGGGGTTTAAGTCAGCTTTCATCAATGGATGTTCACACTCTCCTTCAGTCAGAGCCACAGCTTTCCAAGTGTTTCTACTATGCAGGCCTTGGGGCCTGATTTAGACGTTAGTGGACAAGTGCATTATAGTCTATGGCCCTAGTAATATTGTGGCAGGATATCCGTCATGTTTGTGACAAGTGTCCCATCTGCCAAAGTATAAAGCAGCTCCAAAATCAATACAAAAATGCTTAACATGTGCATGGAAAAACAGGTGCTGAACTCAAACTAATCTTACAGGTAAATAACAATACGAGTCTTAGAAACCAGCAATCAACATAATTCTTTTGGGTTTTCCAACTTCTTTTACTGAGCATCATGTTTGGGTCTCATCATTAATTAATGTTTTTTTTCTGCAGATGAGAACTGCAAGGACAAGCATCAGAACTGCCCTTTGGTGGTGCAAGCTCGGCTTTGTGTGTATTCCTATTACAAGACATCGTGCTGCGCCTCTTGCACCCGAGCCTTGGAGAGGTCACCGACCCCGCCCACTCAATAGAGCCACACCAATAGGAAAGCAGCCTCTGTGTAAAGCCATGGTTACATAAAGCGGCTCAGCATTCTGGGAGAGGTGTGTTCACCAATTGCATCATAGCCTAATGGGAAACATGCACATTTACCATAGCTCAACGCTCGATTGAAGACAGTAAAATTATAGCAGCACAACCACATGGCACACAATTGATAATAAAAACTGCACAATGACGCAAGTGTGCAGCATCAACTGCAATGTCTCCTACAAGTTGTGCACAGCCAACAATAAACGCATTGTTTACTCCGAATTACACACTTTGAACAGCAGCCTTACCACTTTCTGGAAGACTTGCATCAAATGATATCTGTGCAGCCTTTGGAGAGATGCATAGTTTTAACCATGGCCACAAACCTCCTGTGTAAGGCATCTTTTGAACAACAGCTACACATTTTCCTGTGTAATGCACTCAGTCAACATTGATGACTTTTATTTCTGCCTTAAAACCAAAACACGTATTTATTGAATTCTCGGTGTGGAGGTATGTCCTTGTTCACTTCACTGAACTCTGGTGGTGAGAAGGTTGCTGAACCATGCTTCAAGACAAATGGATGGCTTAAGAAAACAACTATTTCTCCAGACTCCTCACACAAATCTTCCCAAAAGCAGAAGTTTGAACTCAAGCTGGCCCCTCATGAGCATCTGCCCATGCACTTTTGTCGTTTGAGATTTCGAACAATGCTGTGGTGTACTTTGAGCTCACTACATGTAAAGTCTGCTTGGGTGTCCTTTTAAGTTTGATACACTTCAGACCTCCTACATCAATAGGAGCGAAAAAATCCTTGGTTTAGTTTGAATTCCCAGAAAGATCATCTCTGGATTATGATGCAATAACTATCAACAATGCCTCTTGACTTCTGATTGGTTAACCAAGAGCTGACACTGTACATTTTATTGGATGTCCAGCAAATAGATGACTGAGGCTGAAGCCATTATTTCTCATTGTATGACAAGGAGCCAAAGCACTGGCTTTTCATTGGATGATACCAAATGAAGTCCAGGGTTCGTTCTGATATCAGCCCACCAATAGCTGCATACTTATGTGAACAAAGTGCCAGAAGGCAATTTGGTGCTGTCATAATACCTTAGCACTGGGATTATCTTCAATTTGTTTTGAACATTTTAAGCCAAGGTCAGAGTGAGAAATTACTGTCTTTTCAGTTTTTCTGCCAGGCGCACATAGACACGTGGTGCTGTACTTTCCTTCGAGCTATGGTATTCTTAAAGGGCACTATATCAGGCTTCGATGTTTGCTTTTACACACTTGCTGCCCTCTACAAACCGTTTGAATGGTAAGGTTGTGTCAGGCACACAGCTCCCCACATACTGTTCTGAGCAAGGTGCTCCCATCAGAGATGTCCTAAGCATAGAGTTGTTAACTACACTCAAGAGTAAGGGCTTTAATACAGAAAAATAGATCAGCAGTTTCAATTGGTTAGATGGTATGGAAGTGTCAAGGCAAGTTATTTTCATTGCTGTTCTGTACAACACAACCTTTGGTTAAGCACCCATTTCCCATCCTTCATTAGAACCACGACTTCTTGTTAAGCTACTTTCAAACTTAGGGTTCATTTGGCTATGGGCCGACGGTCAATCAGGCGCGCACTCATTCTAGTACATTGTAATATCATGGGCCTTTTTTGTATAAAATGTTTCTAGAGAAGTCTATCTTTGCAAAATGAGCCGTCCTATTACATTGGCGAAATAATGCTTCTCATTGTAGCGGAACCATTACTTAGAGTGTAATGTCGTGGAGCCCTATACCTCATTACCACAGCCAGTATTATTGCAGTCACCACACTGCAAGACATGACTGCGCTCACCTCATAGGTCCCGTAAACACTGTGCAGCGAGTGAACCCTTGAAGTGCTCCACAGAAGAGTAAGGGGATCCTTTCTGCCCTGTAGATGTGCAGAGGGAGATACCAACCTTGCACCTGGTGGGGGTGGAAACACCTTTTGGCACCATGCCAGATGTGCAATGCCCACCAATCCAGTTGTGCGCAGTGCAATACATGCCCCTCCTGAGGTCCGGTGAAAGAAAGGCCAAGCAGCAGTATTGCTTTAGTTTATTGACATAATAATGGCCTTCTATTATTTATTTTCTTTTTTTTTTGTAGTTTTATATAGCACAAACTAGACACGAGGGCATTGGCGCGCCTGTCATGAGAACCACATTTCGTTACGCTAGGTCAAATTATAATTTATATGTTAATAAACCTTCAGGGGTGGTGCCTGATGGACTTGCAGAGTTTGTTATTAGCAATCCAGTCCCACTTCCCGTATCTTCTGTGTTTCGTGTTTATTCCGCTCCACAGTAGATCAGGTTAGTCCCTCGCCACTTTCACTTTCAATGTGTAAAAGCAAGAGAAACCTGAGAGCCATTCTTACACTCTATAACTTTATACTGTGCCTGAAGTGCCAAGATTATATTGCAACAAGACTGTATCTGTTTTTGTATGTAAATTTTATTTATTTTTACAAAATATGATTTGATATTTTTAACTTTAAAATAAAAAAATCCGTTTTATGAAGACTGTAAAAATATTAAAATATGTTGTCATTGTAAGAATAGTTTTTATGAAATATATAAAAGTTTTGCTTAGATATTGTTTGTGGTGCCTGTTCTATTTGTGCCTGTTGTTTTATTATTGTGTTGCAGTATGTAAGAGGATCGGTTTTCTGGCCTTCTCCCAAAAATACCCATACCTGAACCTTAAGACCAAGATCACCCATCATAAACATTAACCATGAACCATAATTACTGCTTGCATGATCGGGCATGAGGAAAAAGTCAACAACAATAAGTGAATGAATATTATACAAATATTTCATTCTAACAGTGCAAATTGTGTATGCAACGTAAAAGCTGTCATTCTTCCCAGAAAAACTACATTTCGTAATTCATTCTTCAAAACGTACCCAAGCTAATCTTACAAACACCTTATATAGTACATAACAATCTAGACACCTGAAGCACTGTAAAAATAAAATCTCTGGGTGTCTCTAACGTCTTTTGTTTATTCAGAAATCCCAACCAAACATGGGGCATTTTTGATGAAAGTGCTTCTGGGACAAAGTGGATCAAAAACGTTAACACATATTGCGGTGCGCCACTCAGCATTATTTCAATTTTACAGAAACAAACCAACAATGCAGGAGTTTTTCTATTAAAACAAAAAGAAATGTGTGTTAACCTGAATATGGCTTCCTGTGAGTCGTTGACCTTTCTGATTTAAAAAAAAAATGTTTTTAATTTTGTATTCCTGTCCCCTGCCAGAGCAAGAAAAATGATCACAAAAGCCCTTTCTAGAACAAAAATGGAAGGCCCTCCGATTTTCATTCACTCGGGGCGTTGTAGTGGGTGGGCTGCTAAGTCCAAGTTTTCAGACTTTGGAGCCAACTGTGGCACTGCCGTAAAGGACATGGGTGTTTCAGTGGCTCCCAACCCTTTGACTTCTGTGGACCCCCACTTTATCACTACTGGAACTCAGGGACCCCCACTGAATCATTAGTGGAATCTGAAAACCCCTCCACTGAGTCTTTACTGAAAACTGGGGACCTATTCTGTTAATAATATTAAATTTCCTAAGCAGTCGCGGACCCCCAGGGGAGGCTTTGCGGACCCCCAGGGTCCACGGACCACAGGTTGGGAACCACTGCTCTATATGAACTGAGGTTCTTATGTTTGGTGGGAAGAGAGAGACACCAATTAACCATTGTTGGTCTGCTCAGATAACCCCTACATGTTGCACTAAGCCTTAATTCATCAATGCTATAGACTCTTCCTGTCTCAATATTACCATTCCAGGAGACCAATCAATAACTATTTAATCAGGTGACTCAATACGCCGAAAATGGAAATCACAAAATGCAAATGAAATCAGCCAATAAAGGAGGAGCTGCCCCATCTACCGTCTCAGTGGTTAAGAACTTAGGCTTTTGGTTAGACAACAAACTTCAGATGAATCAAGGTAGCCTCCACCTGCTTCGGTGTTCTTAACTGGCTAAAAAAATACTTTGGATGCTCCCTATCTCTGCTTAAAGGATGGTAATTCAGGCCTTGGTCATTTCTAGGCTGGACTATGGGAGTATTCTCTATTTAGGAACCTCAAAGGCTTCTCTTAGATGCCTTTGAGTAGTTCAGAATGCAGCAGCCTGGCAACTGTCTCATCTCCCTAAGCACTCTCCGGTCTCTAATCTCCTATGTGACCTCCACTGGTCCCCATTGAGAAGCGAGTCCAAATTAAAGCCTTGTGCTCTATGCACCAGGTTATGTCGAATGAAGGCCCACTCTTTCTCAAATCCTTGGTGTCTCCTTACTGCCCCACATGACCCCTTTGTTCCAGGTATCTGAATTTTTCTGCCATTCCAAGATTCAAGAGGGCTAGACAGGGTGGGAAGTCCTTCTGTTATCTGGGTCCCAAATTATGGAATTCTTTACCCAACTCTCTGAGAGCGAGTAAATCTTTGTGGTTTTTGCAAACTTTCAAAAACCTGCCTCTTTTAAACTTAGGTTCTTGCCCTATTACTTGCCTAGTGCTGGGAAACCCTATTGGGGTAGCTCTACTACTCCTACTATTAATAATAATAATAATAAACGTCCATAAAAAACAAACACATTTACACAGTGGACAGTGTGATACAGACCAACACGTTCATCTAAGCAATCTGGCAGCTTGAAGTAGCTATTGGGAATAGCAGGGTACCGTCGATGTTTTGTACAATCGTCACCTGCCACAACGGCAGATACAACTGTGTGTGATATCAAATAGTTACCAGTTGTTTGTTGAATGCAACTATTTTAGCAGAGGAAACTATTCACTAACCACATATCAGTAATTTTTATTACAAAATCCCTAACCTTCGTGAAAAGCGAGATTTAAGGTTCCAAGAGTCACAATAAAGATCTAAAAATGACTTCAACATCCCTTAACAATAGAGCTGCCTGACCATACTTAATGGTGTCTTTGATCGGCTAAAACCTTCTCAATTCTGAAAATTCAACAGGAAGAACGAATCCTCCCACAGAGGTGTATGTATTATAATTTTGGACGTATCAATAACATGATTCGTTTAGCATTGATGTGTTTCGGTCTTGTTGGTTCTATCAACTATGTACGACCTGATTGCATTTCTGCTTTTAAGCCCCCGTCTCAATAAAAAAAAAAATATGTAAAAGTGCACATAACATGAGGAACAGTGGTGTTGGAAAAATACAGCGAGAAGGGAGATACAATGGCAGTGTTATCATCCTGCTGTAAACCTGGACCTCCAATGAACACTGGACTTTGGCCATGTCGCGTAAGTCCATAAACTCACCTGATTGGCCTTTGACTCATCACGCTGTCATGGTACGGCTAATGATGTAGGGTTGGCCGGCTGAAGGTGTGAGTATGAAGCCATTCCTTTGACCTTAACGAACGTGTCTCTTATCCTGGAATGCAGCTTTGTCACCAGGAAGAGAAGAGCGCACAGATCTGGTGAGAGGCAGAGAGCAAAATGGGAGCTTTGGTGCCCCAGGACAAGACGCTGAGCACAACGTAAATGGGTCACCTGGGCAAGCGGGGAGAATGGGGACCTGATCTAGAGACTGCAGTGTTGCTGGTGTGAGCACTGAGGCAATAGAGAACACAGTGGGGTGGACAGAGCATGAGGACTGGGTCTAAGCATGACTAGGAATACCCCAGCGGAAAGTATGAACACTTGAGGTCAAGGAATCATGTGAGATGCAGACCCTCGGTCATCAGAGCAGAATGGCGAGGATATGAGAATTGTTTTAGATGAGCTCACAGGATGGGAGTTCCCTTCATAAAATGATAATTTCAAGTCTTCTGCAGGCCTGTGGCGCTCAGTCCTACAGGCTCAAACCACCACCACAGTTCGTTCATTATAAAGCTGGCAAAACTTTTCTTCGATCTTACAATCCTGTTGCACCTTTGCATATTTTAGGGTTTCTAGAGTCCTAACTAGATTGGTCCTATACCATCCCCTCATGCCCCACTATGTACTCTTTTCAGGCTCTTCCAAGATTCTTGGTGTCAATAACACCCTCAAAGTCACCTTGCACATTCCACGCCAACTATCAGCTGTAGTGCATCGAACCTGACTACCCTGTCCGTAGTGCATGGTAGTGTCATCCACAGTGTGGCAATTTTAGGGCCCCCTGAGACCTGGGCAGACTTGCTCATAGATACTTAAATCCACCTTCCCTGTGCATTCATTTCTTGCCATGTGTACAACCCCTGGGCTAAGCCATAGGTCTCAAAACTCTGCTCCACTCTGTGTTGATTTCAAGCACTGTTTAGACCTGGAGATCCTGGGTACAGAGTCTGGACGCCCCCTCGAAAAACACTGAGTTTAGTCATTTGAAACCAGGGTCAACATGGCCCTAAACCAGAGGTCTTCAAACTTGGGGGCAGGCCCCCCCCCCCCCCTAGGGGGGGACTCAAGTAATCCCAAGGGGGGTGCCAGATTCTGGCTAAAACCAGCATTATACAGATAACAGGCCTTTGTTTTAAGCAGAAGCATGTTATTGCATTTTTAAAAAGGTAACAGTACTTAACTGCAATGTTTAAATAGGTCTAGACATATTTAAACATTGCTATCTTTATAAAATAATTGTAAAAAAATTCTGAGGGGGGCCCAATGATTTTTATTTTTCAACTAGGGGGGCACGGCGTTAAAAAGTTTGGAGACCACTGCCCTAGACCATGGAACTGCCCCCCAGAGAAGCATCATTTGTGAACCTTTAACTCTCCTGCTGGGCCTTTCATCCTAAAAAAAGTCGCTTCCACGTTGCATTGTTTTGATGCCCAGCCTCAATGTTCTCCTTTCTTGGCCAGTCTGAACTCTACAGCTGGGCCATACAGAGAGCCACTGAAATTATGTGAGCAGAGAAGAATAAATTATGCGTCTGGGTTGACTAAAATAAGCATCAAGAAAGGCAAATTAGGCAGAATAACATAGCCCATTTAGTGACAGCACTATCTCGTTATTTTGTCATTTTTACACGCTAACACTATCTGGGCAAGGCTTTCACCTCATTAGTCCTAGTTTAATAACTTTTGATCTGTTTGAGCTAGAAACACATTGTTTTTCATTAAAATCAGTAGACTATGCAGCAGATGACAGATTGTGTCGCAAACGCAGAAAATCCATAATTATGCAGAAAACCTTGCAGCCACAAAACCACATAATTCCAGTGACCCTGACTAAAAGCCTTAAAAATCATTGGAATAGGATTAAATAGGTGACCCTTGGTCATCAGCACTACCTCCACTGACAAAATTAATCATGGCCCCTTGTTGACTCGGCCAGCTGGGCTGTGGCTATGCAAATGGCTTCCTCACAATATGAGAACATTTGTTTCTTGCCCTCCGGGTACAGGTCCAGATCGATCCTAAGCTCAGGTAGCCACCTCAACCGTGCTTGTCCAAAGAGCTATCGCAAATTATATAGAAACACTCTCACCCACTTGCTTTGTTCTGCCAAATTGGTTAGGTGTAATCAATGTACTTAGGGAACCAAGCTCACTGGTTTTTGTTTTATTTTCAAATATATCTATTAAGGTTTTTGCATGTTTAAAAACATTTGTGATATTTGTCTATCTTGGGTTAATTTACGTACTTAGATGATACAACTATTAAATCAAGGCTGCATTTCGTTTTGGTTTTACATATCTATTACATTGTATTCACGTATAACAGATCTTAGTGCGTAAATATCGTCACAAACAAGAATAGACCTTATATGTTTACATGCTGCTACGTATTGTGTTTGTATATAGAGACTTTACCATTCTCAGGGACTCACTACCAAAACATAACAACGAAAACAGAAAAACTCCTACGCGTTAACTCAGTCAGCTGTGGGTTATAACAATAGTTATTTTGAATCGTATTACATCTGGTTATCAGGCGGATAGCTTAGGGTGTAGTCAGATTTGCAGTTTAGATGCATACACCTGGGCTATAGGCCAAGAATTCCTGTCTCAATTGTCCAGAATCTGGGCGAAGCAAGCCTATTTATGTACCAATATCTAGTAGCCTTGTTATTTAAGGTGGTTTATACTCCTTTTTGGTTGGCGATCTGCCATTTTGAAGGCTTCCTACTCATTTTTCTGAGATGGATATTTTTCTTCTGTTTCCTCTCTATGCAGCAGGAATGTTTAAGCTTTAGCTCGTTTCTGAAATTCATGAAACAAGCCTAGCAAACAACATTCAACTTTGTATAATTTATGACAATTTGTGACCTATGAAATAAAATGTTTCTTTATCCCAGTACTGCATGACATTTTGGCAATCCCATAACATATGCCAGTACCCGGCTAGTTCGGACTTACGACAGGGGTTTCTCGATGATGTTGCCTGCATCTCTTATTTACTGGTAAGGGCATTAATGTACGCTCTACGCCTTATACTGAATTGTATACGTTTGAGTCTAGCGTTTCTGGTAACGCTTTGTGGATAGACAATAGTAGACTCCAACACTTCATCATTTATTCACCTCTTTAGATCTTTTCCCACCTTTTCCCACCTTTTTAGGGTCGAGCCTGTGAGAGCATGCACTAGCACATGTGTCTTGCTTGCAAGACCCAGGTGGGTTCCAAGCACTTTACTGAACACAACAATCGCCCACCATTTGTTGGTTTGCCTGGCACTCTTCCTTATAGCCTCGTAATTTGTTGAGGCATGTCTGGCATCATTTCCATTTCTCTGTGTGGAGCAGGGACCAAGAACTAAGTGATTCAACTTAATTAGTGCCCGTCTGCTGCGCCTGCCGTGATCAAGGTACTATTTGTCCTTATTAATTTCTAGTGCCCCACAAACAGAAGGCTTATGACTGGCAAAAACGTGCCCAGCAGGACAAAAAAAATTGGAAAGTTTTAAAGTTAATTTTCTTTTATTTTGCCAAATCGTCTTTTCTCAGTTTCCACTCATGTTTTCTTTTGTTTTTGCTGATGGGAGCTGTTGTCATAAGATGACAATTAACTTGTTCTAAATATGCGAGACCTATTGCATTAGAAATGCTTGTTCTTAGTTTGATCATTAGGGTCCTTCGCAATGTCTATTAGAGATATGTATATCCAGGTGTCTGCCATCGCCCACAGTATATATAATCCATAAACGCTATTTAGCGAGCAGTTCCCAAGTCTCTAATATTACATCATGTAGCCAATATTTTCACGATACCCATGTATGCCACAAATTGACCTTTGTGTATGCCAGTCTTTCATCAGAGATTCAAACGTACAGAGAAGGCTATTTTCAAACAAGGTTCCTCTTGTAAACATACTACCTACTGTACTAGTTCTTTACAGGAAGCAGCGCCCTGGTTTTAGGAAGACCTTTCACTGGGGCTGATGGGCATGATGTGTGCCATTCTAAGTCTTACATCTGGCTACTACCCAGCACTCAAGTGGAACTCTAAGGTGTCTACAGAGGGTAAGCTCGGGTCTCTCTATATTGAAATGTTGAACAATCTAACATCTTGCACATTTTCAAGCGACAATTCAGTATCCCACGCCCACCAGACATAGTCTGAACCGGTGTAGCTGAGCAGCAAAGTAATACAACCTAGGTCTGGCGCACCCAGCTCTCAATTTTTGATGGAGTCTTCAGCTCAGCTGGTGAGACTCTTCTTCCCAGTCGCCTTATCAAATTGCCAATAGCTTATCCATCTCCTTGAATGTCACCTGGAGCACGACAACTAGTAAATTAGCAAAATAGTAAAGGAGCCTCACCAGCATCACCATTTTCACGACTGCCTCCCTTCCAATCGATGCTTGCCGATGTTTATACCAGAAATGTACTTGAGGGCATAATGATGCAATAGCTGTCTACAGTATTTACCTGGTGTACTTTGATACCTAGAAAGCAAAATGTATATGACTTCTACTTGACTGTTGAAGGTCTATCCTTTAGGAGTATTGGGGGGGGTGGGGGTGGCTATCCATAATTATGGGGTAGAGGCAGCTTTACTCCCACAACCTTTTCTTTCATCTGCAGGATCACGACTACAGCACTCGGGCCCTGCCTGGCATCTTTTATATATACAATCCTCCCATCAATTATCAATGTAAAAGGAATTTGAGGGGCTACCTTCTTCTGGAGGAATTGTTCAAATAATCCAGCTATTTCTCATTGCCTTGGCAAAAGATTCTACCGCAAGGGCAATAATACTGTTGGTATCCTTGACGCATTCCTCTTCTGATGTATTTTTTTTTTTTTTGGGGGTGATGGTTCCATCAACTCTAACCCTAGTGGTATGTTTAGTGTACAATTATTTATCCAGTATAGCACGGGTCTTCCACTCAGAATATGGAACAGACATCTCTGAGTGCATCAAAGACTTTCCTACTATGCAGCATGCATATGTCCGAATATTGCTATGCTTGTGGTGCCCTCTCCATTACGTGAAATAAGCACCCAGTGTTTAGTGACGTGCTGCGTCTTGCTTCTACAACATTTTGCTCTGCATGTGTCAGCTTTCGCATATTAGAGGAGCCGACTTGCAATGATTCAATTTTAAATTTAAATTAAAATGTAAAAATAAATTCAGTGTTTAATATTGACAAAGGGCCATATGATGCCATGTCTTGAGGATCCTGTCTAAGCTTAAGTGCATCATCAGAGCTTCACTTGTGGTCTCTGGGAGGTGATCTTTTTCTAATGATTCATCATACAATTACATCCATTTAGGTATCTGTATTACTCAATTTTCTCAATAGAATTCCACAAGATTAGTGACGGCTTCTCTTATCTTTTGTTCTGATATGGTCAGATTCATGGTTTATCTTTGCTCCACAGCTACCATAGGAAGTTTAATCTCCTCTAACAAAAATCATGTATGCCTTCATCGGGGCATTGACCTGAGTTTTTGTATGAATCTGCATAATATTAATTGAAAGCATTGGTAATGTCTGTTTGATTCTGGAGTATGTACAATTTTATGTCTCAAAACATTCTGACAGGGGCAGGTTTTCTCATCTTTGAGCATCTTGGCTAGTAGTCTACCCTCTTCATCAGTTTAAGCCTGAGTATGTATCAGATGTTCCTAGAAGTCTATACACTGCATTCTCCCTAATTAGTGGACATGTTGTTCCCTGCATTGTGTCAGCTTGTTTAATAATGCTGGCTCTGGCAACACTTTCAGTTCAAGGTTGAGCAGCCGGTCTTCGAAAAAGACAATCCTCAATTTAATGCTTCAAGACTACCCACCGTTGTCTTTATTGAGATGCCACTAATCCCCGTTTTGTGCGCCTTCCATTCCTATACTCAGGTGGATGCTGTTATCTTTTTTTTTTTTTTTTTTTACACCAAAGTGCTCCTCAAAGGCTTTCCATAATATTGATTTATAGGCTGCATTTTCTAAGTTAGTCACTTGTAGGCGCCATGTGGATACTGGGATAGGTGCCTGCAACATTCACACTATACTAGTAGGTGTTATGATTAGCGAAATGTATCCTCAAATACACTGCCCTAATTATATTACAACTTGTGCCATGCGAACAGAAACGTTAAGCAGTCTGGTGTGGAAGGTCGCACGACAGGGAATAGTAAGAGTGCTCGCTTACTGTAGAATTGGAGCAGCTCCGGACATCTATTTATACTCGCTGTCAACGCCATCTATCAAGACAACTGGGGAGTGTGGAAGAAGAGGACGTGGGAAATCTAGGTTAGCGTTGATCACTTTATTAAAGTCACCTCCTAACGCCCACTGTGTATTCACCAGTTTGTTATCGAGGAATACTACAATTCCGATTGGTCCACATTTGCACCATATATTCCTCCAAGCAACACAAGGGCTCCTCCTTGCTTACGCAACACAAATACAGATCTGCCCTGCTTGTTTAGCACCACCCCACTTGCCTGGAAAGAGATCCCAGGTTTCAACCATTTCAGTACTCCTCAAGCACAAACAAGACCACCCCATATGAAAAATCTGAGGTCTCCATCTTTTACAGTGTCTTTCACCCTCTTATGGAGGTAGAGGAATTTGGGTCCTTCTACCGTATATAAGCAAATAACTTGGATCTCCTGTTTTTATACCCCTAATGTTCGCTGTCAGTACAGGATATTTTCTGTTATTAACCATGTTTCTAAATAGTGTTGTTTCATTTTGACACTCTCCCTGGACATCTTATGTCTTGCCTTCCGCTTCATGCAGCATAATTTTTCCATAGGTGTTGCCTTTTTTCTGGTTAAATTGCTCCCATGTGTCAGCTGATTGTAAAACTTCAATAAAGCCTTTAGTAACTTCACCTAGTTCTGTATCTTCTTTTTTATTAAAAGTAGCAGAACCCTAGTTAGTTAGTGATGAGTTGAATGGGATGAATATCAATCAACATTCAGTGCAACCTCTGCCTTTTTTGCTACCATGGTGTGGGACTAGCACAGGATCCTTGACGGTTCTTATTTCCTGCCCATCTTTCTGGCATTTACTGTTAGTCTCGGCTATATACTTCTGGGCCTGACTCGTATACCTGTACCCAAAGTTCTCAAAACAGTCAGTGAGTCATTGTCGCTTTCATGTGACTCTGCTCTAGTATCTTTGCCCATGCCATTAGTGGCCTATGATCTTAGGTGATGAGGTGCTGTTGATCTCTACAGCTGATGGGCTGGCCAGCACTGCTTTTTTTCAGCTTTGGTCTGTTTGTGCATGAACGGTTCCACACATTGGTTCGGTAGTCCAAACACCTTTCCTCCGATGATGTTTATGCCATTGTTTGGCATTCTTTTAGGGTTGTGGTCCAGGTGAACCTTGGTAGTTCTCAATCCATTCTCAAGCTGCCTCAGTTTCCATGAAGGAATAAGCACTTCCCTGCTAAGAATTTTGTGTTGGAAACATCAGATGATACTTTAGGTCAATCTCATGTAGTTGTTTCTTGACTGACTGAAACGTGGCATGTGTTACTGGACAGCTAAGGTAAAGTCCATAAATAATAGTCCAGCATGTTGTGGCATGGATTCCTGGTTGCCTGCAAGATTATATCTCTATCATTGTAGTGGAACAACTTGGGAAATAACTGGCTTTGGGAGGAACCAGGAAGTGGTCTATGGTTGGGACTCATGGGCCGTTTCTAATATAAAGAATTGTGTCAGCCCTTCAAGGAGGCTGTTTGTGTGTGCCTTTGACAAGATAAACAACACTTTATTTTCCTTCGGCCTCTTTAGGTAGCCCTATCATTCGGATATTACTACAGTGTGAACACCCTTCAGAAGCTTTGGAATGCCCCTCCAAAAACCTTATTCTTTATGTGACTACATTGAGTTGCATTTCTGCCATTGAAAACGTATGTGTTTGCAAGGAGGGCCCAGTATGCGGCACTCTGTGCTAATCTTTTCAGATCACCATGCAGCAATCCTATGTCTATGACAAAAGTATCATTTTTTTTTTGTTGCTCAATGATGGTTTTAGTGATAGCTATCGCTGCTAGATTTTTGTAAACTTTAGCTTCTGTGGTATTGGAGGATGCCTCCCCTTTGGGAGATGTTAGAGCTTTGTGTTCTAGAATGTCCGAGTCTAGAGCCCATTATGGATCTTCTACTACATTACAAGCCATTTTATTTGCTTTAGGTTTACCCACTGTTATGTGCGTTACCTCACTGTTCCACAGTTGTTTAGTGGGGTCTTTTGGAAGGTAAGTAACACAAATGCAGCTTGTTTACATGCACAAAACTTTACTATCGACATGGCCACATAACCGGGCTCCTTTTCAAGGGCCATTTACCACAACCAGCTTCTAATTTAGCACTTGTTGATTTCATGTGGCAATTGTTAGTGCTACAAATTGTTTACACCCTTGCATTCTGCTGGTTATCTTATTCTTAAATTCATGCAATTACTGGCCTATGCCACCAGGTGTGGAGTACACCAATCATGTCTCAGCTGCTTGCTATTTCTGGGATACTGCATTTAGTTTCCACAAACGCTGGGCCCTTCATGCAAACAGGTGACTTCTTCAATTGTGGGTTAACCTGTTCCAACATGGCCACCAGCCTCGCATGCACAGCACCTTCTATCCCTCTCAGCCAGTGGATTTCACGGTCTTATGCGGGGAGAAGTAAGAGGCGTGTTGGTTGCTCACTGCGTCGTCTTCTCATCTCTGCCACTCCTCCAATTAGTATTAGGCAGGATGAACCACTCCTCTGTGAGGCCAGCTTCTCCAGCCGAGTTGTGTGACAATTCCGACAAGTCACCATGGACGTCATTTAGAGATTGCTAGGAGTCACAAGTGTGACCCCTGGCTTCAGTCTTGCCACCCCTGCCACTGCCCTTGTGATCCCTGGCATTAGAAAGTTTCAAAGGCAGTGGTACTGTGAAAAATAGTAACTTTTTATTTTCCACTCAAGTCTCAGGGATTTGTTGTTTTTGGGAGCAACTGGCCTTGATGGAAACAGTGAACAGTTTTAACTGAAAACGTCAAAGTGTTGCCATTCCTAAGGACCCGCAGGGGTGCTTCCTGGTAAATAGCTGAGAAGCCCCTCTGACCCCAACCACCATCAGCCACGGGGGCGGGAACTACTCTGTAGCTCACAGTACTGGTGCAATACGGCACAAGACAATTATCAGGCTGGAATTCACGTGTGCACATTGTTTTTTATTGAGGAGGAGGGGAGGAGGTGCAAGAGCTTCAAACTCCAGAGGCACAGCTAAATGTCTTGATGGTCCAGAGGACATGATATTGAAAAACATTCCACCCTCAGTGCACATGAGCTGAGTGGAATGACATGCACTATCCAGTGTGGCCTAAAGACCAGCAGCAAGGTCAAAGGGGAATGAAAGGCAAGCAGCAGGTAGGAGTGACATTGTTTGTTATTTATTAGCTGCCGAGTTGAGCAGCCAAAGATCTTCACAACTGACGTGCATAGGTACATTGAAGCATTACATCAGTGCATTTAAGCATGCCCAAAGAGTTTACAAGTAGCCCCATGCAATGGGTGAGATCATCAGGCATGTGAGTCTTTTTAGCCAATTGCATTTTGCAGATGGCATTTTTACAACTAAGCTTACGTTACTGAGGGTGAAACAAAGTTCCTGTCAACAACATACTACAATGCACGCCTTGTCTAAATGTGTCATACAGAATAAAGTGATACAAGAGCAACTTAGGGATTTTTGTGATAATGGCATTTTATGTGGATAATAACAATGACATGATTTCACTCGTGGTTAACACACTTGGAGAGATCTGTGATTTTGTAGCCACAGTTTTGACTCATGGTAAAGTGGCATAGAGAGTTAATGGTCCCCCTGTAAAGTGCTACGTGTAACATGCATGGCACAGATTTGTATTTTATATAGATAGCTCAGTGGGTTACTGCTTTAACAGAGACATCCTTTTGTTACTTGGAGTTCATAAATTCAGTCCTTCCAATATAGCACTTCGGTATCAACTGGCATCAAGGCTCTGCATACAAATCGCAAGGCATAGGTTTAGAAACTCATTGCTATTTTTCCTCAATCTTTGATTAATTCTAAGTTTGCTAAAAGTATTAACAAACCTTTCTTAGTATGATACCCATAATCATGGTGTTACATTTCACATTCAGGCCCATATTTATACTTTTTTTGTGCCGTATTTGCGTCATTTTTTGACGCAAAAGCAGCGCAAACTTCCAAAATGCAATAGTATTTTGGACGTTTTGCCGATTGTGCATCAAAAAACGACGCAAATGAGGCGCTAAAAAGTATAACTATAGACCTCCGTTTATGGTACAGATTTACAAACACTTGTGCTTAGTTTTCATCGCAAAAGTGATGCAAACCTGTTGCAAAGTGTAGTTTTAAGATTTAATTTCCAGTGCAAACACTAAATTGCATTGGTCATAGCCCTAAAGGAACAGAAATTAGCACTATACTTTACTTTGCTTCATGGAGGTGTGCCATTGTTAGTATATGTACATTCCCATGCACCCATCCATGATTTTAACGCTAATCTCCATCTCCTAACTTTGGTAGAAAGGGATTTGCATAAAAATATCACGCCTCCTCGAGGAGAGCATAAAGATGGAGAACAGATTTATTCTCTCCAAACCTTTACGACTTTTGTGTGCTGTACCATACAGCACACATACATAGCGGTAAAGTGTTAAACTTTGTCAAGGCAGAAAATGTTGTGCTGGAATGGTACCCTTCCGGTATAAAACCTATGCTTGACATCAAGCACACACCCTTGGACTAGGCTGCACAAATATGTGCTTTGGTGAGAGGAAGCCTATGGTACTTTAACACCAGAGGAGAGAACAAAAGCACTGTATCTTAATAGATATAGTGCTGTTGTGCTCTATCTATTTCACGCAACACAGTGAAGTGCACTGCATGAAAACGTACTATATCGCCTCTTTGTATCTCCAGATCAAGTGTTCTTAACGTATGATACCTGCCAGTATGGTTCCTACACCTTCTAGTACTCAACAGTCTTAAATAACATTTCCTATACATTGGCTTGCAGACTTGTATGAATCACTGTCTGTGTATAATATGTTTGTGATTAAAAGCGCTCTGACATGTTACTTTGGGATGAGTAGCACTATATAACACTAACAAAAGAGTTATTGGTGCCAGAGCCTGGAAGAGCTTGGTTCAAAAATAGGCACACATTACAGGGGCTAGAGGCTTTAGAGCTTGAGAAATGGGTTCATGGTGAGGGAACAGCATAAGGGAAGAGAGATCGGCATATAGTGACCGTATCAGAAGGAAGTCAATGGATGGGAGCATGGTAACAGCACTCGCTGTCATGCAGCTACCATAGGCCGGAATGTCTGTGAGCCCACCTGATGACAATGAGATCAGAGTTGGCCAACAGTAAATTGGCTAGGTTATCAAAGGTCACATGGTGCCATTATGTGTGATGTTATCACGTCAAAGGTCATGTAATGTCACTTTCTGCAACATTACATGTCAAAGGTTACATGATGTCAATTCCTATGATGTCACCAGATTAGAGGTCAAGTGATGTCACACAGGGGTCAAAGGGCATGTGAAGTCTCTCCCTCTGGTGTTTTGGTGAATCCATGTCCATGCCAGTCACATGTACTTTTTCAGGTATGGAAGCCTCACCATGTGCTTCCACTCCTTCATGGTGGGTTCCGTAGACTATGGAGACTGCTCATGTCCATCAAGGATAGTGAGAGTCTAGTGGTTTCCCAGCTTTCTCTCACTGCTGCTGCATTATAGATTGAACTCCCTGCACAGAATATCGGTTGGCCTAATCGGGGGTGGCCATCTTCATCTTGCACAAGGCCAGGCTTTGTTTCTCTTTTCGCCTCCGATTTTCTAGTTTGCAATTAAGGTAGGACTCCAATTTTCTTCTGATCCCTGTACTGCGATGTTATCTAAACTGCAGCTGGTGTCGAGCTCCTCTTCTTTTCCACAAGATACGGCACATTATTTAATGCCAGGTCACAGGGAGCCGTTTTCGTTCCTTCCTAACTCATCGTCTGTGGTCTCTGCTCCACCCCCAGCTGATGAAGTAAAACGCTGAAACGTGTCAGCTTGCTTGCTGGCCTAGCTGTTCAAGCAAAACTGCTCCATTGGGAAATAACTGGGTCTGTGTGCACGTGGTTGGCCTTGACATGTAATGGTACATGCCCATATTTTGGAACAGGGAAGTAGAAGATTATGCCAAAAAAAATAATATCAAGGAATGCATTTTTCCCCATTGACTTCTATTGAAGCAGAGGCAATTTCAGGCGGGTGATAGCTAAAATAAAGCCATTTTTGCATCAAAAATTGGGAATCTCATGTCTGAATGGGGTCTGTTGGCACGTATGTGTAACTGCCCACAGATCTGAAATTGATGGTAGTTCCCAAATGTGATGTCTGGGGGTTTAGAACAAGCTGCTCAACCATTCCCTGGGCTACTTTGGAATTTCCCCATGTAGACCTTGATCTTAGGCCCTTGACTGCCGAAGTGCGTTAGTTTAAGGTTGGCCAGGTAACCTGGCATTCTGTAGGGAATTTTGCCACCTGCATTAGTGAAGGGGACTTCCAAGAAAATCGCTACAAATGCAAACAGAAATTAACGTTGATTGCTTGCGCAGTGTTTTTTTTTTTCTTCCAGTCGAACATCATATTCTGACATATTTCTGTGAGATTAAATAACTATTATCCGTGACATGGCGCAGACTCAAAAATCCCGTTATAGTCTCTAAATAAACCGGTAAGAGAGCTGCTGTGCTCCCACGATTGGCCACTAGATGGCAGCGCTGACTAGTTGCAGCTTCTAAAACACTATTTCTACCATTATTCTTTGCAGTTTCCATTAGTTTGCCCTGAATTTCCTACAGGCAGGAAGGCACATATGTGACAACTATTTCCATGGAGATACTGTGTATATATTATGAGTGTAGGGAGCGGCCTGAAGAACGAGAGGCGAAGCCTCAAGTGCGTCATGATGTCCCTACTCCTTCAAAAATTATAATAAAATTAAAGGCACATTCAACTCTACATCAGAATATATATATGGTTAATTATGCCATTACATTATTTCGTGTGTATTTGTTTAAACGAAAGATATTTAACTAAAACTAGGATGCCAGGGGTTAATTTGTGCAGCATGCTAAAATCACGAGAAATACTTTATTAGGTGAGTTGTTTCCCCGAGTATATACAGTGTTACATGCAACCTGTTGGCATGCATTGCACCATTTTATAGCAGGAAAGTGTGAGATTCTGAACAAAAAAACGGGGGTGGGATATTCCCCATTGGCTTCTATTGAAGCAGAAGCAATTTCAGGCGGGAGGCTGTGGTGCTGGAACAGTTTTCAGAGCGAAGGTGCTGCCGTCAGTGAAGTCATAGGGATTGTGAAAAACACAAGCGTCACACAAAGTACAACTGCAGCAAATGAACCATGCATTTCCGGCCGGAGAGTGGTAAGCATGTGGTAGGTGATACATTTTGCAGCACACTGACACATATTGGCCCATATTTATACTTTTTAGCGCCTCATTTGCGTCATTTTTTGACGCAAAAGCGGTGCAAATGCGGCGCTAAAAAAGTATAAATATGGGCCGTAGTGCTAAAGCTAACACTTACAGAGAGTGCATTTTCTATTGAAATGGCCACTAAATTTGCAAAGACGTGGAGTTTAACTGACAAAACTACAAACCCACAAAGAATAATATGTGGAAATCTAATTCAGCGCATATTCACAATAGCACATCACCAAGTAAATTGTCTTGATTTGATTGTGGTCTTAGTAAAATGTTTCCCCTCTCAATTCAGACTTCCAAAATGCTTCATTTGTGCTTTCCTAACTGCTGATATATTTTGAAAGATTTGTACCGTTCAAGTTTTGTTCTCTGTTAAACAAAAATTAACTTGATAAGGTCTTTCTTTTCACATTCAGCAAGATTGTCCTGTAGTTCACACTACAAAATCCTCTCACTTTGCAATCAGAGACAGAAAAATAAACACAAATCCCCGTGTTTGTCATTAGACAGAGCCTAACATTTGAGCTCTGTGACGAGATATAAACTAAATTTAAAGTTATCTTTATTACTCATTAACTGAGTGAACTCCATCGTGGTTGTTTTGGGGATGCTTCAGCACCCCTGCACCTCTACTCTCAGCGCCTATGGCGGGAGACAGCAAAAATAAAGACATTTTCAACTTCAATACTCTGGAGAGTCCAGTTTTAATCTGGTCTCGTGGCATGTATGTCTATGAGGCACTAATATGACTTTCTCCTATTAATTTTGCGGAATTGTGGTAATAAGCTTGTGTTTGACCTTTGCACTGTAATTATTGGCATGTGAATGTGTGCTTATTAGTATAGTTGTTCTATATAAATGTTTTATTTTACAACTTTTATTTCTTTCTGCAAAAATGAGGACGCTTTACTGCGATAGAACATTTCATTCTGAAATTGTGGTGTCATTTCACAGTAAACTGGGACATTTCATGCTGATGTTTGTGCCATTTATATTGGTTCTTAGATGTCGGTTTGGTGGTCATATGTAGACATTATGTGAATTTGGAAATGTCTGACGGCAATGTTTTAAGATCTTTTCATTAGATGTTATTTTGATTGAACATTGGTCATATTCAATGCTACTAATTGAGGAAGGGTAATTATTGAGAGTTTGTGAACTGTTTTTAGACTTTAAACAGAAGTCACGTAGTCTAGATAGATCTGGTAATGTTTGTCATTGGAATCTCTAGGGACCGACGTGTGATACAAGAGCTGGTTTACCAAACGGCTATGCCACTGTCCTTCAAAAGGATGGGTACTATGCCACATTGCATGCTGCTCCTTGTGCTGCCTTTGCCGCAGCCGAGAGAGACTTTTCCTACCCTATTGGGTGCAGCTCCTTCATGACCCCAAGAGGTGACTAGCCCACCCTAATCTCAGCACCACACAACATCAGTGAAAGTGCCACTAAAGAACTTGAGGATGTTAACATGCACGCCAACGACAAAGCCACCTGAAAAACATGCATCACTTTCTCTGTAGCTAGAATGGGCTGGTCTTAAGTTGCAAGAATGGCTCACGATATTTAGATACTAGAGGGAAAACCCACACCTAGATCATGACAGTCAGAAGAACACAGAGCTTAATTTGTAAAAAAAAAAAAAAATATGTGCTGGTGCCCAAAGCCCTCCTCTTAAACACATGGCTGCTGCAATTAAAAGCGCGAGCACAGAATACTGAGGCTGCGTAATCCTTAAGCCATCTTGGGCCTCCTCAATCCATTGAAAGAGACTCCCTGCCCCTTCAGCTCACTCCTGCAGTTTTCTGCTTTCTCCCATTGTGATGCTTTTTCATTTTTTCTCTTCCTCGGTCTTTCCCATGTGTCTTTTGCTTGCAGAAAATGCTTGAGGCAGAAGAATAAGCGCCAGGTCTCAAAAATAAGTGCAGTGCTCAGCACCGGAAACATCAAGCACAAATTAAGCACTGGAAGAACATGGAAAACCAGAATGCATAAACAGTACAGAAAGCACACAAAGAAGAACTCCTGGTAGTTTCCAAATGTGTAACAGCACTAAGGTTACCACTGAAAACCGGAGAATGTGCCTTTAAATAAAAAAAAAAAGTAACATAAGAATAACTCTTTTGGAAATTATTTGATAAATTATATTTTGGTGTGCTTTTTGTTGATTCTAGGACAACCAAACCTAAGAATTTAATGGCAAGTATGACGATTTGGAGGCTTTTGTTTTTGGAGGACAATTACATAAGGTAATTTTAGAGCCATTTTATGTTTATGTATTTTCTTGCTACAATAAAATACTTCTAACTACATGGGGTGCCGGGGGTGGATTAAAGACGCATGAGATGGAATCAAAACTACACAGCCTTGGTAGTCAGCACACCGGTCTTCGACACTGACTGCCACAGTTCTCTGGGGAAACTTTAGCCCGGCACGTTTTTTTTATTTTTTTAACAAATTAAGGGCTAAAGAGAGAGAGAAGTCTAACCAGACACAGAGCTATCACACTGAAGCTCCATTATGTGAGGTGGAGCTGTACAACCTAAGCTAGTACTGCACCCAAAGACTAAGATACTAAGCAGAGCTAATCCTTTCTATAGAAGGGACAACTATCTGTTGACATACTGGTACTCAAAGCACTACAACACTTCTAATGATTGCCATTTAGGGGCAACGGGCAGACCTTAGAGCAGGCAGTCGAGATATTAGTAGCCTGGCCAGGGTCTGCATTTTTTGTACTTTTTTTTTTTAGGTGAGGTAACAATACCAACAGCAGGCGACAGTAAAGAGTGCTTTTTTGCAAGTGGGATCTCCAAATACAGTGCCTTCGCTTGACGGAGCGATTGGTTTGCCACTAATAGAAATGCAATATTGTCTGTGGGGCTGACAATCCTCACCATTTAGGATTCAGAGGGGTCTATCACTACAGCACGATGTGTTTCCGATACTGCGAAGGCTCACAAATAGCCCTTAGTACAAACAATCACTCCCATCTTT
Source organism: Pleurodeles waltl (assembly GCF_031143425.1). Lineage (NCBI taxonomy): Eukaryota > Metazoa > Chordata > Amphibia > Caudata > Salamandridae > Pleurodeles > Pleurodeles waltl. The sequence continues at coordinate 670,397,196 of NC_090451.1, read as the reverse complement.
TTTTTTTTTTTTGCAGTTTTATAAAGTGTGAACTTGGCCTGAGGGCACTAGAGAGCTTTACATGAGCACCGAATCATGTTACTAATTTTTAAGCACGAGGATACTAAGTGATTTGCCCAGAACCTCAGGATTTTGAGTCGAGATGGGTCTCAAACTTGGTTCCCCAGTTCCAAAGTTGACGGTGACAACTCTTAGGCAACATCTCCTCCTCTTCTGACAAGGAGAACTCACTAATCTGCTCAGGTTCTCTGGTCGTCTGCTGTCACATCACCACCAGCTGGTACTTTCACAAGGGTTTAGCCTCTCCGTGACAGTCTGGTGAGCAAACGAGCTTCAATAACATGAGGTGGCTTGAGTGACACCCAAGATATCTTGACTGAGCAGGTTTAGAGCAGGATACACCTAGCAACAGTATGAAGGTACACAAGAGGCATCAAAGTCCTTCTGATCTCTTGTCAGATTGTAAAAATGCCTTCTTGGGCTTAGAAATTCCATTGGTTCTGCAGAAGCTCACGCCCTTCTGCGCAATTATGAACTGCAACCAGAGACTTTTTTAATAGTAAGGAGATTGCCCCTATGCTTTGTGCCACACATGCGCCTGCACTACAACTAAGTAGTGAAACCCATTGGTTTCTATGGTTTGTTTACAGATAAACTAGCTTCAATGGAGCTCTAGTATGTAAAAGCATAAAATAAATCTCTTTGTGGCAGAATTCTGGCTCTGATTCAGGGAAGCATTCCTGCACCTTTCGTTAAAGTGGAACTCCAAAACAATGCTCAGGGTTATTGACTGTCTCGCAGCCATTCATCAGAATGTATGGGCTCACAAGGTGGGTTGGTTCATAGTGAAGTGATCCAATGGACTGATTTTTGTAAAACCCCACGCAATTAAGAAAACCATAGGGTTTAAAAAATGATTTACCACCTATTCAGAGCAGGACCCCTGGGTTAGGTGGAGTTTGGGGTCAGTGAGGGAGCACCAGGGAAGGGGAAAGTGTTTTCTGGCACAGAGAGAATTGTATTCTCTACTGTTTCTGGAAAAACGAGGATCACAACTTAGCTACTACTACTGGTAAAGTGTCAAGCAATGTTACTGTGAGTTATTCCCACACTGTAAAGTCAGGTTGAGTTCTCCCACAACCAGAAAAACAGAGGGTCTGATTTATCAAAAGTTAGCGCCACCTTTATGTCATTTTCTGACACAAAAGCAGTGCAAACTTACAAAATATTATTATATTTGGTAAGATTGCGCAACTTTTGCATTAAAAAAAAAAAGACGTAAAGGCGGCGCTAACTTCATAAATCAGGCCCAGAGTTTGGAAAAAGCATTCACTTTGAATCAGACGGAGTAAAATTCTACGAGGTAACTCCCCTTCACTGGACTCCAAATTGGGGATTGGGTTTACACACAATACATTCCTTATCCTACACAGATCATGATTTTGGAAGAAACAGTCATTGTAACAGATAGCTCTGGCATTTGCTGAAACTTAGTGATCTGGACACTGTGCTTCTTCCATTGATTGAAAAGGCCAGACTACAAGTACATTTTCTGGGACAATCATTGGGTTCGGACAGTGCAATGAAAAGAGCCCAGGCTGGCACGCCCCCTCTTGTAATGTCCATGCTTGAAAGGAAGCAAAGCCCTCCCTCAAGGGGTTTATCCGCGCCTTACTTCAGTGGTGTGGCTGTCACTAATGCCGCAAATGCATTGAGAACATGCCAATGGGTGTGAGAGCCCACTGTACCTAAATGATGCCAGTCACCCTGTGCCACTGCCTTCCTTCTTCCTTTGTACATGGTGGCATTCAGCTTCGGAAGTGGACAGCAAACAGCAAGAAGCAAAAGGATTCTGGAAGTCGCAGCAGCTGCCATTAAGGTTTTGGTGGGAAACGCTCTTCCGTCCTCTCTGGTTGAGTGAAATGTTTTTTTTCTGAAAGACTCCTTTTTCAAAAGTACAAACTCATTTCCCCACATGGTAACAAACACACAAACTCGGTGTATAAAGGAAACTAGGCAGATTACAATAGTTATGGAATATTGATTTGTATAGTATGCTAATCATCCGAGAAGATATCCAGTCACTTGGGGAGGTGTGTAGTTTTGTGGTCCCCAGGGTGCTTATACGAAAAGCCAAGTCTTCATCTTCTTGCGGAACTCAAGAAGTGAGGTGGAGGCTCTCTGTGTGGAGGGAGGTCGTTCCATGTGTGCAAGTGAGAGTAAGGCAGAGCACAGGTATCTGGAGGGTTGGTGAAAGTGTATGCAGCTGTTCAGGCATTACAGTATAGTGTTGTGTAGGGCTCTGACTGTGTATGTGAGAAGCTTGAATTGGTTGTGCTTGTGGATGAGGAGCAAGTGAAGCTTCCTTAGGTGCAGTGTGGGAGATCAAGTACGAGTGTTACAGCGATGCTCCGGATGGTTTGCATGGCACTGGAACTCATTTCGGGGGTTGTAGCTGCTAAGTTTGGTGGAAGGCCATGGTTACTTACTTGCGACCTAATAAAAGTTTCCACGTAATCATGATTTGAGAGTTTGAGGCACTTCAATTCTAGTCTCTTAATGTCACATTCTGAAAGATGCAGTAACACAACAGAGCTACAGCTTCTAAAGTGAATAAAAGGTATTACAATTAGTCAGAAGAAAGTAAACGCAATTGGGTACTTTCCATCTCACATTCAGGAGGTAATCCTCTTTGTGGGTTTGAGGGAGAATGTCTATACTCAAAGGCACACTAGGACTCTGGTTCTATAAGTAAATGGTAGGACATGAGACCAGGCACCTTCCACTCCACCTTCTCTGGCACACAAATCCTGCGTGATGTTTCCTTGAAGATCAGAAACTTTTGGAAGTGCGAGGTCTAGAGCTGATGCTCCACAAATAGCCCAATCATGGGCAAATGGACAAGGCTTCTTTGGCCAGGCAAAGACCTATGAATCTTCAAACAGTTTCTGCCCAATGAGAGCTTCCCAAAAGGTAAGTCAGGTCACTGTATGGTTGGCTCATTGTTCAAGAGCCAAGGAATGCATTACATCACATCTGTTATAAGTCTGAGATTAAATATATCAGATACATGGCTGGGAAATTCCATTACCAATACAAAGTGCTCCCCCATGACTTGACTCCTGCCCCTCAAATTTTCACCAAATTGGGTGGTGGAAGCATTACTCATTATTATTGTGTTGTTGACTTCTCAATCAAACGCTGCGTTTGGTTAGTGTGTTAGAGGCCAAGAATGACTTTGGAATTTTTAACTGAAACCTGTCCTGGACTAGTACCTGGAGAAAGCCTAATTGGCGTGGCCTGAAAGAAAGTGTAGGACATAGGAATAAAAGAAGGACTATTGTAACTTATTCTTAGAATGCTAACTACCAACGGTTAATTAGAAGCGAGGTTAGACAACGGTTTGTGATTTAGTTAGTTATATAGTGTGCATTTAATAATAAAAATCAATTGCCTTTAAGTGCCAGGACAGATAAAAAAAATATACACACAGACAAGATTGCAATTTGTTTTGGACAAATACAAAATCGAGACTGCCTGATTTGCAAGTTCGTACCAGAATTTGGGTGGAGAATTTCTGCTCAGTCTTGAAATGTGCTACTGCGTGGATGCACTTAAATTACCAGTTAAGAAGTTTAAATAGACCCCATTTAACAAGGGAACCAAGCCCAAGAAGTATAGGCACATGCATTAATATTCAGCACTAGACTCAATGGCGTATTCTGGATCTGCTGAAAATAGACGGTTTGCTATGAAGTGAGACATCCTAGCAGGAGCTTGACAAAAATCAACCTTGAGGCTGAGCAGTAGGCCTACAGTGTTGGGCTCTGTTGATGAAAGGTAATGCTTGTTTGGTCTGTCCTACCAGATTCCACTATGTCGCCAATATGTCCATCAAGGCTAGTTATGAACTGCAACGTAACTCCTAAGTTGCAAGCTTGAGTAGCGAAGGACAAGGGGGATCTTCAATGGATCAGGAGCAGAAGGAATGATTTCTCTTACCCACACCAATAGAAGTGGACCCAGCTGCAACACTTTGGACTTAGTACCCTTTAAGTTAGGCCTCTTCCCGGAGGCCTTACGTCAGTTCTTGGATATCATCCTGTAGGCCAGCCCTCTGGAGATATGCGTCATCAGCTTAGGTATTAAAGTTAAATCCCCTAGAAAGTGTTAACCTGAAAAAGTTTCATAAAAATGTTAAAGACTAGGGTAGAGGGGACCTCTGAGGGACACCAGACCACTGCAGTCTGGGCTGGAGGGAGGGACCCAAGTTTAACACACTTTTGTGTCAAGGGAGGATGGAATGAAATGACTCGTGTGATCTCTAATATGAAGGTCTGATTCTTTAAATCAGTGGATTAGCAAGTCAAGAGACAGTATCAAAAATAGCAGACACGTTGAGTTGGATGAGAGAAAAGAGCAAGCCATTAAAGCGGACCATCATCTCTGGTGCTATGGACAAAGACACTGCAGTGCCATGTTCACTTAGGGGATTAGAAAAAGCATTAAATGCTGGAGAGTACTTTCAAAGTGCTGAGCACTGGGACGAGAAAACCCGATAGGGAAAGAGAAATGCAAATTACCACAGCAAAAGGAAGGCAGTGATGTAAGTTAGATCATATTGGATTCTCAAAAGTTACATCTCACAAAGAGAGGGATGAAAGAATGAGTAAAATCCTCACGGTCGAAGGAGGTGGTCAGAAGACCGATTGAGGCTATCATGGATTTGAAGGGTGACCCTAATTGCTTGGTTTAAAAAAAAAAATAGGTGCTGAGACTCAAAGTGCTTCTTGTAAGGCCACAGCTGAGTCTCCGAATGCCTTGGTTGCTAAATACTAATGCTGCATAGTTTAGATTTTATCTCATGTCTCTTTCTTCCACCACCCTACAATCCCAGTCTCTCCATCTCACTTTTGCAGGTTATTTTTCATCCCTACTGTCACCCTTTTGACTGTTTTCCTGTCTCTTAATTTCCTCCTTCATACTCTGTCTTGCTCTGGGTTAAAGTTTGATGATGAAAAATAAATCCCGACCCTATAAGTGATGTATCTGCAAGGATGCCAAATGGAGTCCGCCTGTGTGTCACGAAGCATAGGATGCAGGTAAAAACAAAATTGGAAGCACTATCCAGGTTAAACCTTCCCTTTAAAGAACATTTTGGAGCAAATTAGAAAATCGGTGTATGCCACTGAAGATTTTTTTAGGTTTGGCTGGGAAGCACGTTGGTCTACAAGAATTGTTGCTAAAAAGGGGGATATTAAAACACAAAATCCCCATGCATTTTCCATAGACTTTGGTAGGCAGGGCCACAGCAAAAACTGCTAACTGGAATTAAACCAAATTCAGTAGGGAGCTAGATCTTGGTCTGCAGATTTTTGTGATTTTGTGTAAATCAGTCCAGTTGTTTTTGAGAAATAAAGGCTGATAAATAATTATATATCTGGGCGGTGGGGTCCACAAGAGTCTCTTGAGACTCTTGCAGGAGAGTCACTTTAAAAATAGAGCATTCTGATTTGCCAAGGGACCTTTATTGCCCCTGGGCCATCTCACTCCTGCAAGCGCTTTGACTTTCCACTAGCAACGTGAGAAAAATGTTGCTGGCAGCTATTACAGGACTTGGAGACTAAGTCCACTTTCCTGAAGAAAAAAAATTGTATAAAGGGTCAGGGTAGTGGTACCCTGACCCCCTAACCCCCATGGCAGGGGGGGACCCAGGGGGACATCCCATGGGGGAAAAAGGGAAAAAAATCTGCAAAAAATGGCACGATCCCGCAAGACTCTTCTTGCTGGATCGAAAAAAGAAAATGGCAGCTGGGCCGCATTTAAGAATTATAAGCTCCCGGGGAGGGGGCTGGCTCAGATGCTATGTCCCGGGGAGCCAACCCCTGGGACAAGATGGCTTCCCTGCATGCAGAGTTTAAGGCAGGGAAACACGTCAAAACATTGCTTCTGACCACAGGGAGCTGTATTAGGAGCTGCTCCAGGGGCTTTAGCAGCTTTTGGGAAGCCAGCTAGGTCCATGGGGGCCCTGGGGCTCCCTCCGTGGCCCCAACAAGAGTTTGTGTGGATGCCCTGGGTGGGCATCAGTGCACCCACTTTTTTACAAATGTGGTCCCTAGGGAATGGAGGCACTGGGGCTGAAATAGGCCTAGAAAGGGGGCTGAATGCTCCCAGGACCTAAAAAGGCTTGAGGAGGGGGGTTATGAAGCCCCCCTCCCCTTTATTTTGAGAAATGGCCCGCGGGGGATGGGGTCCCCAGGCCTAACAAGACTCAGGGAGGTTGGACCATGTGGCCTCCTTTTGCCTTTATTTAAATAAGTGGTCCGGAGCCAATAACGGTTCAGGGAGAGGAGACGGGCCGCCACCCTCTCCAGCATGGAGTTAGCTGCATGTGGGGGATTGGCCACAGGCCCGGCCCTGTGGCCAAACCCCCACTGTGTATGACTAAATGCCCTGCCTAGTGTGGGGATGGCTGCCTTTACGGGGTTGGCCACAGGCCCTGGCCAACCTCCCGCCGCGCATGGGCTTTGGCCATGTTTGGAGGGAGGTTGGATTTACATATCGTAATTTGACATACTTATTAAATATTACTTGACGTTGCAAATCCTATAAATTCACTGAAAAAAACAAAGGTTAAATGAGTGTTAAAGTTAGGGGTGATAAAAAAGATCTGTTTTTATTTATTTTTTAAAGCCTTACTGAAAAAACGAAAGTTTAAGTAATGTTATGGTTGGGTGAATTTGTCAGTGATAATATTGTTTCGAACTTTAAAAAGTACAGAAATTCCCCAGTTATATAGTTAGCAGAGCTAACTGTAACTTGCAGTCACTGTAACTTGTGTCTCCATCATGCACTGCTTATGACATCACACATGACATAATTGATGGCATCACTGCTGACATCATCCAGTGGCGGGTAAGTACTATATTATTTTTCTACCTAATTTTGTACAGCCTGTGCCCAGGTAATCTGTATAAGTGTTTACCCAGCTGTAATATATATAAAAGAGAGAGAGAAAATTCATATTCTCTCTCCCCCCGCCCCCTAAGTGGTCTGTTGCTATGTGATTCACATTTTCGTTTTGTTCTGCCTGCTACAGCATGCCACATGGGGCAGTGGGTCAGCCCACATCAGCCACTGACTAACGTCATTCTGCCCTTTCACAAGGAGCACACACACATACACCTTGGTTCCAAGAAAGCAACAGCAAATGCAAAAGGATGCCAACTTCAGACCTATTCGTTTTGCAGTGCTTGTTTTTCCTAGACATGTTTTTTACAGAAAATCTGAATGTCTGGTTTTCCTTGATAGGCGTCTTGTGACACTTGGGGTGCCTACCCGGGATGGCTTGTGTATGTAGCTGCCAGAGGCAACGTGGAAGGCTAGTTCCCTGGTGTGAACCTGGGTGTAAACACCCATGTTATGCACAATTCGACCCCTTGGTGGTAGCTCCCCATGCTGACCAGAGCAGGGTACTTTTTGGTGATGCTGAAGTGGTTAGGGCTGCCCCTGGTGACACCGTGCAATGGCTGTATGTTGTGACCCTGGAGTGTGTGGCCCACCTTACCCTGTGCAATGCCTGCCCACATTCCTCTTGGACGCGTGCCCATGGAGACCGTGGTGAGGGCTGCCAGCAGTGATCCTGAGGGGTGCTGTCTATGGTGACCCAAGTGGTGGCCGCCCTTGATGACCCTGCGGATGGCTGCTTTTGGTAATCCCTTGGATGGCTAGCTGTGCTGACCTTGGCAGGGGCTGCCCCTGGTGACCTTCTAGATGGCTGCTTGTGTTGAACTGAAGAACGGCTGTCTGTAGCGTCCCTGAGGGATGGCTTCCTCTAGTGGCCCCAGGTATGACAGTCCATGATGATCCAAAGGACAGATGCCCCTGGTGACCATGGAGATAATAGATCATGTTGAGCTGTGGAATAGCTGCCCAGGGATAAGAGGCCATGGATGACTGTGGTAACCATGACCTATAGTTACCTGGGGTGACTGAAAGACTGCGGTCCGTAACTACCCTCAGCGATGGAGGCCCATAGTAGCTCTTGGATGGGTGCCCCTGGTGACCCTAGTGATGGCTGTCTGTAGTGGGCAGTAGCCATGGTGAACTTAGGGATAGATGCCCCTGGTGATCTTAGAGGTAGTTGTCTTCAATGACCCTGTGGTCAGCTGCTCCTGATGGGGAATGACCAGCCAGGGTGACCAGGCGGTAACTCTGCCTCTGGTGACCATGTGCAATGGCTGCCAGAAGTAATATTGGGATGGCTGCCATTGGTGAGGTTGGGCGTGGATGCCTTTAGAGACTCTGGAATGGCTGACCTTTCTTACCCTGGGATGGGTGACCGTTTTGACCATGGGATGGCTGACTTTGGTAACCATGGGGCCTTTTGGTTTCTTGTGATGCCCAAGGAGGTGGCGGTCCCTGTTGACAATGAGATGCCAGAGCATGGTGAACTTGGGATAGCTGGCTGACCGCGGTGAGCCTATAGATGGCAGCATGTGATGTCACCCGGACAGCTGCCCTTGGCGACCATGGGGAGGCTTCAGGTGGTCACCTTGTGGGTCACAGCACATGGTGAACCCAAAGGGGATTCACCTGTGGAAGCTTTTTGTCGGGACCTTGGCGTACTTTGTGTCCTGCCAGTGTGGCATTCCCTACAAGCTTGTGAGCTGCTTTAAAAGCAGGACTGACTGAGATGAACCAACCACGAGAACACCTGTGTACCTATTCTAGCCACGGCCTCCTGAAGTGTGGGCCTGTTCGAAAACTTTAAAAGGAATAACAACAGTTTCCTGAGAGGCCTTCTCTAGCCACTTTCGTTCTTTCAACTGACATTTTACTGTTTGTGGTGCTGGGTGAGTCCCTTCACTCACTTTGTTTCCCAGAAGTGAGATAAAAGTCCCTTTAGTATAACATAAATAAACCTTGGCGCTGGCTGGCGCCTGGCCCTGGCAGGAGTCTCTGGGGCATAGCGCACTGCAAGGAAATTCAGAGGGCAGGAGCAGAAATGAAACTGTCTTGCCGAGGGAATGGTGGCTGTAAAGAAATGGCTCCCTGTTGCAGTTACCCCCCCACTTTTTGCCTGATACTGATGCTGACTTGACTGAGAAGAGTGCTGGGACCCTGCTAACCAGGCCCCAGCACCAGTGTTCCTTCACCTAAAATGTACCATTGTATCCACAATTGGCACACCCTGGCATTCAGATAAGTCCCTTGTAACTGGTACTTCTAGTACCAAGGGCCCTGATGCCAAGGAAGGTCTCTAAGGGCTGCAGCATGTCTTATGCCACCCTAGAGACCCCTCACTCAGCACAGACACACTGCTTACAAGCCTGTGTGTGCTAGTGAGAACAAAATGAGTAAGTCGACATGGCACTCCCCTCAGGGTGCCATGCCAGCCTCTCACTGCCTATGCAGTATAGGTAAGACACCCCTCTAGCAGGCCTTACAGCCCTAAGGCAGGGTGCACTATACCATAGGTGAGGGTACCAGTGCATGAGCATGGTACCCCTACAGTGTCTAAACAAAACCTTAGACATTGTAAGTGCAGGGTAGCCATAAGAGTATATGGTCTGGGAGTCTGTCAAACACGAACTCCACAGCACCATAATGGCTACACTGAAAACTGGGAAGTTTGGTATCAAACTTCTCAGCACAATAAATGCACACTGATGCCAGTGTACATTTTATTGTAAAATACACCCCAGAGGGCACCTTAGAGGTGCCCCCTGAAACTTAACCGACTATCTGTGTAGGCTGACTAGTTCTAGCAGCCTGCCACAAACCGAGACATGTTGCTGGCCCCATGGGGAGAGTGCCTTTGTCACTCTGAGGCCAGTAACAAAGCCTGCACTGGGTGGAGATGCTAACACCTCCCCCAGGCAGGAATTGTCACACCTGGCAGTGAGCCTCAAAGGCTCACCTCCTTTGTGCCAACCCAGCAGGACACTCCAGCTAGTGGAGTTGCCCGCCCCCTCCGGCCAGGCCCCACTTTTGGCGGCAAGGCCGGAGAAAATAATGAGAATAACAAGGAGGAGTCACTGGCCAGTCAGGACAGCCCCTAAGGTGTCCTGAGCTGAGGTGACTCTAACTTTTAGAAATCCTCCATCTTGCAGATGGAGGATTCCCCCAATAGGGTTAGGATTGTGACCCCCTCCCCTTGGGAGGAGGCACAAAGAGGGTGTACCCACCCTCAGGGCTAGTAGCCATTGGCTACTAACCCCCCAGACCTAAACACGCCCTTAAATTTAGTATTTAAGGGCTACCCTGAACCCTAGAAAATTAGATTCCTGCAACTACAAGAAGAAGGACTGCCCAGCTGAAAACCCCTGCAGCGGAAGACCAGAAGACGACAACTGCCTTGGCTCCAGAAACTCACCGGCCTGTCTCCTGCCTTCCAAAGATCCTGCTCCAGCGACGCCTTCCAAAGGGACCAGCGACCTCGACATCCTCTGAGGACTGCCCCTGCTTCGAAAAGACAAGAAACTCCCGAGGACAGCGGACCTGCTCCAAGAAAAGCTGCAACTTTGTTTCCAGCAGCTTTAAAGAACCCTGCAAGCTCCCCGCAAGAAGCGTGAGACTTGCAACACTGCACCCGGCGACCCCGACTCGGCTGGTGGAGATCCGACGCCTCAGGAGGGACCCCAGGACTACTCTGATACTGTGAGTACCAAAACCTGTCCCCCCTGAGCCCCCACAGCGCCGCCTGCAGAGGGAATCCCGAGGCTTCCCCTGACCGCGACTCTTTGAACCTAAAGTCCCGACGCCTGGGAGAGACCCTGCACCCGCAGCCCCCAGGACCTGAAGGACCGGACTTTCACTGGAGAAGTGACCCCCAGGAGTCCCTCTCCCTTGCCCAAGTGGAGGTTTCCCCGAGGAACCCCCCCCTTGCCTGCCTGCAGCGCTGAAGAGATCCCGAGATCTCTCATAGACTAACATTGCGAACCCGACGCTTGTTTCTACACTGCACCCGGCCGCCCCCGCGCCGCTGAGGGTGAAATTTCTGTGTGGACTTGTGTCCCCCCCGGTGCCCTACAAAACCCCCCTGGTCTGCCCTCCGAAGACGCGGGTACTTACCTGCAAGCAGACCGGAACCGGGGCACCCCCTTCTCTCCATTCTAGCCTATGTGTTTTGGGCACCACTTTGAACTCTGCACCTGACCGGCCCTGAGCTGCTGGTGTGGTGACTTTGGGGTTGCTCTGAACCCCCAACGGTGGGCTACCTTGGACCAAGAACTGAACCCTGTAAGTGTCTTACTTACCTGATAAAACTAACAAATACTTACCTCCCCTAGGAACTGTGAAAATTGCACTGTGTCCACTTTTAAAACAGCTATTTGTGAATAACTTGAAAAGTATACATGCAATTTTGATGATTTGAAGTTCCTAAAGTACTTACCTGCAATACCTTTCGAATGAGCTATTACATGTAGAATTTGAACCTGTGGTTCTTAAAATAAACTAAGAAAAGATATTTTTCCATATAAAAACCTATTGGCTGGATTTGTCTCTGAGTGTGTGTACCTCATTTATTGTCTATGTGTATGTACAACAAATGCTTAACACTACTCCTTGGATAAGCCTACTGCTCGACCACACTACCACAAAATAGAGCATTAGTATTATCTATTTTTACCACTATTTTACCTCTAAGGGGAACCCTTGGACTCTGTGCATGCTATTCCTTACTTTGAAATAGCACATACAGAGCCAACTTCCTACATTGGTGGATCAGCGGTGGGGTACAAGACTTTGCATTTGCTGGACTACTCAGCCAATACCTGATCACACGACAAATTCCAAAATTGTCATTAGAAATTGATTTTTGCAATTTGAAAAGTTTTCTAAATTCTTAAAAGACCTGCTAGGGCCTTGTGTTAGATCCTGTTTAGCATTTCTTTTTAGAGTTTAAAAGTTTGTAAAAGTTTGAATTAGATTCTAGAACCAGTTGTAGATTCTTAAAAAGTATTCCAACTTTTAGAAGCAAAATGTCTAGCACAGATGTGACTGTGGTGGAACTCGACACCACACCTTACCTCCATCTTAAGATGAGGGAGCTAAGGTCACTCTGTAAAATAAAGAAAATAACAATGGGCCCCAAACCTACCAAAATACAGCTCCAGGAGCTTTTGGCAGAGTTTGAAAAGGCCAACCCCTCTGAGGGTGGCAACTCAGAGGAAGAGGATAGTGACTTGGAGGACAATTCCCCCCTACCAGTCCTATCTAGGGAGAACAGGGTCCCTCAAACCCTGACTCCAAAAATAATAGTCAGAGATGCTGGTTCCCTCACAGGAGAGACCAACACCTCTGAAATCACTGAGGATAGCCCCAGTGAAGAGGACATCCAGTTAGCCAGGATGGCCAAAAGATTGGCTTTGGAAAGACAGATCCTAGCCATAGAGAGGGAAAGACAAGAGATGGGCCTAGGACCCATCAATGGTGGCAGCAACTTAAATAGGGTCAGAGATTCTCCTGACATCCTAAAAATCCCCAAAGGGATTGTAACAAAATATGAAGATGGTGATGACATCACCAAATGGTTCACAGCTTTTGAGAGGGCTTGTGTAACCAGAAAAGTGAACAGATCTCACTGGGGTGCTCTCCTTTGGGAAATGTTCACTGGAAAGTGTAGGGATAGACTCCTCACACTCTCTGGAAAAGATGCAGAATCTTATGACCTCATGAAGGGTACCCTGATTGAGGGCTTTGGATTCTCCACTGAGGAGTATAGAATTAGATTCAGGGGGGCTCAAAAATCCTCGAGCCAGACCTGGGTTGATTTTGTAGACTACTCAGTAAAAACACTGGATGGTTGGTTAACTGGAAATGAAGTGTGTGACTATGTTGGGCTTTATAATTTGTTTATGAAAGAACACATTTTAAGTAACTGCTTCAATGAAAAGTTGCATCAGTATCTGGTAGACCTAGGTCCAATTTCTCCCCAAGAATTGGGAAAGAAGGCAGACCACTGGGTCAAGACTAGGGTAACCAAAACTTCCACTGGGGGTGACCAAAAGAAAGGGGTTACAAAAACTCCCCAGGAGAAAGTGGGTGACCCTAGAAACAAAGAAAAAGAGTCCTCTGTAGGCCCCCAAAAACCAGAACAGGTGGGTGGGCCCCAAGACACAACCCAAAACAAAGGTGGGTACCAGGGTAAGAACTGGGATGCCACTAAGGCCTGGTGCCACAACTGTAAACAGTCTGGGCACCACACCAAGGACACTTCTTGTCCCAAAAACAGACCCCAGAATAAAATTCCAGGGGTAACCAGTGTAGCCATGGGAGATGACTCCTCAGATGAGGAGGTCTTCCTAGCCTTCAACTGGAAACAGGGCCCAACAGGTGAGTTGGAGATTCCAGAGGGAAGTAGACACTTCCACCACCTACTGGTGAATGGAATCCCAACCACTGCCCTGAGAGACACTTGTGCCAGTCACACTATTGTGCATGACAGGCTGGTGCTCTCAAACCAGTACATCCCAGGTGAGACTGCCAGGGTAAGAGTTAGCCTAGACAGGGTCACTAAGAGGCCTGTGGCTTTAGTGCCCATAGAAGTGGGTGGCACTCTTAGCTGGAGAAGGGTAGTAGTCAGTACAGACCTCCCCCTTGATTGTCTCCTTGGAAATGACTACCCAGAGGTTAGTCAGAGCCCAAGAGAGGAACTGGTCCAGTGCCAGTCCTCTCCCAAGGATTCTGGAAGTCCTGCCTCTGCAGTAAATGCAAGCAGGCCCCAGAAGAAGAAGAAAAGAAAACAGAGTAGGAAGGGTGGACAACCTTTAGCCAAGGTTACAGCAAGCCAGGGAGATTCTGCTCCAGTAGGGGAGAACTCCAAAAATGGCCCTGATAAAGTCCAACCTGACCCACCAGAAGTCCTGGCTAGTCAGGCAACTGTTAAACCTGAGTGGGTGGCTCCTCAGCTAACAGAAGAAAGAGTGGAAGAAGGGTGTTTACTACAAAATGTGGTAACCCCCCACTCTAATACAGCAGACAGGCACCCTGAACCCAAAGAAGCCTGTAACTTAGCCCCTTCCCTTATAGGTGAAGAGCTAAAGGTGTGGTTCTGGGCACTGACAGCTGTCAGTGGCCTCTGCTGGGTGTTAGCCTTTATGGCTGCACTATCCTTGGCATGGTGGTCAGACCCCATGCCAAATAGCAAGTTAGGCCCCCTGACCCTGTTGGTCATGGTGGGGCTACTCCAGCTCTGGGTAACCTCTTTGGGTAAGCTAGGGATGACCCTGGCTAAGATAAGATTAGCAGAGGTGGATACCTCTAAACCCAAAATAAAAAGAATGGGTGGAGACATTGAAGAGGCAGACAAGAGGCAATTCAGACTAGGTCCTATCACTGTGGAAGTGGGTCAGTTCCCCAAATGGAATGACCTGAACAGAAGGATGTAAGGCAGAGTAGGCCCTGCAACTAACCAGCCTATTTCTCCTACTCTTCCTCGCCTGACAGACTAGGAAGACTCTCCCAGCTTGGGCTGAGTCTCCTGGCCTGTGGGCTGGGGGGGGCTTGTGTAAAGAAATGGCTCCCTGTTGCAGTTACCCCCCCCACTTTTTGCCTGATACTGATGCTGACTTGACTGAGAAGAGTGCTGGGACCCTGCTAACCAGGCCCCAGCACCAGTGTTCCTTCACCTAAAATGTACCATTGTATCCACAATTGGCACACCCTGGCATTCAGATAAGTCCCTTGTAACTGGTACTTCTAGTACCAAGGGCCCTGATGCCAAGGAAGGTCTCTAAGGGCTGCAGCATGTCTTATGCCACCCTAGAGACCCCTCACTCAGCACAGACACACTGCTTACAAGCCTGTGTGTGCTAGTGAGAACAAAATGAGTAAGTCGACATGGCACTCCCCTCAGGGTGCCATGCCAGCCTCTCACTGCCTATGCAGTATAGGTAAGACACCCCTCTAGCAGGCCTTACAGCCCTAAGGCAGGGTGCACTATACCATAGGTGAGGGTACCAGTGCATGAGCATGGTACCCCTACAGTGTCTAAACAAAACCTTAGACATTGTAAGTGCAGGGTAGCCATAAGAGTATATGGTCTGGGAGTCTGTCAAACACGAACTCCACAGCACCATAATGGCTACACTGAAAACTGGGAAGTTTGGTATCAAACTTCTCAGCACAATAAATGCACACTGATGCCAGTGTACATTTTATTGTAAAATACACCCCAGAGGGCACCTTAGAGGTGCCCCCTGAAACTTAACCGACTATCTGTGTAGGCTGACTAGTTCTAGCAGCCTGCCACAAACCGAGACATGTTGCTGGCCCCATGGGGAGAGTGCCTTTGTCACTCTGAGGCCAGTAACAAAGCCTGCACTGGGTGGAGATGCTAACACCTCCCCCAGGCAGGAATTGTCACACCTGGCAGTGAGCCTCAAAGGCTCACCTCCTTTGTGCCAACCCAGCAGGACACTCCAGCTAGTGGAGTTGCCCGCCCCCTCCGGCCAGGCCCCACTTTTGGCGGCAAGGCCGGAGAAAATAATGAGAATAACAAGGAGGAGTCACTGGCCAGTCAGGACAGCCCCTAAGGTGTCCTGAGCTGAGGTGACTCTAACTTTTAGAAATCCTCCATCTTGCAGATGGAGGATTCCCCCAATAGGGTTAGGATTGTGACCCCCTCCCCTTGGGAGGAGGCACAAAGAGGGTGTACCCACCCTCAGGGCTAGTAGCCATTGGCTACTAACCCCCCAGACCTAAACACGCCCTTAAATTTAGTATTTAAGGGCTACCCTGAACCCTAGAAAATTAGATTCCTGCAACTACAAGAAGAAGGACTGCCCAGCTGAAAACCCCTGCAGCGGAAGACCAGAAGACGACAACTGCCTTGGCTCCAGAAACTCACCGGCCTGTCTCCTGCCTTCCAAAGATCCTGCTCCAGCGACGCCTTCCAAAGGGACCAGCGACCTCGACATCCTCTGAGGACTGCCCCTGCTTCGAAAAGACAAGAAACTCCCGAGGACAGCGGACCTGCTCCAAGAAAAGCTGCAACTTTGTTTCCAGCAGCTTTAAAGAACCCTGCAAGCTCCCCGCAAGAAGCGTGAGACTTGCAACACTGCACCCGGCGACCCCGACTCGGCTGGTGGAGATCCGACGCCTCAGGAGGGACCCCAGGACTACTCTGATACTGTGAGTACCAAAACCTGTCCCCCCTGAGCCCCCACAGCGCCGCCTGCAGAGGGAATCCCGAGGCTTCCCCTGACCGCGACTCTTTGAACCTAAAGTCCCGACGCCTGGGAGAGACCCTGCACCCGCAGCCCCCAGGACCTGAAGGACCGGACTTTCACTGGAGAAGTGACCCCCAGGAGTCCCTCTCCCTTGCCCAAGTGGAGGTTTCCCCGAGGAACCCCCCCCTTGCCTGCCTGCAGCGCTGAAGAGATCCCGAGATCTCTCATAGACTAACATTGCGAACCCGACGCTTGTTTCTACACTGCACCCGGCCGCCCCCGCGCCGCTGAGGGTGAAATTTCTGTGTGGACTTGTGTCCCCCCCGGTGCCCTACAAAACCCCCCTGGTCTGCCCTCCGAAGACGCGGGTACTTACCTGCAAGCAGACCGGAACCGGGGCACCCCCTTCTCTCCATTCTAGCCTATGTGTTTTGGGCACCACTTTGAACTCTGCACCTGACCGGCCCTGAGCTGCTGGTGTGGTGACTTTGGGGTTGCTCTGAACCCCCAACGGTGGGCTACCTTGGACCAAGAACTGAACCCTGTAAGTGTCTTACTTACCTGATAAAACTAACAAATACTTACCTCCCCTAGGAACTGTGAAAATTGCACTGTGTCCACTTTTAAAACAGCTATTTGTGAATAACTTGAAAAGTATACATGCAATTTTGATGATTTGAAGTTCCTAAAGTACTTACCTGCAATACCTTTCGAATGAGCTATTACATGTAGAATTTGAACCTGTGGTTCTTAAAATAAACTAAGAAAAGATATTTTTCCATATAAAAACCTATTGGCTGGATTTGTCTCTGAGTGTGTGTACCTCATTTATTGTCTATGTGTATGTACAACAAATGCTTAACACTACTCCTTGGATAAGCCTACTGCTCGACCACACTACCACAAAATAGAGCATTAGTATTATCTATTTTTACCACTATTTTACCTCTAAGGGGAACCCTTGGACTCTGTGCATGCTATTCCTTACTTTGAAATAGCACATACAGAGCCAACTTCCTACAGTGGCCATAGACGAGACAAGGACTGGGGAAGCGGCCCTGGGGCTGACTCTTGTCTAGACCGTTACTTAAGGAATATTTTACACATATATATTCATAGCGCATAGTGTTTTCACATCAACACGCCCACAATTTCCTTTTTCACTGACAGAAAGTAGGCGTAGCCAGGGATTCTAGCTGGGGCCCTGGCGCAGCAGTTGCTAGCATTAACACCAGGGCTCATCAAGACAGTGGCAGGAGGAAAAAAACAAGCATTGGCAATAGCCAATAGGTCTCTTTAACATAAGAGCTATTGGCTTTTGGCTATTAATGTTGCTGTGTTGTACACCAGTGTAGGTGCTGTTCAGCATGGCTAAACGTTAGTGGCGTAGAGTATCGGAGTGGGGGAGTAGAGTGTCGTACAGTGGATTTGTTGAAGTGTGGCAGAGTGGAGTAGGGGGCTAGCCTGTTGTAGAGGGGAAGCGAGTTCAGTGGCAGAGACTGTCAGAATGCAGTGGGGTGTAAATGGGTGGAGTGGTTTGCAGAAGATTGAAGTAGTGGAGTTGATTGTACTGGAGTATAGTGGTGTGGATTGGAATGGTGTGTATTTGAGTGGGGTGGATTGGAGTGGATTAGATTGGAGTGGAATAGATTGGAGTGGGGTTGGGTAGACTGGAGTTGGGTGGATAGGACTGGAATGGGGTTGACTGGATAGGGGTGGAATTGGGTGGACTGTAGTAGAGTGTATTGGAGTGGGGTGGACTGGACTGGAGTGGATTGGACTGGAGTGGACTGAAATGGGGTGGGATGAATTGGATTCAGGTGGAGTGGGCTGGAGTAGGATTGACTGGATTGGAGTGGGGTGGATTGGATTAGGGTGGTGCAGTTTGCATTAGGGTGCTAAGTAACGGGTGGGCTCCAATGCCCTTTACTGAAGACAACAGCATCTCGCAAGCGAGGCACACGTGCTAGCGAATGCACTCACAGGCTGGACCCTATAAAATCATAATTCCCGATTCAGGTGGTAACTGTGGCTCTCATCATAACATCGAAATCTGCGAGGAATTCTGTAATTTCGCGTAGGAAACATGTGTAATTACCGCAGAAGTTTCCGCCAACAAATTCTGCGAGTTCATACATGCAGGAATTTTGCCCACAGGCAATGGCCCGAAACAAGGGATTCACATGCGGAAGTCAATGCGGAAGCACCAATCATATTCCTCAATCTGTCATGTATTACTCCTAATCCTGGCATGGGGTAATTGCGCATCAGTATGGGAATCATAGATGGCCTTTGAGGTCAGTTTCACTTTCAGTAGCTGTCCCTCTGTACCTCAGTCACAGCATCTAAAGGAAAGCTGTGTATGGAGCTAAGCGAAAAGGGGGACCCTCTGATGACATGATGGGGGCAAATAGTACATGATTTCTCACTTCGGCAAACCAGTTTTATTTTGGTGAACTGGTGTTCACGGTCTTTCACTGGCCTGTGTCTCCAAGGAACGCTAATTGGGTCTAAACTTCGTGGTTGACTCAGACAGACCGCGGTGGCGAAAGTCGGTCTCTTTCTCACGCTGCCTTGCGTGACACTCCGAGGGCGTGTGCGTGACGTGTCCCCACACCCTCTGAAAGCACAGACAGCCTTGCCTGGTATGTTCCAGCGTGGGGTGAGTAACAGAGCCCATTGTGTTGTTAGAATGAAACAAGAACATAACAAAGCCGAGATATATAGGTCATGGGAACGGACTGCCTGCAGGACTACAATGATAAACTGCAATCCCCAGAATTCACCCTGGCTGCAGTACGTAAAGCACGGTTAAATCCCTGTTATCGATAAGGTACCTCACTAGAGTGTGTGTG
Source organism: Pleurodeles waltl (assembly GCF_031143425.1). NCBI lineage: Eukaryota > Metazoa > Chordata > Amphibia > Caudata > Salamandridae > Pleurodeles > Pleurodeles waltl. Next base: position 670,378,163 of record NC_090451.1, on the reverse strand, counting down.
GAAATCCCATTCGATGCCGCCAATTGATTGATATAAACTTGTTTGTATAACTACTCGTCTGGACACCGATGGCATAGCTGTGTGACGTCACAAACCCACTGTTCCCAATGGGTTGACCCCTTGACCCACCAGTGAGGTCTTATGCAGGGCCCTGCTTTCTCATGACGGGCAAAAGAAAGGACATCGAGTGGGAACCCCACAAATTAAGCATGACTCTTAAGGGTTCTTTACTGGCCTGTGCTAATCCCAACTCACCCGCACACCGGAGGAGTTTGCACCCGAAACCGTGGTTGTGGTTATGGCTCTGTGGTGACTTCCCTCAGGTAAACTCAGCTGCAACTTCTGCGCGTAAGTGTGTGGAACCTCAGTCTACATGCTTCAGTATTAGGGGGGGGGGGGGGGGAACCATATGAAATTACTGTATAATACCCCATTCCCAGATTAGACTTTCAGATGATATGCATATAACAGGCAACCTTGCTTCAGGCAATTCTTGGTCTGCATTTTTTAAGAGAGGGTCACAGTCCCCTCCCAATAACCTGACACCAGGTGGAGGTGTGGGGGTACAAGAACCGGTCAGTAGTGTAGATGGGATTTTAGGAGCAAATAGCTTGACTATCTGCCTTAGGCAAATCACGAAATGTCAAGGACACAGATTCTCCTAGCCAGTTTACATGTTTATTTAACATGACTTTAACAACGACATTATATAAGGTCGAGCAATATACTTCAAAGCCAGACTGCTATCTATGAATTTTTCTTTGTCTAAAACCTAAATTTAGAAGTGTACTAGGACAAGGTCGGTGGCGAGTCAATCGATGCTATCTGACAACGGTTACTAGGCGATTTCCAGGATCCCTTTTTACGGAGAGGAATTACAAACCTGCCGGCTCATGAATCAGGAATTTTCCCAGAACCACAGAAATCCTGGAATAAGGGAGAAAATGTATTTAGCCATAACGCAAGATCTTTTTTTATTTTTGATATGGGAATCAGATTAGGGTCCAGAGCTCCGTAATACAGAGCTTTTTTTATTGCACTCCATTATTAAATTCATATTGAAAGACTATATTAGACATGATCTGGGTGGGCTCCTGGGCTACATTTGCAGAAACTATGTTTCTCATATTCTGAACTAAAAAGATCCGTAAAACAGTCAATCAATTCATAATTCCAGATGGATATACATTGTAAAGTTTTCTTATTTCCATATTTTTGGGCTGTCATGACCAAACTGTCTTGCATTCCTGGATACCATGGTTGCACATAAATCAACCCACAACTGATCTGCTTGTAGTTTAGCGCAGTGCGGTGTCTGGATCTTCTTATACGCAATGTTTCTTTGCGTCTCGCCCAACTCGTTGAATACTGGATGTTCTGCCTGCGTGTTAAGCCGTTTTTTTATCAGACATTTTCTGATCTCTCGTCTTGCTCCTGCCGTTCTTCTATCTAGTTATTTTGTTGAGTCAAAGACATTGTAGCAAATGATTCCATATAAGTTACAAAACCTTCAATAATATTATTCTAAAATGTGTAGGCTTTTCAGCTGCAATTAATACATAAACCTGTAAGGATGGTGTTTTTCTAGGACTCAAATGTATTCAACCATGGGACTTCTCAATTAAAGTATCAGCATCATTTAGTTTCCGTCCGTCAACATTTTCCAGAGAAAGAGTTACTTCAAAAGATAGATATGATGTTCGCTTAGTTCATTATCCTGAATATTGAAATCTGAAAGAAATTAGAAAGCCCCGTATGAAGATATCACGTAATCGATTGTAGTGTGGCCGCTGCCACACGCATGCATCGGACTTGCTTGAATGTCACTTTCCAGCCGATGATTATGCAGCCCAGTTCTGTACTACTCACTGAGATAGTACATACCAAGGTTGTTCCCGCTCAAACCTGGGTAATAAACTCTTGTACCAAAAACAAAAGAGCAATGTACTGTGAACCCAGGATTAAATTTGTGTTAAAAAGTAACGAAAACTGGGCATGTGGAACAGTTAAAGAGTTACAGCTGAGTTTTGGGCATTGTACTGGATTACTTGGGTCATTAAGAATTTTAAAAGGCCACGTGTGGCTTTCAGACAACGGTATGGCAATTCCTCGTCAAGCGCGTCCTCTTTATGCGGTCTGTTTAACAACTAAGGACGTAATATTGATCTAAGCAGAATTAATCAGTGGCCGACGCGGCTTGTGGATAAATTATACCTTCACTAATATTCTTCAATATAATTATTTTTAACGAGTGTCAGAGAAGAGTCCACCCACATTCCACGAGAAGGCCATTATTAAAAGGTTAGTAGAATCTTTCAGTAAGTCTGGTTACTCCATTTCATTGGACATTTGCAATTTACCAGGTTAGGAAGAACTGATGCAAGGGTTTAAAAGTGCAATGTATACACAGAGTGGAACTCTCTATATTAGAGTGACTTGTGCATGGTTTATATAAACATGTGCTCTGTTTTTCCGCACTGGCAAAAACCAAAGGCCCGCCAGTCGCAGTGGGTGAAATACGTGTTGGCTTTACAGTCATATACAAAATAATCTTCAAAGGCTGTGAACCTACAAGCAAAAATGACGTAATTAATAAACCCAAATGAGGGGATTTACCAACAACCAAGCATTTGTGGCTTTTGTGAAATAACTACAATAGGGAAGATTCCCCCTGCAATCACAACTATTCAGAACTGTGATTATGGATATCAATATAAGAGTCTAATATAATGTCATAGCTGCCCAATGAACTATTTTGAAATTGTGGAATATCAAACAATTTAAGTTAGTAAAAAAAAAAAACTATCTATACAAACAAATTTAAACAATAGAACACAGTAGGACCTGCCCACACTGTGCATCTTTCACCATCACTTGTGTATCCTAATAATTAGGGCACAAAGAGCGTCATTGAGTTCTGAGGTCCTTACCTTCTGTATAATACTATAGTGAAGATTTCTGGTTCTTGTTGATGGCTTAACAACTTTTTTTCTAAATGAGAGGTGTGACATATTAGGCAATTAAATAATCTGCTACATATTGATGTCAATGTTGGCTGTTTGTAAGATTGAGGGTGTGTCACGTCAAACAGTGAAGTTCTCTGATGTGTATCAGCGGCATTACTAGATGATTTGTAGGTTGTTAGGTTTTTTGTTCCGAAGGGTGAGGTTGGTCATCCACCCAAACCGGAGGCTGGTCAGGCATTTCGTGGTTTGTTGAAGAAATTAGGATTTGAGAGGAAAATACGAAGTGTATTTATTGGAGACCCAGTGAGAACCATTAAAGCAGCCTTCCAGGGATCAATTGAAATCGGCGATTGGGTTCCTTAAATGCAACATATGAAGCCAAACTCCAGGGGCACTAAGTAGGAGATCATAACAGGAAAAAACCACTGTCAAAGGCAATCTGCCAGACGCTGACTACTAACCTTTTGGTTTTGCCAGTGCTTATTTTGTTTTGCAGTTTTTGTTGTCAAACTTTATAACAAAAACACATTTTTTGTTTCCCCAAACAGTCTTGTCCATTTTTGTTTCATCATGATGCACGCATTCGGCCAGCCCTCCCCTGCCCCATAGGGAACGACTTTTTTCTAGTGCACATTGTGCAAGAGGTTTGCAAGAGAAGAATAACTTCATCCATACTGAAGTGGACTCAGGAACAAGGTACAAAACCTAAAAATGGCCTTTATTTCTTTGTTTTATTTTGGAGTTTCGAAGAGGAAGTATAAGTCTTTGAGGGAGGGCAGCTAAGAGTGAGTCACTACAGTCCAGCCTAGGAGTTAGGCCTAGCTCCAGCCACACTGGGTGACCTTCGTTCAATTTCACAGATGGAGTGGGAGGCAAGAAAGTGCTTACTTTCTTAGAAAAAACTTTAGGCACCTATTTAATGTTTTCCAAGAACCTAGAACCTTAGCCGCTGTATGTCAGGGGTGCCTAGTTTTCACTCCACCTCAAGTCTCTTGCCCAAGATGCTGATAAAAGAAAATAAAAGAAAAAAATTCGAAGAGGCGACGGGGAACAGTAAGACAAAACTAATAAAAGGGAGGGCAAAAAAAAAAATGTGCCTACAAAAGGGAAAAGGGGAAAGGAAAATACACTGAAAAAGTAAGTGCAGGTAAAGAGTTCAACATCCGCAAAAAGTTAGTAGCACAACCAAAAAGTGATGAATAAAAACAAGTAAATAAGAGGAATACAAATATTCGAAGTCATGGTTTTGGGAAGCAAACATATTTGAAGAAACGAGGTACAACCTATAATTATTAGTATTACAGATAAAACAGTAAAGAGCACAAGACGAAACGGCCTCAGCAGTTCCATTTGTAGGACAGATTATTTACTTTATTTTCTTATGAAATAAAACAATCGAAGATGAAAGCAACAGAGATTGAACCATTAACATCTTCAGGCGCATACCAGTCGAGTTATGTCAGAGATAGCATGCAACAAAAAAAATAAAACCGAAACTTGTAACTTCATCTTCTAACCTAAAGGGGGTCACAAAGTTCTGAAAGATCAGAACTGCGATCACACTCTTCCTCAAAGAAAAGCTAAATACTGATCTCCAAACACTGTCTGGAAAGTACTAAAAGCCCACATCAGAGGTATTTGTTTGGCACATTCCACACATAAAAAGAATAAAATAACAGAGGAAGAACAAAAACAGTTCAAGCAAAGACAAAACACTGAGTAAACGTATTTACAAAATGGGTGAACTGGTGAGGACTGAATCACACGCGATTCCCAGTCTGAAAACACGTTTAGATCTGGGAGAGAAAAATGAGACAAAGGCAAAAAGACCATTAAAACATGAAAGACTTCAAACTAACATACTTACTGATTTGTAACTAATGTAACTGCAGGAAGGAATATCAAAGAGGGGTTTATTAAACTCCTCAGAAAATACACAATTTAAAGTTTCCAAATTCAAATATACACCAGAAATCTGACAAATGGATGTGGGATTGATTACTGGATAAGGTATTAAGGGGTAATAAAATAGAACATTAACAAACAGCATAATATAGCCTTTAGCCCACCGTAGCAGGTTATACCGGCCATTAAAGGCCCGCTCCAGCGTTAACAAGAGAGCATACACATACAATTCAGGAAAAGTGTTAAAGGAAAGTGTTTGCACTCAAATGGACCCCTTCCAGTACAAAAATAATGCCTTATAGAAGGCAGACACCCTCTTGCACTATGGTGCAAGGGTGTGTCCATTGGTGCATGGCAGCCCAAAGTGTGCCTGTACAGGGTGAGAGGAATATCTTAATGGATGCGGTGCTGTTCTGCTCTTTTCCTTCAGGTTGATTCTGCAACGAGTGAATTTTTCGTAAATCTGGGACCAAAAATCGGAATCAATTAGGAATTATCAGGAATTATTCATAAACATTTAGTCAAAATGGATGTTTCAGGAATGTAAAAGAATACACCTGTAGTACTACTTGTTACTTCTTAACGGTGTGCAGATGGTTAGCTTGAAGGCGGCCCATAGAATCTAGAATTTGGCTAGTGAATGTGTGGAAATATTTTATGACGGAATTGAAAGGTACATTTTGGTGCAATAGACTTATGCAATAGTCCTATCTTAACTATTTTAAGTTTCTATCTCTGCCTTTCTCACTATGCCCTAGTTAAATAACAGGTCCCTAATTCCACTACCTAGACTTTAGTGCAGTTCAGAAAATTCAAGAAATTTTCTGAAACAAGCTAGCACTCGCTCCCTGTCTGCCAAAGTCCTCTTTATTAGTTTGCAAGCTACAAAGCCCCTGATGGTTTTGGTATAAATTTTTTGGTGAGTGCTCTTCCCAGCAAAAGACTTCTAGACCCTTATGCTCAAAGGTTCGCCTTTCATAGAACATTCTTCAAATGAAGTCAAAGCAATACACAGGGTGATGGGTGCGGTATCCGTCTTCTTGATCCAAACCTAATACGGGGTAACTGCAGTAAATCCAAATTCATCTCACATTTAAAAAAAGCCCTGACATTTGTTTTTATTCTGTTAAATCTCTGTTTCAGTGGTAATGGATTGTTTTATATCTCGTCATCTGTCAAATTCTCGTGTTTTGAGTGTTTGGTGCCAAGACGTCCTTGATTGTATGCCATGCTGCATAAATACAAAAGCAATCAATCAGATGACAACATAAATATGGGATCTACTTCTGTAGATTGTTCATCACATCTCCAAAATAGACTCTATTACCTTTACTCTGATAAATTAATCAAGGCACCATACCTAACAAGGTCCTGCAACTTTAGATGGTCTGCAATTAACTCAGCTTTGTCCCAATCACTGTGTCACCTATGCTTGGGGCCTCTGGGACAAATTTATTAAACCTATTGGTACAAACAATGTATTTTGGGGCAAAACAGATTATCTCAGCGTGGTGTACAAAAAAGCCAAGTTGCAAGGAAGAAAAGGAGTTTTCTTTCCCAAGATTTCAGAATGGTCCTTACACTTTTAAAACAGATTTAGAAACAGAAGGTTTGGCGATCATTAAAACATTGCACCATAGTCTCAGTGTTCAAAAGACTGCTTTAGGCAGTAATCCTACATATTGAAATACTTAATACAGCGAGCCTTAATATGTCTGCCAAACATTTAGACAATATTGAGTAGGTACCTCACCGAGACGGAGCGTATAGTGCAAACTCATTCTTTTCATAGCCAACTTAAGAAGGCTGGAGGCTCTGGGTCTAGGTGTAGCAGATTTTTAGGTCTTGCCTGAAACAGTGTGTGCACTCTCGCTCATGTGATATTTTGACTACAACAAGGGGCTTGGAGCCTGCCCATTGCTTAACATTAGTTGGCTTCCTTGGCATTTTGTCTGCAATCATACTTCAACTTACACATAGAAGCCATGTAAAGGCACCGTACATCATCAAGGGATTTCATATACAGGGTAATACGTAACTCTTACATATCCGTATTGTTGCAGGATAAACCAATAAGACTCAACTCATAATAAAAGATTATAACATAACGTCAAATTACTATGACATAAAACTTAAGAAACCATCTGGGTAGTGCGTTATAACATTTACCTAATAAATGTAGCAGGACACAGATGGAGAAAAACCAAGTGAGAGAGAGAGGTGGTTTTATTTGCCGAGGGGGAGCCTCAGGGTTAGGGGAGTATTCCTGGCAAGAGATTTACTTCTATCTGGGAGATGTGCATACCTATGTTAATGGTCATTCTGCGAACCCTCTTCGAGGGGAACATACATAATCACCAAAATGCGAGCAGTGTCAATCGCGTCGGAATGTCAAAATGTCAATCTTCTTCTGGGGGGTGGGACTTATTATGTAGACGGATAGTATAGAGATCCCATGTTGTGACGGTGGTATCACAGCCATTTTGCCGACAGTCAGCAGCCATTGCTTTGGCTTCAGCTAAAACCCAACTCATAGACATTAATCTATTTTGGAAGGCTGGGGTGCCTTCCAGGGCATGGCTATTAGGCACTTATAAAGCACTGTCACAAGATCAGTGAATTTCAAGTAGTGTTTATTGCGTTTTGGTCAAGGTAGTACTCTGGGAATACAAGCAAGTGGGGTCGGTGGGATGACAGTGTCTGCTCATGAAAAACATTGACTCCCAAATAACAGAAAGTGTCAGAGGCCCAGGGGAGGCGTCCTCTCTGTAATTGGTCATGATTATCTATTGCCACATTCCGCAGTGGGAATATACATGATTTGCCACAATTTATCTTTAAGCCAGCAACCTCCTCAAAACGCCTAAGTAAGTCATATAAATGAAGCAATGTGAGAACATGTTCCCATAAGTATATAAGTACGTCATCAGCATACAGTGAGACAATGTGCCATATGGGCCCCATCGCAATGCCCCAGTCTGGGCCTCAAGAGCGTAGTGCTATAGTCAGTGGTTCCATGGCCATTGCAAACAGGACCGGGAGCAGCCTGTCGGGTGCCCCGTCCTATGGAGAAGGAATGTGAAATATTGTGGCCAGTGCGAAAGCGCGCTCTGGGATCTGTATATAGAAGCTTAACCCAGTTAATAAAATTGGGTCCTATAGTGAAAGCTCAGAGACTTTGTAGCAGATATTCCCAACCTAGCGTATCGAACGCTTTCTCAAAATCTAATGATACCGCCACTGGTAAACCCTCTTCTTCAGATAGGGCATCCACAATATGACATAGCCGTCTGATGTTGGAATACGTGGCCCTTCCCGAGACAAAACCACTCTGGTCAACGTGAATAAGTGTAGTCATTGTACGGAGAAACCGGTTTATAAGGATTTTGCTTAAAATCCTTTAATCCAGGTTTAGGATTGACAGAGACCTATAGGAGCTCACCTCTAAGGGGTCCTTACCAGGCTTTGCCAGGACAACGATCAAGGCTTCCCCGAGTGAATCAGGCAGAGTACCACCCTTATGTGCCTCATTATAGACTTCAAGGAGACGAGGGACTAAAGAGGACCTCAAAGGTCGCATAATATTCAACAGAAAACCCATCAGTGCCTGGTGTTTCACCCCTCACCATTTGCTTGATTGCCAAAGTGACTTCCTCCCTTTTGAGGGGCCGCTCCAGCTCCTGTTGTTCCGAGGACAGGGTGGGAAGCAACCCAGCGCCAAGCCAAACAGCCAGTGCAGAAGGAGTGGGAGCCTCTGGGGCAGTATATAATTGTTTGTAGCATTTAGTGAATACATCATTAATGTCTACCTGAGTGTTTTGGATAGCCCCCGTGTGGTCACGTATGGCTCCTGTCATGGGGCTAGTGGTCTCCATTCTCAGCAGCCAGGCTAGTATATGCCCTGGCTTGTCACTGTCTGCGTGCTGACTGGCCACGTAGGATTTGTAATCTAGGTCGTCTAGTCCGTTGAGTTCCACCCAATAGTGGCAGCATCAGGCCACCAGTTTCAGATACGCACTCGGGGTAGTGGCTATCTCCATCTCTAAAAAACGCAAAAGTTGCTCTAATTCCAGTACTTTGTGCATATGTATGGAGTGAGCCCCCATGTTGTAGAGATACAGGGGGTAATTATGAACACAGCGGTGTTTACCGCAGTGTTCATGCTAGCGGTCATTTCACTGACTGCCAGCCCCCTTGATACCTCGCCGGGCGCATAAACAATATTCTGCTGGGCCGGGACATTGCCGGCAGTGCGGCGGGTGCAGCAGCACACATAGTGCAGATCACTGCCCATAAGTCGCGCAACCAAGCGCATGGGCCCCCGGGGAAAGGCTGTAGGAAAATGGCCCTGTCAGATAATGATTTCCGCCATCGTCAGGCTGCCTGTCGGCGGTAGCCTGGTGGTGGTGGAAGGCCGCCTGTGGCGGTCCCCACAGCCTTCATTATTTGGTGGCTGAGACCGCTATGCCGGTGGTGGTCATTACTGCTGCCACCAGCATGGCGGTCTCAGCCACCAATGTTCATAATGAGGGCCACAATGTCCCCGCATAACCACTTTCAGGGCTTCTCATTCCACTCCCCTGGATGTCCCTGCTCCTGAGTTTTCCTTAAAGTAAGCAAAAATGGCTGTGACTAATGTGATTGGGTATACCGTGTCCTGTGAAGCTTCAACCCGCAGGAGCCATTAGGGGATTGCTGGTCTTGGCCTTCCCCAATGAAACTAACCTTAAGTGGATTATGATCCGATAATGTTCTGCCTAGGTATTCAGAACTATGTATCAAAGGCCAGCTCTCAGAATTACATAGGATATAGTCAAGGCAAGTGTGTACCTGGTGGCCTGGAGCATAGTGCGAGTATTCCATTTCGACGGGGTGCCCTAGTCTCCAAACATCATGTAGGTCTGGGCTCTTAGTCCATTGTTGGGAATGTTTAGTTATTGAGCGTCCCGCTGTGCCCGGCATGGGAGGGGCAACGATCTATCCCACTCTGTATTATGTATACAATTAAAGTCTCCCCACCATAGCCCTGGGACCTGCGGCCTTGTAAGCCTAGAGGGAGTTAGGGTGTCCAGGAAGGTGGCCTAGGTGGTGTGTTGGGAGCATATAAGGAGACCAAATATATATGACGGCCATCCAGTGTACCTTCTGCCATTATATATCTACCTTCAGGGTCCAACAATATCCTATTGGTCATAAATGGAAACTCTGGCACCACCCAAATTAAAACACCACGGGCATAAGATGAATAGCCCATTCTGTAAGTTTATTCCCCCCCCCGTCATACAAACTTTGGCCAGTTCACTTTTGGTAAGGTGAGTTTCCTGAATCCAAGCAAAGCGCCTTGAGACCCTTACGGTTGGGTACTGCGCTTTACAAATACACGGATTGATTGATTGATTGATATGACAGCGGCGGAGATACGTATATATTTTATGTCTACGGTGTGGTGTTGATATACCCCTGACATTTCACGTAAGAACATTATACATTGCTGTCAGGTGGACCGTGGATCATTATGCAAAAGCAATTGAGTATTTTTGACTCCCCTCTCAATCATTCTCCCAATTCTCGCGTGCCAACACCTCATGAACCAGACGGTAATATAAACCACTAGAATGCAAACATCACAAACAACTCCCATTCCCAGGCCTGAGTGCTTAACGACACCAGGCCACCCTTGATAAAGAAAAACAGCAAATATCAAAACAGCGCCTTATGGCAAACAGGTCCTTATGGAACAGTTCTCTGGGGGTAAGGCCAAGAAAGGGACCACAGATGCCCAGTGTGGGCCCGTGTTAAAGTACAAGAGACAGCTGCTGGGTCCTTAGCTGTATATATTATCAATGGCTGTGAGGTTGAGCCGATTTGGGATCTTCTTGCGTGGGCATCGCATGCTGGAAGAACAGTTGCACAGGTCATCTGCATATCTCGGAATGAACCGTGGCCCCTCGTGGGTTGGAGAACTAGGTGACGGTGAGCCACTTATGTTAGAGCCAGACACAGTCGTTCATTCAGTTCGGGAGCCGCATAAGGATTCAGGTTGCAGAGAGAGGCCTCCGAGACCGCATGCTCTGCGGCCACCTGGTCTCTAGTAGGTTTGGCCCTGGCTGACCTTCTCTTTGGAGTCTTAGGCGTGGGAGACAGCCAATTTCCGGGTTCCTGAGTCTCCGATAATGTGCTCACTATATTTTTGGCATGTAGCCAGGTCCAAACGTCTTCTAGCAAATGGAAGATGTGGTTTACTTTGCCGTCTACCACTCGAAGCTTAGCTGGAAACAAGAGGGCATATTTAAAGTTTTCCTCTCTTAAGCGTTGTTTCACTTTGACGTAAGAATTACGCAGCCTTTGCACTGCCATAGTGAAGTCCGGGTATGCTGTAACCAGAGCATTGTCATAGGGCCAGGGTCCTTTGGTTTGGAATCGCTGCAGGATCAAGTTGCGTTCTATGTAATTAAGTAGCCGTGGGATTATTGGTTGCGGTGGTGCACCAGGCACCGGAGGGCGACCTGGCATACGGCGCGCTCTTTCAATAGAAAAGAATTTCAGTGGCTTGCCCTCCAAGACCGTCTTTGTAAGCCAGGTTTCCAGGAAACGTTCTACACTGGGACACTCAGCTCGCTCCGGGAAACACAATATGCGTATGTGCCCTTCCGTATCCTCAGGTCTTCGCTGTAATGCAACCATGTCATTCTCCATTTGTTGCAGCCGGGAGTGGACATCCTGCACCATAGGTCGCACCATGGCAAGGGTGGATTCTGCTTCCTCCACACAGTCTACCAATTTACGGTGATTTGCGGGAAGTAGATTCACTTCTGTAGTAATTGCATCAATCCGAGACTCAAGAGAAGTTTTAGTATCTAGGATAGCTTGTAGTACTTTGTCAAATTGCACAGAGTGGGACTGCAATGTAGTTTCAAGATGGTGGAGTGTATCCAATGTGGAGTTTGGTAAGTTAGTAGAGTGCTGACCCTCATCTGGTCCTGCCGCTAATGGTTTAAGTGGCTTAGATGTCCCCATTGTGGTAGACATCCATCCAGAGCAAAGCAGGGTGACAAAGTACTGTCTCAATGTCATTCACAGGGCGTTATCATCCATAATAAGATAATGTACATTCACTACCATGCAGGAATGGGCCCAAGGCGCAGCACACACGCTGGTGGTAGTTAGCAGATTCTGAATCACTCATCCAACCTCCCGGAGTGCAGTCTACCGCTGTGCACACTATTCCCCTCTCGCTACCAGGGCCACTGCTGTTGATATTGCACGCACAGCGTCCAAGTGAAGTGTCTCGAGGTTGGGGGTGGGGGGGTCAGTCTCCCCTCATTTTCCCCATACTGGGTCCTATGGGCCTAGCGACTCCGGATCTCTCTCTTCAGCTAGGCCCAGGGTAATCCAAGCGCCATTTCCAAAGCACTGGGGGCCAGAACCGAGGTCCGATGTGTCAGGAGGGATGTATCAGGAGCTCACATTCTCTGTCCGCCTGCCTCCATCTGCCCATGCAACCATGCTCTCCCCCGGGGCTCCGATAGTTGGTGGTACCACTCCGCACTCCCTCGTCCTTCTCCGTTGGGTCCGGCAGGCTCAGCGTCTCCCTGACCACACCCCTCAGCTAGGTCTCAGCCGATCAGAGAGCCTCCCCAGAACCACAGGATCAGGGCCGAGATCCCGCTACGCTCTCAGGGGTGCAGCAGGGGCTCAGCTTCTCGTTGGCCGAAACCGGCCCACTTAGCTCTACCAAGGTCCCAGTGGTTGGCGACAACATTCAGGGGAGCTTCGGGTTACGGACACCAGCTTAAATTGCAGGATAATTGCGGGGCCCACCAGGAGCTCTAATCTGAGGCGACCAGCGCAGTCGCCATCTTGCCCAAGCCCCCTACGTGTGTCGCTCCTTGGGGCGGTTTTGTTACCGCCTTGCAGACTACCCCTGTTACATGGATAATTGCATGATTGCCAATACGTTTGACTGCGAGTGAACTTCTTTTTATTTTTGTATCTCTCCTTTGCACTCATGCTCATGGCGGCCGTGGCACTTTGAATCCGCTCACTAATGTCAACTGTTTTCATTTTGATTTTCAATTTATGTGGCAAGAAAAGTCCAGTTAGGAATTTAAAACGCTAATAGCTCTAACTCAACCAAAAGCAAGACCCATTGCATTGCAAATGTTTGTTTGATCAGCTGGTTAAGTATTTTCAGGGGCCTTTAGGTAATGTCTTTTAATTTCATCAGCAGGCTTTGAACTAGGTGGCAGAGGTGTTACATAAACAGTTTTTTTTAGGTAATACTTCACCAGATGCCAGGAATATGCCCTCCTTTCATGTTTTTGTTTAGCATGTGCTGTTTTTAACTTGCATGAACGTCATTTAATATTTTTAGTGGAAGCATCATTGCCTTTTCATTTAAATACACACCTTCATGCCAGTCTCATTGTTTCTGCTCTTACTGCATTACTTGACATCTTTGCTGTGTGTTGAATAAATGTTTTGGGTGCCCTTTTAACATGCCCACCATGCACGTTGCTGTTTCTCCGAGCTTCAGAGATGTGCTCCATCCTTGACTAGGACCTCACAGTACTCAAGCTTCCATTTCTTACTCCTGAATGCAATTCTGCAGTGCCCACAATCATCCCTAAAGTGTTCTATATATTTTACCATGGTTGAAAGTACTGTTCAAGCCACATCGGACAGGTTTTTAATGCTGCATTGGAAAATGCTGTTATATCACTTGGAATGGATATATATTACCTAGTAAGTTATAGTTAGGACCTAAATTCTATGGAAAAATATGTTTTTTTTGTTTTTTTTACTTGCCTATATCTTTGACGCCGCTTGATGAATCTTCATGAAATTTTCCCCAGAAATTTGACAGTCATGTGAGTTGCTGTCTGGAACGTTTTGGGGTGATCCATCAAGCAGGGGCCGAGATAAAGGGGGGGTCAAAATTAGAGCGTTTTATGTTAATTCCCATAGGAAATTTTGAACAGCGATAGCACCAAAATCACTGGTCCAAATTACACTAAATTTGGCAGAAAGGTAGTTCTTGGTCCATAAAGAGTCCTTTTTGTTGTTTGGTGTACATCTGTTCAGTAGTTTGAGATATTAAAGAAAATCTAAATTTGTATATGTAGGGACGCAAAGGATTCGTGAACCCTTCCGATCTTGTGCAGAAATCTGATTAGCTGCTAACACTTCATCAAGAAAGTGTTGGCAGCCATGTTGGGAAATTTTAAATAAGAAAAAAGGGGCCAGGGTATGGACACCCTGACCCCTTAGCTCTGGTACTGGGGTCCCAACGGGATACCCCCATGCCACACCCAACCCCCAGGGCAAAAAAAATTGGTGGAAGTTGTGGTGGATTCACAGATTTAAAAAATAAAAAAACAAGCGCTTCCCTTATAATTTTTATTAAGCTCCCGGGTGGGAGAGATCCCAGGGGCATTGTTCTTTTAATGTAGGGGGACACCCAGCTGAAGGCCGTGTGCAGCCCGGGATTGGGTGGTTATAGGGGTTGGCCACAGGCTAGGCCCTGCGGACAACCGCCACTGCTCACAGCCAAAGCCCATGCGTAGCACAGGGTTGGGGGGCTATGGGGGTTGGCTTCAGTGACTTGCCGCAGGCCAGGCCCTGTGGCCAACTCTTGCCCAGGGCAGAGCAAGCTTTGGGTGGTTATAGGGGTTGGCCGCAGGGAGTGGCCACAGGCCAGGCCCTGCGGCCAACCCCAGCTGCGCACAACCAAAGGCTGTGCATGACAGTGGTTGGATTAACGTTTAGTAATCAAAATTACTATAAGTTTAAAAAAAACATAGACATTGGCTTAAAAAAACAGAGGTTACAAGTACATTATAGTTAGGCTCCCATTTTTAATGTACAAAACCATAGAAATTCACCAGTTAGAGTTATCTAAAGTAACTATAACTGGTGCCGTAAGGTAACTATAACTTGTGCCCTGCTATGCACTGCTAACTACCCACAAATGATAGTACTCATGACATCATCAGAGCTAAGGGGTTAGGGTGCCTATGCCCTGGCCCCTTTTCCCTACGTATACAAATCTGGATTTTCTTTAATATCTCAAGAACTACTTAAAGGATTTACACCAAACAACCACCACCATTTGCAATGCAATGGGTCTTGCGTTCGCTCAAGTTAGAACTATTAACGTTGTAAAATCCTAACTAGACTTTTCTTGCACTTAAATTGAAAATGAAAAGTAAAACAGTTAACATAAGCAAGTAAAATAAAAGCACCATGGGCGCGAAGGAGTTACAAAAAGAAAAAGAAGTTCACTCGCAGTAAAACGTATCGGCAATTGTGCAATTATCCATGTAACAGGGGCAGTCTGCAAGGCAGTAACAAAACCGCCCCAAAGAGGGACAAACGTAAAGCATTTACCAGTGATAACAAGGGATTTTTTGAAAGGCAAGCCCAGGAACGAGTGAAAGTGATGGGCGTGGTTAAAAACCCACAATACTCACAACAGGTCAAAGCGCTTGCGCAAGCGACCTAAAAAGGGCCCTTTCTCAACCAAGAGCTACCTTTCTACCAAATTTGGTGTAATTCTGTCCAGTGGTTTTGGCGCTATCGCTGTTCTAAAGTTTCTATGGGAATTAACATAGGAAACACTCTAATTTTAATCCCCCTTTATCTCAACTCCGCTTGACGGATCACCTCAAAAAACCTTCCAGACGGCAGCTCATGTGACTTTTGTTTTTTGGAAAATTTTGTGAAGATTCATCAAGCGGCACCAAAGTTATAGGCAAGTAAAAAACAGCTTTAACTAAAGAAACTAGATCCTAACCATAACTAGCTAGTGACGACCTTTTGATAACTTATTTCAGTAACTCCTGTTTCTGGGCTGGTTCATTTCAGCCATCTGGATGCAACCCTACAGACCCAGTTATTAAATTAACTTCATGGTGAAAGTAAAGTTTTTCATTTCAGCAGTGTTTACCACGCCTTTCAACCTTAACACTTCTTCTTTTAGAGCGGAAGGTCTCCATCCTCTGTGTCAATGTACATTTTTTGGTCCTAGCTGCCACTTCAATTGCTCCAGTTTAAGCTGTACAGCCTTCATCAAACTTGCATTAAAAATTCTTCCACATACTTTTGTGTCAGCTAGGCCTTGTGATTTTTTGAAAGTTTAATTTTTCAGCTACTCTTCATAGGATCTCAGCCACAGATTGAATAAACCAATTATTTTGAATGTTTATATAATGTCTTTAACGCTCAGTATCTTATTAACAATATACAATGTTTCACGTCCCAAGTTTGGTTTCTTGGGCTTCATGGCACTGGCTCTTACAGCTTACCTCTGTCACTGTGTTTTAATAATTTTAATATAGATGGCATGAACGAGCATAATCAAAATAGAGTTTACTTAAAAAAAAGAAGTCTCACTTTTTGTTCGCTTTGGCACATATTGTCGTACCATACGACAGTACTGCCTGTGGAAATGTTACGGGCATCGTCACACTTCATAAAGATGCCATCAGATCAGGTCACAGATGATGCATATTAGGTACAAGCACTTTACAATCACCAGGTGTGGGTTTTTCCTACATTTCCAAGTGAAGGCCTGGTCCCTTCAGCAGTTTCATTGTGACAACTTTTCTTGCAGCACACAGGGCCCTGCAGTGGATGCACTAATCCAGGGTGGGTACTAGGGAGGTGCTACCGGTGCAACTGCACCTGGCGCCGTCCTCGGGAGGAGCGGGCAAGGTGGGCGCTGCGTTTAGAACTAACAGGGGTTTAGAAGCACCTGCTGCTGAGTTCATTGTGCTTCCCACGGTTTTCAGGCAACAATAAAAATGTCAAGATAACTCTGGTGACTAATATTTGTGCTAAAGAGACATGGGAGATTTGTCTTGTGGCAGTTTCCACACATTCTAAGGTACATTTTGCATAGAACGTGTACCTCGCAACTCACAAACTGTAATTTTATGAGGGTAGCTCAGTCGGCTGCAGCTTTTATCACAGAGATCCTTTTGTTACTTGCAGTTCATAAATTACAATCCTAATATAGCACAGTGAGCCATGAGCTGGTATCTAAGAGCTGCAGGTAAACTGCATAGCGTAGGTTACCACCCTGCCAAATACTTCAATACTTATGTTTTTTACCCCAGTGTTTCATTATCCTAATGTTGATAAAAAGGGTTCATTTGGGTAGAAGTACATTCTTATTAGTAAAGCAAACAAGTGTCTTCAGCGGTCGCAGTGCATTAAAAATAAAGAATGGGAAATGTTATGCTGCATGCAGTCGTCGCGGAGTCAGTGAGTGTGGGGGCGGGGTTAGAGTGTGGCTATAAAAATAAAATATTCTGTAAGTTTGTTTGGTCTTTCACCTTCAAGTAGCTTACATGTAACATAACATGCAGCTTAAATGTAAAATACATTTTTAAAAGCCGTTACTCATTGAGAAATGCACTATAGTGCATTAGGAAACCTCTATAAGTGCATGCACAGCAGAGGTCTGTGTGTTACCAGAGAGCCACAGAATTAAGTCTTGGTTGGTTCAGGTGGAGAAATGTTAAGTGTATTTCAGGTGCTACAAGGTCACAGCCTGTGGCAGAAAGCACTGTGAATATGTAATAAACTTAAATAGTGCAAAATGTTTAAAATAAAATGCAGCTTCTAAAACAGATGTTTTAGTAATACCCAGAGTACTAATGCATTTGTTTTTACATTACTGTCCCTTCAACACTGCAACTCAAAAAGAATAAATCTTTTTCATCACAAAGCTTCAAGGGATTAGGTCAATTAAAGCCAGTACCGGCCCCCAAGCATCCCTTACATCTGCAGATTAACTCGTAGCGCACATTTGCATTTCTTTCAGGCAAGCAAGCACTCTGGTAGCAAGTCTTGTTTGCCCGAGCTGGCTGGCGGGCTCTGCTTCCTTCACACAGGAGACTCCGTGACAGGAGACTCAGTGAATGACAGTTCATCTGAGGCGTTCTGCCCCGGGACGGTTGTGTTTTTGCAAAAAATATGGCAACATTGTTTCATGAATAATAAAAGTATGGGCACATCGTGTCCTTCCGATTCTGCCTACTTTGACCACTGATTGTGTGACATTGTAAATCCTGAGTTTGGGCTTCTCCAGACCAAACATTCTTAACACAAACTGCCTACTAGTACCAGTGATATGTGAATCCTGCACCTAGCAATCCTCATTCTCTTATGTACCATTTCCATGGAATTTACACACTTATGATAGGTTGGCTCTATATAATGTGTGTGCTGTAAAGCGTTCTGACACTACACTGGTGTGGTAGCGCTATAAAACAAATGTAATGCCTGTGAGAATGAGACTATGGTGAGATGAGGGGCACTCGTGGAGTGTGGTAGTGAGGGAGTTCGTGGAGGTGTCTTGAGATGGGGGATCCAACAAAGACCGTTGCACTGGGTGCCACGAGCGCTAAAGCCAGCCATGCAACAATCCACTGTCCCACTAGGACCTCTCCACCACATGCCATGTAGAAAGGTTTCCTTTGGGCACCTTTTTAACGTGCCTGCATGCTCGGTCGTCCTTCTCTCAGCAGTAGATCATAAAACATATGAAACGCTTGTGACAGGCTTTACCAATGCTTGTTAAGTTGGTTACTCTCTCATGCTGCATGTACCTGTTTGAGGCCCAGTATGGTTGAGGCGGACCCACTTAAAGAGAGACCAGGGGGTGGTTGCAAGAAGCGTTGTCTCACCACCGTGTATTCACACGTTGTGAAGTGGCTGCCCTTACACTCAAAATGGACGGACCTGTCTATCCATCTATGTCTATTTATCTCTATCAAGCCATGTCCATCTTTCCTTCTATCTATCCATTCATCCACCTGCCTGCCTAGCTACCTATCTGTATATCTGTCTACCAGGTTGCCCCGGGCTCCTAAGATTACTGGGCTCTGAAGTCCTGATGTGCCCTGGGCACCGTGAGATTCTGGCCTCTGGTGCATCAGCAGTGCCCTGAACTACCTGTGCTCAGGGATGCCAGATGTACACAGCGCCGACTGTAAATATTGGTCCAGAGATACCAACGAATCACATGAGTGCCAGCATGTGCTCGGTGATATAAAAAGTGCCTCGAGGTTACAGGGCCCTTGCATCACAGAGGTGACCGGGCCTACCTGCGGCTTCCTACGAATGGAGAGCCCGGGATAACGGAGTTGGCGGGTAGGGAAGGGGGGGGGGGTGAGATGTCTGAAGTTTCTGAGAGGCCGGTGTGCGGCTCTGGTTCTCTTGATGTCAGGCTGCAGAGGCCCCTTTGAAGCCACCGAGGCAAGCAAATGAGCTGCCAAAGCATCTACACCAGGAATAATGTGCCCCCGCCACCCACGCACCTCATGAAAAACTCCATGTAAACAGTAATTGCCTCGCTGCGGCCTCCAGTCAGATTAGCTTTGGGTTTCACCCAGTGCTTAATTTGTAAATAAAAACCTGCTGGTGTCCAAAGGCCTCCTTTTAAACATGCGGCTGCTGAAATTAATTGGGCAAACATGGTATACTGAGGCAGCGTAATCCTGAAGCCGTTTCGGGCCTCTTCAATCCATTTAAAACCACTCCCTGCCCCTTCAGCTCACTCTTGCAGCTTTCTCCCATTGTGACGCTTTTTCATTTTTCTCTTCCTCTGTCTTTCCCATATGTGTCCTTTGCCTGCAGTAAATGCTTGAGGCAGAAAAAGAAGCGCCGGCCCTAAAAAAAAGTGCAGGTGCTCAGCACCAGAAACAACAAGCACAAATTAAGCACTGGTTTGACCATGTTATATGGGCTCTGTGATTTTCCAGATCTCCACCTCACATGACTCTCAACCAGCGCTCCTCACCCAGTGTCAACACCCCGTGAGGACCCTCATCCCGGCTTCACCCATTGGCAGATCTCTCGTGCATGCTACGGCCCCTTCAAAGGCCTCAACCCTGCCTTCGCCGCCTCCCACATCTCATCCAGCCGCCGTCCCTCAGGGGTCTTTCATTCACTCACCCCCATAAACCTCACCATCTCATAGGCCTACGACCCACTCACCACGCACTAACATCTCATTCAGTCTGCGCTCTCACGTCCATCCTTCATCACCTCAGAGGGCCCCAGTAATTTTCAACACCTCACAGCCTCCATCTCTCCAATGGCCTCAAACCCACCCCACACCCCTTCCCCGACCTCTCATCAGGACTCCCACTTTACATGCCTCTCAGCTAGCCTGCGCCCTCTCACCGACCTCCATCCTGCCTGCACCTTCGACCATGCCCGGTTCTAGAGCGTGGACCAGGCCCACCAAACATTATCTTTGGCCCTCCCCAAGTAACAGCAAAAGAGGCCACAGAGAAAGCACCTGTACCTGCTTCCTCCATGTCGGCAACTGTGATTTTTTTCCCCTCTTTTGTTTACTTTATCAGTTAGGGGTGAACGAGAAATCTCTAGGATGCATTTTATAGTGTATTGTTTTAATTATAGCTGTTTTACTTGTGTACTGATCGTAAGAAAAATACTACCTTGAGATGATTTCCCCTATGTTTCTACTGTCTGAGACAAAACTCTTGGCATGCCCGTGAAAAGAAAACAGCCCGGTGGTGTCCTGTGCTCATCTCTGAGGCAAGCTGCAGTGGGGAGGTGTGTGTTGGGGAAGAGGAGACAGGGATTTACCTGCCAAGGATGCAGCAGGTGCAGTGGCACCAGAGCCAAGGTTGTAGGCTACCTCCAGAACTGTCGAAAATTGGGCACACATTGGGCCAATCAAACACACTGTTGGCCCATTCAGACATACATTTCTGGAATCGGGCCTGCTTCCCACAAGCCACGCAACCGGCCTGCGCCCTCTCACATGCCTCGTATCTGGCCTGCAGCCCCACGGTACACCATCCCTCAATCAATCAATCAATAATTTGTTAAGCGCGCTACTCACCCGGTTGGGTCTCAAGGCGCTGGGGGGGGGGGGGGGGGGGGGGGGCTACTGCTAAAAGAGCCATCCTGTGCCCTCTCACGTGCCTCTCATCCAGCAACCATCTCACACGCCTCGCAGCCAACCTGCACCCTCTCACAGGCCTCGCATCCAGTCACTAAGCGCTCTCTCCTCTAATCCACCCTACATTCCTCACTGTTCCCTCATCCAGGCTTCGCCGTGAGCGAGCCCGTCACCCTCACCAGGATGTCCTGGCCTTAATGTAAACAAGGATATATTGAGCCCCTCTGTCCCTGCTGGGAGCTAAAAGAAAGCCATAATTGAGGTGCAGAAGTCCCCTCAGACCCTTGGGTAGGGGGGCCACCTCGCCGGTGGCACCACTGATGGAGCGCCACCGACCCTGACTGCCACGCACAGGCCTGTTCTCCACACACCGCCCCTTGCCAAGCCTCTCCGCAAGATACACCCCCTCCAGGGGCCCGACTTGCACCCTGGCGTCATCCCTTCACATAAAGCCCCCCCATGCCCCTTCACACGTCTCTCTCCCGCGCCTGCCAACCCCTTCCCGTGCCAGCAGCTGCTCGTGTGTCGGCCACAGACACGCAGCAGGTGCTTTGAATACACATTCTCACGTTTCTTAACTGTATCGATTTCAAAGCGCTGTAGTTTCCCAGCACGAACCGCCCAGAGCAGCGGGGAGTGAAAAGAGACCAGAAAGAAAGCCTCCTCTCAGCCCTGCTCTCCATGACACCCTTATATTCTCAGCAGGAAGAAAGGACTATATCCGACGGCCGCCATTTTCCTTATGGACATCTTTGAGTCTTGTGGCCACTTTCCCAGTGGGATACTTTGGGATTGGTTTGAACATTTTTGCGGGCTGGCGTGGTTTCCACTCTGGCTCCGCTCATGGCTGTGAATGCCCCGATTACTTTACCATCAGTGCTTTAAATGGGCAGGTACTGTCCGGTACGGAGTACCTGCACTTCTTTAATTTGGGAAGGAGAGTAACTGCACTTCTCAGCTCTGCCCGTGCTTTTAATGGGAGAGTACCGGGACGTCTCAGGAGCAAACAGGAACTCAGTAGCAAGTACTGCACTTATGTATATTTAATAAAAGCACGGCTTACCTGCCCACAATAAATACCAAAGGGGAAAAAAAAAAACTCATTAGAGCACACAAAATATGCAACACCCTATTTAATTGTGCACAATCATGGAAACCCTAGTGCAAATTTCAAACTATTTTGCAGAATAGAAGAGCCCTGTTCCCAGATTCCAATGACAGTCTGAAACAGAATCAAGATGACAATGTGTGACAAAGGTATGTTCCGATGACCAGGCGGCTGCTCTACAAGTTTCCTGGATAGATACTCTTTGGAATCCTGCCCAGGAGGCAGTCATGCCCCTTGCGGATCCTCCTTGGACTGGAAAATAACCCACAATGTATTGTCCTGTAATCATAATGGTTGATTTGATTCAACTCCTTAGAGAAACCTGGTGTAAAATCTCGAGAGACGAGCATTGTCGTTTTTTGCTAAGAGATCCAGAACCCAAACCCCAAATTTTCCTGAAAGTCATTCTGGAAACAGTGATATCCTGTGACAAAATAAACTTCATGCTCAGAGTCCACAGTCACGTTGTTGATCCCTCTGGTGTGCACTGATGAAAGGTTTAACAAGTTCTTTTTTGCCCAGGAGCTCAACTGAACCGCCACCGCATTTAGGCTATTGGACCAAGTGCTTCCCTAGTGGTTTATGTAAAAGAATGTGAAAGTGTTGACCATCTTCACAAAAAAATCTTTTGACACAGGAGAGTATGAAAGGATGTTAGAGCCCGAAACACAGCCATCATCTCTTTCCAATTCAACAATCTCTGCCTCCCCAGGAATGACCACTTAAACTGGCAAGACTTGCTCAAGCCTGTTACTCTCCATCACATCTTCCTGGGATCGGGTGTGAGGACCAGTGGAGGATGCTGATGCATGCTCACCTCTTCATCACATGCTGGATATTCAACCATTACAGAAGGGATTCCCTCACATCTGAGGACATTGCCCCTACTGTGTCCGAAGGATGAAGAGTTCAAGACCAATGGCTGTTGAGAGGGCACAAGATAGGATGTAATCTTGACCACTGAACTATGCCTACAGTCACTGCCATATGTCCCTTCACTGATCCATCCTGAATCGAGTGTCAATAAACACTAGATCCTTGGACGGAGACAGCTGACATTTTGTCAAGTGATATGAGGACCTAGACGACACATGATTGTCTGAGTTTGATCCCACATGAGCCTGGGTTATCCACTGACAAGGCATGATTAAACTAGTCACCCAGGTAACGCGACAACCGGAATCCCTTGCAGACGAAGTTGAGCAACCACTGAAGCCATCATTGTTGGAAAAACCCTTGGCGCCAATTTCATCCGGAAAGGAAGGTCCTTGAACAGCCAATGCTAGTTGTTTACTGCAATCCTAAAAACTTGTGATGGTGATCAACAGTTGAAATATGAAGATACGCATCCACAAAATCCAATGTCAGAAAAAATGGTCGGATGGAAGCCACAGAGTAATCTTGTACAGGGTTTCCATTTTGAACCTGAAGTTGCGAAATAAAAGAGTTTAGGAATGTCAATTCAATCAAAAGAAAACTGTCCAGATGCCTTTGGAACCAGAAAGACAATGGAGTACACACCAGACCCCTCCCTGGCATTGGAACAATTGCTCCCTTCTCCTGAAGAGCTGACACCCCCTTTAGGAGAGCTTCCCTCTTGAACTGGTTTTGCGCAAGCGGGGTAGGAATGGCCTTACTTTGTAATGGACTGGACCGAAATTTTATTGAGCAGCCTCTGCTGACTACCTGGAGAACCCAACATCCATTGTGATGTTTTGCCACAAGGAAATGAACTGCTGAATTTGATCTTTAACCAAGATCGTTAGATCCCGGCATAGTCAGGAACGCAGGCTATTGGCACCGGAGTCCTGCTTCTGCTTCTTGTAATATCAGAAAGAAAGGGGCTTCCCCTGAGACTTTAGAGGATTGACCTCGAAATGTTGCCTTCTTAATGGCTGACGAAAGAAAGAACTTGACATTAAAAAAAACGTAATCCCCTCGACGATTGGCGCTGAAAGGAAGAAGAATATTTCTTCTTGTTAAAGATGCGATGAGGCCAAATAGCCTTGAACCCTAAAAAAGGCATTGTTTTCGCTATTACCCTCTGCACAGCATCAATATTGCTATACTTAGGGGATAGTTTTCTTCTAGCTGCAATGAATGCACCTCCTGATAATGTGGCCGGCCTAACCACATCAAAAGAAATGTCTAAGAGAAATTCAATCCGATTCTTCCTAAATGACCAAAAATAAAATTTTAATATCCGAAATCAAGTATTTAGTAGTATATGCTCCATAGATTCCAGCTCTCAATGCTACATGGGATCCCTGAAATACCTTTCTATGCACAGAATGCACCTTCTTATCTGAAAGATCCTTCAAAATGTTCTCTTTTGCCACTAAAAAGAGCCCCACCAAACTGGCCACAACAAAGTCCACAAGAACCTTTTCTGGCAACCCACTGTCCACATCCACCAAAGGATAAAGTTTGGCCATGAATCTAGGGAGGATGATCCTTCTGACCCCAACCAACACAAGTTGGTGTACTGCCAATCCCATATTAGGTGGCTCCTGGGAGTGCGTGATAAGACAGTCATTCAATGTTCTTAGTCTTTCAACAGAAGAGAAGCCCATGTTAATGGATGTGGGTCAACAAATCCGGTAAAGCATCTTTTGAAATATATTTGCCTTTCTGCTCAATAGTGGCCGGCAGCTCTTTGCCACTATCAGAGTCCTCATGGCCCGAGGGAACCACCAGCTTTTTGGGCTAGATGTACTACCATTAGGAAATCTGCATTTCTAATGTATGAAACTCCTTTGAGTTTCAGTAGTGATTCCAAATGGGATGCAACTAGACCTATTTCATGCATATTAACGAGGTAGGTCTCAATTTGCGACCCATTAGAAACCTCAGCCATCACAGTGATGGTGGCCTGCTGGACTCAGCAGACCACCATGTCTTTGATTGCTTATTAATGAAGCAATCTTTTTTTACTTTTTAAATGCAGCCCATTTTCCTTAAAAGAAAACAGGATAAGTTTAAAAAGAAAAAAATTGAACTTTGCAGTTTCACTTTGTAAGTCAGTGGTTCGTGGGAACATTGCCTGCTCTTAAAAAAACATTACTTACATTTTCAAAGGGGAAGAGGTTCCTTGGGGACTTATTCCTCTTTGTGAATGGGTTACCACCAGTTGAAACTCGTGGTAAAATATTACTGTTTTGAGAGCAAAATTTGGTTGTGAAACAGTAATACATACCATACCAATTCCGTATTTGAAAGGGACACCCTAAACACGCCCCTTCCAAATACAGAACTGCAAAAATAAAATGTTATTCGGTAACAAGTTACCAAAGGGCATTTTGCAAATTGGAAAAAGCATTTTTCTTGTCTGGAAAAATGCTTTGTACATCTGGCCGTTTGTTACTGGGGACCTCCTCCCTCTTAAGAGCAGAAGAAGTCTGTAAAACAATTCTCCGGATTCTCTGCTCTTCCTCCGCTCTACCATATCTGGTGTGCTTTAGAGGGGGAGATCTATCCAGGGAGCGATAAAAGGCAGATGAAGGAGGAACATGTATCCGTATACTGGAATTTTTGGCCATCTTAATGCAATAAAGTGGAATTTATCTGCACCACAAAATCCTGGCAGCAAAATTCCACATAACCAAATAAAAATGCTTACCTGGCTGTCTATATATGCCCTCGACGCACGCCTCATCCAAGATTGTCCACAATGAAAGGACATGCATGTGCGGTTAACAGAGGCCATCTTGCGTATGCGTGAACCAATATACCATGCCAGGGCTGCCTTTAGCAGTGGTCTCGCTCGGTGCCACAATCTTTTTTGGCCACAGCCCCATGACCTTCTTTACCAATTCCCTCACTACCATGCTCCGCCCGTGCCACTCATCTCTCCATAGCCCCTCTCTCCCATGTATTTTATTTGTTTTATAGCGCTACTCATAACAATGTAGTGTGTAAGAGCACTTTACATCACACATACACATTATACAGAGACAATACATTACACATATGTAAATCAATCTATAAGAAATGTGGCATCAAACAATTAGGAATGCAATGTGTAGGAGTCTCGTCATCCGTACTAGTAGACAGTATATTTTTCAGAGTGTTTGTTCACGAGAAACTCAGACACAGGATTAAAAATGCACAACAGTGGTTGTGTTTACCAATAAGAATGTATTTCTCCCCAAACAAGTCCCTTCGATAAACATTAAGACAATGAAAGACTGGGGGGAAAACATAACGTTTTAACTTATGCCGAGTAGTTTGCATACAGCTCTTTGAAGACAGGTCATATGTCACTATGCTAAATTAGGTTTTTAACTTATTAATTGCAAGTAACAAAAGTATCTGTGACAAAAGCAGTAACCCACCAAGCTATCCACATAAAATACAGTTATGTGATTTGAAGGATACACATTCTTTGCAGCAGGTATATTAACCCTCTGAGCTACTTTATGATAAATCAGAAGTGCCATGAGACTAAATTCTGATCTCTCTCCAGCAGGTTAATCACCAGAGTTATAGTGACATTTTCATTGTTGCTTGTAAACTGCTGGACACACAAGGAACTCTGCAGCAGGTGCTTTAAAATCCATGTTATTTCTAAACACTGCACCCCCAAGGTGTGGCTGTACCGGTTGCACCACCCTAAAGCTTGCTCTGCAACACAGATGCACAGAGAATGAACACTTCTCGCCTCCAACAGCATCCCAGGAGACGTGGCCAAGGGAGAAAACATGCCGGCTGACATCCCTATCCATAGCCGGTGAAGCAAAAGATCAGCAGCTTAAAGCACCGGAACAATGCCACACTCAGCTCCTGTACCATGCTGTCCCATGAAGGAGCCCTTTAACACTGCCAGGCCTAGCAAATGAGGTAACAAGGCCCCATCCAAGACCTACACCCGTCACAGACCTCTGCCATTCCTCAGCCGGGCAACAGGAAAAAGGAAACAGGAGGAGCCAGACCGCTTTTGGGACCTAGGAAGGGTGGGCGGGACTTAAATGTTGTTCCTCCTGATTGGTTTTCTGTTGTGAGGTGTCAGGCACCATGCTAATAATGACTGGGGTGAGGACAAGGGACGTTGGGGGTAATGGTAGTTAACGCTTTCCTTACAGAAGCAGCAGGTACCTTATTGCAGGTATCTCTCCTGGCAACAGGGAATAACCATAGTCAGGGCCACTGGAATTATGTGGCATGAGAAGGCTAAATGATGCGGCAGGGTTGAGTAAATTATGCAACAAGAAAAGGCTAATTATGCAGCATAATGTTGCACATTTTGTGATAGTATTACTTCAATATTTTGTCATTTTCAAACTTGTAAACATTGTTGAACCTCATTAATACTAGTTTAACACCCCAAAAAGTAATTTAACAACAAAAATGTAACTTTGCAAAGGGTCTGCCACTGTGCGACAATGCACATGCTGCAATTTTTTTTAACTTTTGAACCATTTGAGCAGAAAACAGATTTTTTTAAATTAAAATCTGCATAATATGCAGCAGATGACGGATTGTGTGTGGCAAATCTGTAATTATGTGAAAATCAGCACACAATTGCATAATTCCAGTGGCCCTGACCATAGCCTACGACAAAAAGGAGAGTAAGGAATGGTGTTGGACTCTAGGCATTAACAACCAATAAATGCTCATAATATTCGCATTATTGTATGTAAAAGTTTTACCTCAAGTGAAACAGTCTTAACTCTAGCATGGAAAACATTTCCACAAAACCTGCCTGAATGTGATTCCACCCATGCCAAATTTCACCAGGTTCATGGATGACTAGCTGCTCCAGCCCAACTTATTATTTTTTATTTTTTTTAATTCTGGGACTTGTAGTCTTGTTTATGTCTTTAAAAAATAGGGTCTACAAGACCCAGAATCCACAGAAAACACCTCATCACATTTGGACCTGAAAACTTGGCAGCTATGTGATTACATTTTGAGGGTGAGATGTGCCTGCCTTTTAGGCAGTGCTTAATTTGTGCTTGTTGTTTCCAGTGCTGAGCACCGGCACTTATTTTTGAGGGCCGGCGCTTATTCGGCTTCAAACATTTGCTGTACGCGAAAGACACATATGGGAAAGACGGAGGAAGAGAAAAACGAAAAAGCGTCACAATAGCAGAAAGCTGCAAGAGTGAGCTGAAGGAGTAGGGAGTGGCATTAAATCGATTGAATTGGCCCGAAATGGCTTCAGGATTACGCTGTCTCAGTATTCTCTGTTCGCACATTTAATTGCAGCAGCCGCGTATTTAAGAGGAGGGCTTTGGACACCGGCACGTTTCTATTTACAAATTAAGCACTGCTTATAGGGTGTAACATAGATACTCAGCACTAATCAGTACTGGCCCCACGAAATGTGCAGGGAAACTTAGGGCACACCTCGTCATTCTCATCTGGAAAATGTACTCATCTGACCCCTGGTGTCAGTAGCCTTGTCTGTATGGGAAACAGGGAGAAACACCCCACCTCTACCCTATCCGTATGCAGAGTACCTTTGACAGACCAACCGGTTTCTTGCATTCCTCTTTGTAATGGAATGAATAAGACTACAAACCCCAGAATTCAATGGAAAAAAAACTTGGACTTAAGCAGGCCAGGAAAATTTTACAGGGCTGCGTTTTTATAAGTCACCCAGTTTTCCCTGTGGCCTGGTGTAGTTCCCACTGCCACCCTGCTCGCCCCTGCCCGAACCTTAAAAGGTCTCTGCCCGGCTACTTCAGGCCCCTACATTGTTTCGGGTGCCCCAGGGGCAGAATTTCAGTACTAACGAAACTAGGCTTGGCTTTCATGTTGGCAAAGGGAACAGAAACCAGTTGAACTCTAAGAAACGCCTGTAGTAGTTACTATAACAAACATCAAAAATATGACATGCTGCACATAGTTGTGGCTTCTGCTTGGGAACAGAGCGTTCCGGTGTGATTAGTAGTTCTTACCCTAATTCGGTGGATTACATAATGCTGAGTTCTTGGTTGATGGATGTCAGTCAGGGGTGTAAGGCGGGCCAGAACCCTTCAGGTGGCTTCATTTCGACAAAGGTCAATGAATGTCTGGGAGACTCAGGGGCCCTCTTCACATTCTGCTGGGTGGAGGGCGCCATTTTACGATACGTCACGGTTGAAAACGTGTTGTGATGCCATCCTGCGTCACAACACGTTTTCACCTGTGATATAAGGTAAACCAAGAACTGGAAAGCACTGTAATAAGTTACTTCACCTTTGGGCGTGGCCTAGGGGTATGGAACTCCACTTCAGCCACGTTCTGCTCTAAACCAAATTGTGACTATAATACTACAATATAATACCCAAAAACTCCCGCTGGTTTCTCCAAGTGTCTCTGGCGTCTCAAATATGCCTGTGCTCCAACGAGAGAGCTGAGGTACGGCCCTGTCAGCTTCCCTGGTCTATGCTGATGTACTGCTCAAGGTCGAATTTTTTTGCGTTGAATTCTGGGACCTGCAGTCTTACTTGTTCCATCATTAAAAGGAGTGCAAATACCTGGCCTGGACCAGCACATCACAGATGGACCTGGGAAACTTGGCAGCGTTATGGCTGTAATGGCCAGCGGTAACAATGTTACCACTGATTATTCACCCAAAATCGCCGGGCGTTTTAAAAATATTGCATTAATGTCTGTTGGTGATGTTCATATACGATAAATCCTTTATTGGTGCATTCGACATTGGTGTTTTGGAAGGAAATGTCCGCCTGTTATAGTGGCGGAAAACAGTGTTTTTTTTGGTTGTTTTTTTTGCACACATTGGTTTACATAGATACGTATTAGTATTTATAGCGCATACCTAGCAACGAAGCAACGAAGCGCCATCCGGGCTAGAGACGTGGATGGTGTTTACACAAGGAAGGTATGATCACACCTCCACGGTAAGGCTTGGACTTCTTTAATCGTCCCTGCCATGACCACTCAGGCAGCTGGAGCTAGAGGAGGGCTTTCATCAGCAGGGCATGGAGAACTGTGAATAATAGGACACAGTGCACAGCAGTTAAACAAGTGATGTTTTTATGAATAAGAAACAAATGAAAATGTTTCTGGTAGCTCCTAGCATCCATGACAAGAACAAGCATGACCTGTCTTGATACTGCCTGACCCCGGGTGAGGGAAAGTGTGATTAAAATCCTTAGATTTAAGAAAATAGCAACCTTTATAGGTACAATCCAAACTAAATGCTCATAAAGGTTTATAAAAAACTGGAAGTCACATAATACATATTTTAGTTATCAAGTTCAAACAAAGTGATTTTGGTTGTTCATTTTAAGAACAGGGAGAGAGGATACATATTCGTTAACCAGGTTACTTGGATTTTTCCCCGACTCTGGAGCATTGCAAACATTTCCAGAAATTCCAGGGAGGTTGATGGCAATGCTGTACACCTAATGGAACTGTCTTTGATATTTCCGTCATCCTTGTGCTACCACAGGCCTGTGGCCATGGCCAAGGTTTTCATTGGGCATTCCCAAAAACCTGACACAGCTGCTAGGTATGTTACCACCAGGCCCTCCATATCCACAATAATCTGTGACAGTCAGTGGCTTGGAAGGAAATTGATTTCTCTTCAGTGGTGGGACACTATGCTTTCTGTAGCGTGGCTGGCACCTTTTATGCAACAGAAGGGGAACGTCGTCTGACCTAGTAAGATGAGTCCTATACAGGACTACTCAGGAGTGTCTCATTTGGTCACCCCATTGGCAATGAAGTCCACTCTTCAGATACATTCAATCTGACTTCAGACAATCATAGGGTCCGAAGCTTTGAAGATAGTTTTTGTGTAGGCTTCCAGTATTGACTGTATAGTTAGGGTCACTAAAATTATGTGATTCCGTGGCCGCTGCTTTTTTTTTTTTTTGCATAATTATCGATATGCAGCATTTGCCACGTAATCAACCATCTGCTGCATAGTCTGCAGATTTTAACAACAACAATTTTTTTTCTAGCTCAAACGGCTCAAAAGGTACTACAAAATTGGTGACGTCTTCCTGTGTAGTGAACACAATGGTTAACCGGTCATCACTCAGTTGCGTATTTCTGTATTTGGTTGTTAAACTGGTACAACTGATGTGAAATCTTTGTCCAGACAGTATCAGTTTGTGTAAAAATCACAAAATAATGAAGTAATACTATTAAAAAACGTGCCGCATTATACTGTATAATTTGCCTTTCCATGCTGCATAATTTAATCAATCCTGTGACATAATTTGGCACTCCCCTGCCACATAATTCCAGCGGCCCTGTGTATAGTGCTTCAAGCTTCACACCAGGCACATGTAGAACAAGTGATTCTTTTGAGACTAGTGTCAATGCTTACACACAGTCTAGTCAGTTGATCTTCTCTGCCCCAGGCAATCCATTTACATGGTGCCTTAGAAAGTCCATCTGATGTCTGGGATTCAGCAAACTTTTACAACTCTCTGGCCCTGCTTCTCCAGAGCTGGAGCTTTACTGACAGAGAGATGTTTTAAGGCAAGAGCAAAGTGTGATAGTGCCCCGGACCTCCATCTTTCAAATGCCCCACACCCCTGAGAAAGTGAACTTTTATTTCATTTTTATGTGTTTCTTTGTCTCATCCCTTAACATACAATTCAATTTTGTTTGCCGTCAACAGGCAGAAAATCGGTAAGGAAATTTAAAGTTTTTCCAGAGCGGAGTCCAGACTATTTCTTGCCCTTTTCTCCCAAAATCCTTTACACAACACTGTAGAAGAATGCTCAAACTGCAAGCCCTAGGCCCAGACAATAAAAGCGGGGACACAAGTGTGAGCTGGAAGGCGTCCGACCGAAGGGACAGGAAGTGGGCGTCACAAGGCATAGTTTGCCTTATAAGTTTGTGAACACCAGCAAACAACCGCAAACACACGCTTGTGTCGACTGACAAACTGAAATCCAACCCTTTCCCACCCTGGAAATGTCTGGATGGTTAATCTAGAAAAGAGCTGGATTAATACCCCTTCCAGATGAGAAAATGAACATATCACCCCCATATGACTTAGAGTTCCCTCTATAGCATGGATACTCAAAGTATGGCCCACGGGCCTCATGCGGCCCCTCTGACCTTTACATGCGGCCCCTAGGGCCACAGGAGCACTGGGCAGCTGTTTGCTCGACCCCACACTAACAATAAAAATATGAAATAGACACACAATCATTTATTTCAATCTTAAAAGAAAGGACATAACTAGGGACTTCTGCACTTAACTTTAGAAACACCTTCATTTTTAAAGACAGCTTGCAGCATAATTGTCAGAAACTAAGACAGTCTCTTCAAAATTAAAAAAGTGTAAAACCTTTTCACCTTAGAACAATTTATTTTATCAGTGCATTGAGATGTATTCATTTAAAAGTGATAGTTTTCAAACATAAATTTGGAAACATTAATTCTTCCCCTTACCCTGATAACAGCACCAATAGTAAATTAAAGAGACAAGTCACTTGGTATGTGCACTTTATGGGTGGGCTGGGTTCCTATCATACATGAACAACATTATAGTTTATTAAATGAAACATAGAAGCAGGTTAGAAGCAGCAAATGAAACATAGAAGCAGGTTAGAAGCAGCACACACCATGAAATCATGTAATTCGAGGTCCTCTCCTATGTGAAAATGCAGAAAAAGGAGGGGAAGTGATATTAAACAATTGCCTAGGCTCACACAGTTTAGAAAAGTGAATAAGCTAGGATTCATTCCAGGTTTTCTGGTTTCCTATTGTTTATTATAGCCACTAGATGTATATCCTTCACTTCTCCTACACCTATCTTGCCACCAATCCCCCCAGGCACCCCACCCGACCGCCACTGCCCTGGCAGTAATGCGGCCCCCGGGCACATCACAGACCAAACTTTTTGGCCCCTGGGAAAATGTTTGCGAGTACCCATGCTCTATAGGGAAGAATATTTCCCCATGGACAAAAAAAAAAGGGGGTTTCCATGTTTGGCTGCCCTTTCCACTGTACCGAATTATACGATACGTATACGCTGCACAGGGGGAAAGGGAACTGTAAAAAGCCACAAATTGATGCAGTATCCACCTGCAAACCTGCAGCTGACGAGGCTTTCGATGTATACTATTAAAACAGTTGTGATTATCCAAAAATTGTTAAACTGCGTAGGACGCTGCCCAAATTTATACACTTTTCTATGTGCATTGAAATGTATTATTGTTAATAATCTCCTACAACACATGTATATATTACTCATTACATATGTAATAACTTAATGGCACCCTCAGTTCTGTTCTTACAGCTGCCAAGATTTCCAGGTTCAGGCGTAAAGTGTTGCTCCACTGCAGGTTTTTTTTCTCTGAAAGTTGGATCTTGTAGTAGTCTGGTTTTATAATGAAATAAACATGACTGCAAGACTCAGAATTAAAAGAAAACAAACCTAGACCGGAGCAACATATCACAAACGGATCTGGAAAACCTGGCAGGACTGTACTCTGAAAACTATCAGAAATTCCATTAAAGTCAAAGTCACAAGAACTGATTGTAAATAAAACTCATAGGGCCTGATTACGACTTTGGAGGAGGTGTTAATCCGTCCCAAAAGTGACGGTAAAGTGACGGATATACCACCAGCCGTATTACGAGTCCATTATATCCTATGGAACTCGTAATACGGCTGGTGGTATATCCGTCACATTTGGGACGGATTAACACCTCCTCCAAAGTTGTAATCAGGCCCATAGTCTCCCCACAGACTAACTGATGTTTCAAAGCAGCCCTGCAGGCTACTCACAGAGCCATTTGCTGAGTCGATGCAAATATTAACAAAGACCCCCATCATTTAACAGAAATTCAAAAGCAGCCACCCACCCCCCTCACTGCTCTCCACTGCAAGGATGCTATTTATATGCACA
The DNA here is from genome assembly GCF_031143425.1 of Pleurodeles waltl. Taxonomy (NCBI): domain Eukaryota; kingdom Metazoa; phylum Chordata; class Amphibia; order Caudata; family Salamandridae; genus Pleurodeles; species Pleurodeles waltl. The sequence goes on along the minus strand of NC_090451.1, from coordinate 670,344,413 downwards.
CCACTGCAACTGAAGGCTGCATTAGCAACCGAACTCATCAATAATATACCAGTTTAACTCAGGCAGAGTAGTCCTTATGTAGATGAGAAGTCTGTGTTATGTAACAGCCCCGGACAACTTGTAAACACAGAGGCAGCAGCCCAGAGCAGCCACAGGCCCAGAACCACATTTCCCTCTAGAACTGCATGTGGGTGACAGCCGGTAAACAGTCCACTCTCATCAAAATTCACAATGGAGGCTTTATACATTTGCCTAAACCAAACAAATGCACATATTTCAGGAAAGATTTTGCTTACAAGCTACTTCTGAACGGTCTCATATTATCGGAGACTATGCCTCTTGCACAATACATCTTCGGGGTCAGGTGTGCTGAATAATTTCTGTTCCGCCTATGCTTACATCTGCAGTGTTACTATGTATGACACATACAATTAACGATCTCTACAATGACACATAGGACCACCACGGATCATACAGAGCCGTATGACGCCACATGGTGCCATATATGAGCAGACTCCACTGTCACAAATAGGGGCGGTTCACAACATCACCAGGAGTATGACGTGGTGTAATGCAACGGACCACACAGAAAGCGCTCTAAGACTAAGGGGCATGGAAAAGACTATGGGGGTGATTCTGACTGCCGCGGACGGCGGTCGCCGCCCGCCAAGCGGTTCCCGCCGAAACACCGCTCCGCGGTCAAAAGACCGCTGCGGTCATTCTGGCTTTCCCACTGGGCTGGCGGGCGACCGCCGAAAGTCCGCCCGCCAGCCCAGCGGGAAACACCCTTCCCACGAGGAAGCCGGCTCAGAATGGAGCCGGCGGAGTGGGAAGGTGCGACGGGTGCAGTTGCACCCGTCGCGAATTTCAGTATCTGCAAAGCAGACACTGAAATTCTTTGTGGGGCCCTCTTACGGGGGCCCCACGACACCCCATACCGCCATCCTGTTCACGGCGGGCGAACCGCCAGGAACAGGATGGCGGTATGGGCTGTCAGAATCCCCATGGCGGCGCAGCAAGCTGCGCCGCCATGGCGGATTCCCATGGGCAGCGGAAAGTCGGCGGTACACCGCCGGCTTTCCGCTTCTGGCCGCGGCTGTACCGCCGCGGTCAGAATGCCCGGCGGAGCACCGCCAGCCTGTTGGCGGTGCTACCGCCAACCTCCGCCATGGTGGTAATTACCGCCAGGGTCAGAATGACCCCCTATATAACCCCAAAGTGATAAAGTATAATAAACTTCTGCGGGACGCATGACTTAATGGTTGGGCGGTGGCGTGGCTGGAGTTATCCTTTGAGGTCTATATTCCACAGTGATAGCGTTGTAATCTGAACACTCTGGGCTTAATGGGACTGCTTTGGTGCCATGTGTCATGGAGGCCCAGGTTCCTAGTGGTACTTTGCTATGATACTGGCATTGCACATTGATCATGGGTCTGCGTACTATCAGAGTGGTGATTGTGGTCAAAAGTTTCTATGATTGTACCACCAGTTTGCAACAAGGCTCTAGCTTGAGATTGTGTTGTGAAGGAACCACAAGTCTCCAAGGGTGTGGTGCATGATGGAAACAAGGCATCATGGTTGTGTTGTGATGGGTACACAGATCAAAAGTTGTGTTTTGTGGTAGCATCCTAACTCCATGATTGCTGCATGGTGTCAGCAAAGCTCCACGGTTAAGCTCCACTGTGGCCCAAAGGCTCAATGACAGTGACTGTGTTGTACAGAGGTCACACACCTCGAACGTGGTGACTGCAAGATCCAATGCCTGTGCTGCTTGGTAGGTGTGATGCTCCCTTCTTGTGTTGTAAAGTAGATACAAGGCTCCATAATTGTGACATGGTGGCCATAAAGCCCAATGGTAGTGATGTGTGCTGATAACATATCATCATGGTGGTGCTGTCTGGATATCCAGAGGCCACCAGGCAGAACCATGGTCCCTGTGCGCTGGCCACACAGCACCCTGGTCATGCTGATGAGTAGCTGAAGGACTCTATTGTAGGGCTGTTTTGTGACCAAGAAATGACAACAGTGCTTCATGGCCAGGATGCTATCAAGACGCTATTGGTGTTTGTGAAGTTTTTCTATTCTGAGTGCAAGGCTGCTGGGATACTTGTATGGCCAGGTGAGTTTTGTCTTGTGCAGTGGCGCGTGTATAACGTGTGAACCGGCACAAGATGTTCTCTTCATGTCCTGCACAAACAATGCCCAACAGCACAAAAAGTGAAGTTGCGAGGATTCATTCATTCGAGTCTAATAGAGGTAGGGCACCGAGTGCCAGGGCAGGGCCCTGTAAGGTATGCCTTCTGCCCTGGCACAGCCAGAGAGACACCCACACTGCTAGAGGACATCACTACTCAAAAAGCAGCGGAGTTGTTCCGGCCACTGTCTGTTATGTATACACCAAGGCCTGACCTAAAGAAACAAGCCTTGTAAGGAGTCTCAAATATGTAACTTTTTCCCACTCTGTCTGAGGCGATGACGTATCCTGTGTGCTAAATGAGTGCTGTGATTGGGGTTGCCACATTTCTTGTCTCTCTCACCAGTAGATATCTTCCTAATTTGAATCCATCTGGCTGGCGTATGACTCCATTATGAATAGATTAGCCATGCTGTGCAGTGACAGTCTAGGCATGCGCAAGAGCACACTCGTAGTCAGCAGATCAGTGCATGTGTTTATCTATGAAACATGTGGACATGACAACAATCCCCATGAGTGGTGAGGAGTCCAGGATCCTATCACTTGGTCTTCTGCTAACTCCATTAGGTCACCTCAGGGCCCTATCAAGACATTCCGCACTCCTGTGTTTCTTTCTGGTGGCTTCCTGACATGGCTGTTGTCTTCAAGAGACCAATCAATGGATTTGCATCTCTTAAGTCACTTCATTGTACCCACGACCGAGTTCAGAATTTCTGAAACTGTATAGTAGCGTTTATTTTGGTGTCCCTTAATGATGGCCTATCACCTTCTTTGTCCACTAGGTAGCTCTACTGCAGGGTGTATTTTACTGCTCCTGCTAAGAGCTGGTACTCTCCCATTAAATGTAATGCAGCAGTGCTGAGAAGTGTAGGTAGTCCCCTCTTCAAACTAAAGAAGTGGTGGTACTCAGTACGGGACATGTAAAGCACTGGTCTGTAGAATGCCTTGGAAGGTTCTGGCAGATTCCACGATTCTCTAGAAGCTGCCAGGTTCCTATGTGGTGTGAGAAGTCTGCTTAGTTCCGTGGCCTCGAGGCACTTTCTGCCAGCACCCTGTTCTTTGGCCTATTCTGCACATTGCCCTCAAAGGCTAGTGTAGGGTGCTGACGTGGACACAAAGCGATTAGTACTGGCCCTTCCTCGCTTTCTGTACATTCAGTACCTTCTTTGAACATTCCTGCCTGAGTCACTCTGATCCTTGACCTCCACACAGGTCTATAGCAGGTGCACTCACCTTTTACCCAGAAACCAGGCAGGACGTTTCATAGGTGATGAGATATCCTTAAGATTACATAATGGTTTGAGCACCTGCCTCAAAGACAGTCTGAAACAATTAATTTAGTGTGTGTGTGATGAGCAATAAAGTTGCCTTTAAATTTTATCTTGTCATAGAGCTCAAATACCAGGTTCTGTCTTCTGACAAATTGCTGCTTATTCTTTTAACATGGATATCGGTGTTTGTGTGTCTCTCCTTGGCTGCAAAGTGACAGGATTTTGAAATGTGATCCATGTAACAGTCTTGCTACGAAAGGAAAGGCTCTAGGGTGCTAATTTCTGTCCAACACAACAAAATTAAAACTGTACAAATATTTCAAAATACACAGTGGCGTAGCGTGGGGGTTGAATGGGGGGCCGGCCGCACCGGGCGCAACATCTTGGAAGAGACTCGAGTGCTAAAATCCACGGGTTAGGGGGTGCAAATTACTTGCCTTGCCCCGGGTTAGGGGGCGTAAATTACTTGCCTTGCCCCGGGTGCTGACAACCCACGCTACGCCACTGAAAATACATCAGCAGTTAAGAAAGCATAAATAAAGCAGTTTTGTAATTCTGAAGTGACATGGGAACACATGTTTTAGTAGGATTAAAGCAAATCAAGACACTTTACTTGGAGATGCGAAATGATAAATATTCACAGAAACCCGATTTCCACACATTATCATTTGTGTGCTGTGTAGTGTTTTAGTAAAACGACATGCCTGTTCAAATGTAGTGGCCAGTTCAAATGTAGAGGCAATTTCCATGGAAATGTGTTGTCTGAAAATGACAGTGCACTACAACACCATGTTTTGGTAATATGTTAGCATTTGAGGTAGGGATACCACATGTAGATTCTACGCCTTTACCACTTTTCTGCTTAGTGGGCATAGCTTATTTACTACATTTATTCTTTGTGTGATGGTTGAATTTTTCACAATACCAAAGAATCCAGTGTTGTAACACTGATGGCAGCACTTTCACTATGAAAATCGTTCCAGTACCATAGGACTTGAACTTATTGTTTCTTTCAGTCTTTTTGAGGAAACTTCACAAAATTTGGTAGACTCTTGCTCTGTATGGCATCAAACTTACTTTAAGTCATTGGGGTGGGACTGTCAAATACCATGACCATGTAGTCTTGATTCCACCTCATTCTTCTTTAATCCACCACTAGACCTGGTGCCTGAGTGCATGGTAGGATGAAACCAAATATTCTCACCTCGATGAAGCAGGTCCCTGAAAGGTGATCCATAGACAGTCTTCTTGCGCCTGCTTTTAGAAGTGTGATCCTTCATGGCTACTGTATGGATTACTCACAGTGTCACTTGTGCAAGTGTGCATTGTTTGTTTCCAAGTCCAATGCCAGTGTTGTAGTAGCCTTATTGCTCCTTTAAGTATGTGCCCGGTAGCCGTACCCTTCTTGCCCACCACAGTGATGTTGGTCTAGAGTCTCCTCTCAATCCACTTGAGCTCTGCCCATCCACATGAATGGTTTGGAAAACTGGAGTGCATTATAGGTATTGAGTTACATTATTTGGGTTCTCACTCCATATGCTAAAATATATCATGACTACCTCGGTCTTTGAAAAACCTGCTTTTTCTGTGATATTGAAGATAAGAGTGGTTATCTGGGCACAAAGATTATTTCTGGTTATAAATACCCTTTTCTGGTCTTTTTGTTTATGGACTTTTGGGGCACTCAACCAGAATATGAATATCTCTTAACCCTCTTCTGTTGGGTGCACACCCCTTACCTCTATCTCCAGATCATACCCAAAAGTTTTGTCTCTTAGCTCCTTTCTGATTATTCTCTCTCTTCCCTGGAACTCGATTCCTTGTGAAATCTCCAGTCTCCCCAACCTCCCTTTCCAATTGCAAGGGCACCATCAAAGCACACAAGCAAGTACTAGAATCCACTCTCGTGAAGCTGTCACCCTCATAATTTACTTGAACATTTGTAGCTCTTCTCCATTTTCCCAATCAATTTAAACATTCTGTGAGCCGCAGTACTAGCCAAACCCCACTCTTTGGAGAATCCTGCATGCAGTCCCTAGTTTTTAAAATAATAGGTGTCTGTGCCCAAAGTTTTTCTCAGAAGCATGCAGCCGGCATTGACGAAGGTTGGGATTGCTGAATGCCAAGGCTCCGTAGTTAGGATTCAATCTCATGCTTCTTTTTTTCCACCTCCTTAAACTCCATGCTGGTTTATTTTTACCCTTGCAGGTTCTCCTTCAGCCCTGCTTTCTCCCTTTGTCACTGTTTTTCCATCTTTTTTTTCCTCCTTTTGCATTATTTTTTCTCCTGCTCAGGATCAAATTCTGATGAAATAAAGTAAGTGCTGGTCTCCAAAAATTAGTGTTGGTTGGCCCCACCTGCAACCACCGACTCAAATTAAGCGCTATTGGTACCACTCCTGACTTAAGAGTTCTATCAAACTCCGGAAAAGCTGCAATGCTGGATATGCATAATGGACTATATTGTAATTCCCGCATACAGAGGTTTACAGAGGAAGCGGGACACCTGTGCTCCCGGAGCAAATCACAATCATGCACATGGTTGTAAAATAGGTGTAGCTGTGGGTGGAGACGACTGTCCCTGGCTTAATGGTGTCCAGAGGCCTCAACCTGCGTTCGCAGCTTAGGCGGAGGTGGTGTTGACATAGTTACTTATGAGCCCTTCCTGTCTGCAGCGAAGAGAAAAAGAGAGGGAGAGAGAGGGCTGGAATGAAAGGTGAAAGGAAGGATGTATAAAAAAGGAAGAAACTATGTGAAAAGGGAAGGGTGAAAAGGATGAAATAATGGATGCAAGGATGAAAGAACTGATGGACAGAAGTGCAAAACGACATTCTCGTGGATCGGTGAAGGAAAGTGGCTGGAATGATTCAAGGCTGGATGAATGGGTGAATGGATGAATGGATATCGAGATGGAGAGATGAAAGGATGGATTGGTAGATTAATAAAAAGGAGGGTAAATTTGTGGATGGATGAAACAGAATGGATGGAGAGATGGGTAAGACTACTATAGTAAGGGTGGAATGGTGAAAGGGTGGATAGATGGATAGATACATGGATGCATGAAAGACTTAAAGGATGGAGAGATACATGGAAGGAAGAAGGGATGAATGGACCTCATCAAGAGTGGGTAGGGCTCTCACCCAATGGCATTTGAGGTATGGATCAAAGTTGGGGGTATTTTAATTTCCTGGCTACTCCATGGCAATCCCTTGCTACCACTGTTCTTACAGCTCATGAAAGAAAGGCAAGGATAGGAGAGCAAGTACAGATCTACGTGCTTTGATTACTGCCTGCAGTTTAAACTCTGTGTCCTTGTCCAAGCACTCAGCAGCCAGTCTCCTGTGCAGTCAGATTGCTGCTTAGTTCGGAGGCCTAGAGCGGTTTCTGCCGCTTGCTTGTCCCTGGCATTCGCTGTGCATTGCCCTTGAGAGCTAGAGGGTCAGATAAGACAGCAGGCGGGTGCTGACGTGGCCTTCCTCTGCTTCTGTACATTCAGTTCACATTCTTGGTACATTCCTGCCTGAGTCACTCTCTTGACCTCCACACAGGTCTGTAATCTGTGCACCCACCTTTCACCCAGAAAGCACACAGGAAGTTTCATGTATGCACAGAATTACATAATAGTTTGAGCACAGCCGCTAAGACTGTGTGGGCTGAAAAAACACAAACAAAAAAAAAAATGTATTTATTGTTTGGTACATTTGCACATTTTGCATATAAGTATATATGCCACAAAAGTGCATTTATGCATCATTGCACGTGTTTTTTTACACAAGAAAAAGAGTTATTCTTACTGGAAAACTGTAATTCCCCCGCATTCCTTATGACCCACACCTTAGATAGATTTACTCCTTCTCTTGACAGGAGTCATGAGTCATCATAAGACCCATAAAAAAGCACTGGCAAAGCCAAAAGTTCAGCCTTTCCAATCCATAGGTTGGGTTATTGATGAATATATATTTGTTTCCGGTTAATGCTTTTTATTACTAAATGTAAACCCTTATCTCTCCACCTTCCACGTTTCATTCACCTACATGTCTAGATGCAGCGTGGGCCTCCAGGGTCTCTTCACCCAGAGGTGAGAGCCATGATAACCATCCCAGATTGAGGACTAATAGCCAGGTCCATGCCGCTGGATACACCTAGGCCGTGCAGCAAGGGATGGTGAGGACACTCTGGTGAGGAACCATCTAGGTGCATCTGGATTCCCGCTTCGCTACATTCACACAAAAACATATGCATGGGTTATGGAAGAGCACAGCATCATTTGACAATATTGAGTATCACCCCGCGTGAGTTTCTTTGCCTCTGTAAGTGAGTCTGACACATTTGAGGGCAGTCTCTCTCAGGGTGCCTTAAAGTTTACACAGTGAACACACATCTTACATATTGTTAGCCTGACTGTGGAGCGCAACGTCACTTGCTAAATGTGTCTCACATAAGATTGCCACCTTTCCCAGATAAAAATACCGGCCATTTAAGATTCTGCAAAGAAACATTTTTCTTAAGTAGAACTTAATTGGAACTTGTCTGTATTCATTTTGAACATGGCCTTCCTGTGTTTGTTTACTTTATCAATCGTGGTCATTAGGGCAGCTTTAGAACACTTTTTAAAGTGTTTTCTTCTAACATTTACTGTTTAAAGTATTCACTGATAAGATGAAAAAAAATACCTGCTTTAAGTGATTTTTCTAATTTTTGTACCGGTAGTGATGTTAAAATTCCAATTATGTCGATGACAACCCTAGTCTCACATCTTAGGCTGAGATGGCTACTCTCCTTGTTTGTGAGTCTCACGGTGTGAACTCAATCCCACTTATTAGAGAAGGAACTTCACACTATGAAGCTCAAGGTCACTTTTTAACAATCAGTTATCCAGCATTTGATAAAGCGCACAGCTGCTTCAAATAGAAGGGCCAGTTGAAGAACTTAAAGCTAAGCGTTGTCAAATAGCCAGGTTTTGAGTTGCTTTTTAAAGACTGTCAGAGAATCAACTCTATGCAGGTTAGGTGGGAGACTATTCCATAATTTAGCAGTGAGAGCAGTAAAAGAACTGTCTTCACAATGAGGCTTCAGGAATTTAGGGATCGGTAGGAAGCGACTGTAGTTGGATGGAAGTACTCTCTCTTGGGTATATGGAGACAGTCTGTTCAACAAATATTGTGGGGCCTCCCACGTTGGAGCACAACATTACTGAGTGAACCTGAGTGAACCTGAGTCTCAAACTTTGGAGCACAACATTACTCACTTAACTTGACTCTCACAAGCCTAGGCGCATCTGGCTTAGCTCTGATATGAGTATACTGACTTTCATATGAATTGATTGCATGATCTTGCCTAAAGTGATGTAATTGCCAGTGATTTCATCATTTTTTCTCCCTACCACACGTGTGGAAAAATACATATATGCAAAACAGTGTATGAGGATACATCCACGCTGCTATCAGACGTGCTTACAATCATAAATGAAACTATTTGTGCACCTAAATTCAATTTATAGGCGCAAATATTTTTGCCAGCCGGACCCTTGTCATAATCAGTTGAAAATATTGCTGCAGAAAAATAAACACAAAACTTTAAGCACAATGAACAATGCTCGATTGTATGCCAAGGCTTGCAATATTTTTGCTTACATAAGTCCTTCCGCTCACAGTGCGTCATCACGCTGTACGGCCCCTGTTACATAACAGCACTTCCGATCGCGAGCCGCTGGTCTGAAATAGCACACCATGTACAGCCAAGTTGGCATTCCGATACTGGGCGTCATCGCCTGGCTATCCGGGGCTCTCTTTATCCCAACGCAGGCTCACCCTGGACATGTTCCGACATGAAACTCACCTTTCCCGGCAAAGACGTCAAAGCGTCGGGCAGGTGTCCAGTTCTATGTTTTTTTAAGTACAGAATCTAAAGCTGGCCTGAAAACATCAGCTGAAAAGATCACTGAAGGGACTACTTAAAAAGGACTGGTGTCTCGCTTCCCTTCCACTACTGGTCAAGTGCTTGAAATGGAAAAATAGAAGTGTGGGTAATCACTGTCCCAGAGTACCTTTATCCTACTGGGAGGGGCAGGTACTCTATTATTAAATGTACTGAACCTCTGCTGAGAAGTGCATGTACTCTGTACCCCACAGTCGGAGATGTTTTAAGGCATGGGCAAAGTGGATTCTGGCCAAGGTGTCCCAGCCTTTCAGGGGGGCCCTGATAGAGCTAGTTCTGTTCTGCAGAGAGTCTTTCACTGATGACCTTGAATAATTCTTAAACAGATTGATTTAAATGCTGTTTCCTTTATCATTTATTTTTGCTCTGGGCAGTGTGTGAGAGGTTATTACAGACATTTTGCTGAGAAATGCTGTATTTATGTTTAATGCAACATCAGTAAAAAAAACACTTTTTTAGGTCAAAACAGGATGTCGCAGAGATTATTTGCAGTAAAATTAGTGAACTGCTGATGTGTTACAGTATTAAAAACACAAGCCATTGTCCCTGATTATTAGATGTAAACATATTTAGAGCACACGAAACAGCGGAACTGGATCATAAATTCAAAACTATTCTGAGGCCCCCAAATACATTTGGCCCAGGGCCCCCAAAATCCTTAAGCTGCCCCTGCCTACAGTACCCACTCATTGAAAAGTACTGACCACGTGCTTCACTAGTGCCTAGATGTGGCAGTTCATAAAGAATACTTTACTAATAAACCCAGATGGCTCCTCCTGCATGCTGTCTCTGAATAATGCATATGTAAAATATACAAGGTCATTACTGTGTGTAAGTGGCACCATACACTTTCCATGCTTTGGTTCTCTTCCTCTGCCATCTGGCATTCTGATAGAACAGACAGGGTAAGGCTCAAACCAGGTTGCACTATGACGAGATGTTTCCCAACAGTTTTATAATGTTAGCCATTGGGGAGGCTGATATGATATTGACTGGCGGTTCATTTCAGAGTCTGGGAACTAAAAATACCCCAAAAGACTTTCCATATGCATGGGACGGGGTGGACGAGGCATGGTGAGGAGATACAGTGAAGAGAAGGGCAAACGCATTTTACGCAATTTGCACCCGGTGAAATTAGTTGTTTGGGGGAAGATAGTGAATAGCATTCCAAAGGTCTATCCTGGATCAAATTAAAGCATTGACCACTGGGATCCTTAATTTAGAATCAATTAACAGCATTAGTTTCAAAGGGTGAAAAAAACAGGTCGTAGTTATGTAGGAGACATGATTCATTACATTTGACATGACTACCCAGACTGTGCACCCCAGCAGCAGCATTAAGGTTGGACATAGTGTTATATGCTAGTGGGCATCAATTATCTTGATTTTCAGGGAATTTAAGAGAACTTCAGTTTTACTCAGATTGAGTTTCAATTAATTTACCTACATCCAACAACTTGTAGCAGACAAAATGTCTGCCTACAGTGGCATCGTGGGTGATAAACGATGGGTTGGAATACTACCTGAAGACATTAACAGTGGCTTAGGCTATTTGCAAGCATTCCTCCCATCAAAGTTTGTGATTTTGAATTGAGACCGACTGTGAGGCTATTCATGGAATGGTCCCTTTAAGGATGCCTCATTAGCGCAAAACCTGCAGTGTTTGCAATGTTGGAGAGACATGAAAAAGAGCATCATAGATGAATTGAGAAAGGTGTAAGCAGAGGCACAAGATCAACAGTGATGATAAAACAGTGATAACGCCGGTTACCATGCAGGATTTATTTACAAGTACAGGTAAGTGATATGCAAATTAGATAGGCTCGGGGTCTTTTCTGCTAGCGTATTCTGCTTATATCTGTAAGACTGGCACATGGGGAACGAACTTGGGCTTCGTCCACTTGGAACCTCCTTATCAGTTGCCCTCCCAAGAAAGCCCCTCCCAGAATGCCTAAAGCCTTCGTCACTCCTCTCTTCCCACTTCCCTCCATTGTCCCAGGAGCCAAGGCTCAAGCCCAGCGGACGATAATATAGCTTGGACAATATCTGACCTTATCCTTTTCCTGCCCAGGTCCAGAATAGCAGTGCAACCCACCCTGGTCATTGTAAGCTATTCTGAGTGGGCCTTCCCTTCTCAGCCATACATCAGTGAGCCCGGGACCATTTGAGCTGTGCCCCCCCTATCACTGACTGCTCTTCTCAGCCATGCCTCAGCAGGTCAGCCTGGGCCATTTGCCAGCAGAGTCATCCAGGTCACTTTCTTCCATTCTGCTCTGCAGTTTCCTTTGGTGTTTGTTTTAAATTGGCAGATACTGCCAAGTACTGACTGTGCTTCTAAATTAGAAAAGGGAGAATGCTAGCACTTCTCAGTGGCTAAAGGATGCCGGAGCTGTAGCCTAGCAAGGATGCCATGAGTCCCGGTGCAAGCAAGGAAAATGGCCACTCTCACTGCAGTTGTGGTAGTAAAATACAACAATTATTAGGAATCAATTAACCTGTCTCGGGGCCCTGGTGCTACTGCACCTGCTTTACAAAAGGTACCTATGCCCATGCCCTGGGAAAGTGAGTTACCATCTCCCTTATATTTCCATTTCAAGCACTCCTTTAACTAAAATATAATAATCCCCTGGCTCCCTGGTCACTCATAGCTACCACTCCCATGTAATTCTCCTGCTTCCCTCCCAGGTCACTTCAATCAATTGTTAGCCATCACTGGATCCTATATCGTACTCATTTGTGGCTCCGAAGTCAATTTGCAGCATCCTAGGTGGGTCTTTTTCAAATCTCTCCAGCCATTCTTTCAAGATCTCCTGAGGCCTTTCACAACATACCTTCAACTCCATCCCTGGTCACCTGGGCCATTCCCTGACACCCATTCTGAGGTGTTGTCAACTTTTTGCAATCTGCAGGCCCCTGTCACATATTCCGTGATGTCACTATCAGCCCCTCCCAGATCAGCTGTCCCTTACCTGTCACACTGAACCCTTCTTTGCCACACCTACTTACTCAGTTTGTAAACTGTTAACATGCTGCACTTGTACAACCTCCCGAAGGCCTCTAAGCACCCAGTCTCTGATATAGGGGCTCAGATTCACAAATATTCACACAATACTGCAACAATTCTGCATCACTGAGTGGAGAGGGAAAAATGGCTATAACGTGACCTAGGGCCATATGTACGAACACTTTTTCCCATAGACACAGACTGGGTAAAAACCTTTGCTACATCTGGCCCCTAGAATCATACTGGCTTCACTCCTCAGGAGATGCCCTCAATATAAAATCCCCCATCTACAGTCTGATGTATTAAAGGGGTGCATTCTGTGTCTATAGAGAAATGCATTGACACATAAGGGCCTTAGTGTCACATGCACAAGGATTTATCCTTTGCAGAACTGCCATTTTGGATAGACCACCTATTTTTCTGGGGCACGGTTAGAAAATAAGTGTCCACAAACACCTGATAGCTATCCTCTTCAAATTAAATATGAACACAGGCTGAGATGGCACATATCGGTGCCTGGAAGCAGTTCTTGTCCCTTCTGAGCTATTCAAAGGAACACACTCACTTTAGGGCCCACAGCGAAATGCTTTGATAACGACCTCCTCTTGTGTATTAATACTAAGGGTGTGAAACATGTGCATAATTTAGTTCCTGTAATTATGTGAAATCATCAAAAATTATCTAATTTCCGATAAATGTAAAACCAGTATTTAGGGTCTGAGGTGCTAATGATTTGAGAATCGCAAACTATTTTAAGAATGGTCTGCAAATGCAAAAGTTTGTTTTGGGATGTATTGAACATCCCAAAAATGAAATCAGTAGTTTTGTACAGCAAACCAAATCACAATTCGAATTGCAACTCTGTAAAAGAGGATATCTATTAACGATTCAATATTCTTATGCATAAAACATTCGCAAAATTGCGAATGTTCAAAGAATGGCCTTTTTGAAATGCAGGTTACCACCAGTTGAAAGTGGGTGGCAATCGAGTGCAGCCTAGAAAAAGAGGCCTTGAAATCCCTACATCATTTCAAAATGAATTCTCAGTTTTTGATGGTGAGGAGAATTAGGTTTTTGGCAGTCCAACAGAAAAGACAGGGGAACAAAGAGAGAAGTGCTCATTTTAAGACAGCGAATTACACTGTTTGAACAAGAAGAGGGAGAGATACTAAGTAGAGGGTGAGCAGGAGGCCCTAATTAGACATCATTGATGAATTGGACCCAGCTATAGGAAGAACAAGTCAGCATAGTCATTTGATTCCAACTTATTTGCAGGGACTGTGCTGGCAATACATTTTAGCATCCGGAAGTTACCAGGGCATTGTAGCTGCTACTGGAGGAATATCACAAAATGCACTTTGTAGAAATTTTTGGGCATTTTAGTTGCTCTTATAACAAAAATGAATTCACGCATAGCATTTACACACATAAAGCCAGAGTGCAACAACAAGGTTGCGGTTTCATCTCACAGCTAACTTTTCACAAGTCATTGGTTGTGTGGATGGAACCCACGTCTCAATGCCTGGCAACCCGGACAATCTCAACTGGCAAGAAATCACAAGTAACCTCTGCAATTCATTATATCCTAGCTTACTGGAAAATAATTTAGACACACTCCAGTGAAGGGAGCTATGGAGGCAGCAGGTCACTCATGCAGTGTGTAAAACGTCTATTCCCATAAGTGATCACAAGGTAAGCCGATTAGAGGATAAAAACATGTTAGTGCAGCAAAGCCATGACTGGATGGTGATAAACACATGTAATATGAAACGACACCTGGCGTAACTGGGTACAAATTACTCAAAGTACACCAAACACATGTTTATGCTGTACTGACCTGGGGCTCTACCAACTTGAGATTTCCAGCCAAAGAGGTACATATAGACACTACCTGCAGACTTTGCAACATTGGAAAATAAATCTTCATGCATGGCAATATGTCTGTGTATTGCGCTCTATAGAGAACACAGGCTCTTTTTGCGTAGAATTTTTAACAGTCTTAAAATGCCGACATGCAGACAGGCAATTATGGAGGTGTTGAACCCTGCCAATGCCCACTTGAACAGTAAGCTGGTTAAGATTCTGTCTAAGTTTAAGGAAAAGCTTTGACTTATATTTAATGCACTTTATGCTTAAAATATGTTCTAAAGGTCAAAAGGCACTTCACTACAATTTAATTGATACATAACCTTTGTAGCACTTTTTATATGCACTTTTTGACTTACTAGGATTTTATGACAATAGATTTTTAGAGAAGTTTTATTCTTGTTTGTTTCTAATTATTTCTTTCAAAAATATTAATTAATCATGCAAATAAATAAGGTAAATAAGTAAGCATGTCTTAATTTGTCCTCATTCAAAAACAGACCATTTGTGTAGGAATACAAAATCTCATCATTCTTCAAATAGCCAAATAGTGTACAATTCTGAAAATGTTATAACAGACTTAGGGGGTGATTCTAATTCTGGCGGGCGGCGGAGGCCGCTCGCCAGAATTCCGCCCCCATTATACCGCTCCGCGGTCAGAAGACCGCGGAGGGTATTATGAGTTTTTCCCTGGGCTGGCGGGCGGTCTCCAAAAGACCGCCCGCCAGCCCAGGGAAAAACTCCCTTCCCAGGAGGATGCCGGCTCGTAATCGAGCCAGCGGAGTGGGAAGGTGCGACGGGTGCAGTGGCACCCGTCGCGTATTTCAGTGTCTGCAAGGCAGACACTGAAATACCTTGCGGGGCCCTCTTACGGGGGCCCCTGCCGTGCCCATGCCATTGGCATGGGCACGGCAGGGGCCCCCAGGGGCCCCGCGACCCCCCCTACCGCCATCCTGTTCATGGCGGCTTTCCCGCCATGAACAGGATGGCGGTAGGGGGGGTCAGAATCCTCATGGCTGCGGAGCGCGCTCCGCAGCCATGGAGGATTCAAACGAGCAGCGGAAAGTCAGCGGGAGACCGCTGACTTTCCGCTTCTGACCGCGGCTGAACCGCCGCGGTCAGAATGCTCGTTGGAGCACCGCCAGCCTGTTGGCGGTGCTCCCGTGGTCGGTGGCCCTGGCGGCCACCGGCCGCCAGGGTCAGAATGACCCCCTTAGTGCCACGCTATCCTGGCCGCAGCCATGACTCATATATTTAAAAAAAATATTGTATACTCGTCTATCGAGAGGAGATCTGTGTGATGGTTCCTTGTTAGGCAAGTACAAAAAATCTACTTATCTTCATAAGTATACATGTAATTTACATTTTAAAGAGCACATAGCAGCACCCACTATTTGTTCAAATACAAGGCGTCTGTGGATATTAACACCTTCCATACATCCACCAACATCAAAAGAGAGAAGATAAAACACACCCAACAGAATGAGATGCTCAATTGTGAAGCACATATTTGGATTAATGAAAGGGACACATCAGATGTTGCATAAAGGTTGAGGCGCATTTCAGGAGTCTCCAGGAGTAACTTGTGCTTTACTGCACAATATATAGCAACAGGGAGAGGGCTACCAGTTGACACAGGTGAAGAAGACTCCGATGGTGAAGTTGTACCAGTTTGTCGCCTCAATACAGGTCCTGATGCCGCTAGACCAGCTGAAAGAAAGGGCATGACGCAAAGATGTCAGGAATAGTTATTTTCAACCCATGTTAATTTTTAAAAACTATAATTATACATAAAAAAATGACACTGTGTTGGTGACTGAAAAAAGTTTATATTTTCTTTTGCAGGGAACAAGATAGCTTAAACATGAAAATAAGAAGATGTTTTTACAGTAATAACTCTATTATAAGGACACATTTAATGCTAAAAGATTACTCAAAAATACAAGTGCCACAAGCAGCTGCTGTTCACGTTCAGGTCCTGGCGTTCTTACCGTGCTCGCACACTGAAATTTTGGCAAAAAAACAGAATTACGCCACATGGAATTATGGCGTAACTGCAGGAATTCTGAATAACATGGAATTCATGGAACTGAGTGAAATTACGCAAGCGAAACAGGAATTTTGCTTCAGCCATTATAAATATCTTAACATCTATAAAAAAAAACGGGCAATTCATTATGTGCACATCTAGCTCCTCTAAATGGAGGGGATATGTGATTTGTACGAATACCATTTTCCTTGTCCAGAAAGGTGGTCTGGGTGTAGCAGGCTTGTAATATAATTGCCCGGCTGAAGTACTTCACTGCTACTGCCTGCTCAATCCTGCTTGCAATAGCCATCTTCTTTTACAGTTTGTCCGGCCTTGATGCTAAAAGCCCCAGCACCAAACAGAAGGCTTAAACAATCAAAGTGATATTGTCAACCCCGTAATGTGGGAGCTAGCTCTGGCTCTTTTGTCCATATTTTCCCTTCTCTGTGTTTTAAAAAAAGACACTTATCCCGAATAACAAAAGTAAGTGTGTGTGTGAGTGTGTGTGTGTGTATACTGTGTATATATATATATATATATATATATATATATATATATATATATATATATATATATATATATATATATATATTTGATCTGTACCCCAAATCTCTGCTCCACATAGGGCTGCACCTAGCCCTCTTGCACGCTAAATTTCTATGGCAAGTGATATTGTTCTATAATTTGAGTTATTGACCCTTTTCACTTTTTCCACTATCGTTGACCCTGCGTGTGCAGCATCAACTGACTGCTAGCTATCTGCGCGCCCATGTTAGCGTGTTCGTAATTCTTACACACAGGTAGTTAATGGATGCATTCGTTTCCAAGCCATGTTTTTCGCAGGAGGATGCGAACTGATTAAATACATTCTGCAGAGCCATAGGAGTTTTGAAAATCAATAGCCTACCGTCTGCAAAAAGCAGGGCTGGTACCCTTTGATCTGCTAACTCACCATTACCATCATATAGTATCTCAAGTAGTCCATTAATTCGTAGGGTAAACAGAGTCGGAGCTAGTATCCATCTTTGACATTTGCGCGCTCTGTTAGCGTAACTTTCCTTCCCCATCTTACACGGGCATAATTGTCATTGTATAATCTATTACAATGTGCAAAAAAATGAATCTGCATTCCCATGTCTTTAAACGCTATCCAAAGTTTCTCTTGAGGAACTAAATCAAACACTGCACAGAGGTACACAAATACTACACATGTGTAGTCCTTATGTAAGACCACAAATTTCCTAAGTATTAGAATAAAGCAGAACACCTGGTCAATAGTGCTTGTGTTTGATCTGAAACATTCCAGAAGTTGTAACAAAACCTGTTCCACCTCCATCTCGATTTAAGTCATCGTCAGTAACTGCCTGCCACATAGCTTCTGCAGAATTGTCAGTCAAGCTAATAGGCCGATAATTGGCTGGATCCCCCTTTTCTCCTTTCTTATAAATCAGCACTATTTCAGCACCCTTCCAGGTATCGGGTATTGCTGTCCCTTTCGTTATATCATTGGATATCTCATACAGAATGTAACCCCAGAGAACTGGTTTGAAGGAAAGAGACCTCCTGGTACTCTATCAAGGCCTTGGGATTTTCCTTTTTTCATGTTGTCTATTGCTGACATTTTCTCATCCAAAGTGAAGATAGTCAAGGTATCATCTTCCTCTGCACTATCACTAATCGAATAATCTTAGCTCCATCAAAACTCGCCATGTCATTCTGCTTTGAGTATAGCATATGGAAGTGTTATACCCATGTTTGTGGATGGAAATAAAAATCTTCCTCCTTTCCCATTTGTGGAGTGGCATTAGTTATCAGGTGCCAAAATGACTTACTGTATTTCAATGTGGCTGCTCTAACCAACTCACACCACAGCTTATCACCCCAGTTTTTTCTGGCCCTTAGGTGAGTATTTTTATACTGCGTCCTTCCCTCAACCCAAGGTGTCTGTTTCCACTTTTAATAGCAAATCATCAGCTTTTCTCTGGCCACCCTGCAATGTGAATCACACCACAAGGCACTGTTGGAGTTAGCCACCTTTCCCTTAACCTCTACTAAAAATACTTTTTAATATTTTCCTTTAGTCTATTAAAAATACACATAACAGTACGGTCATTCTGTGCTTGGTTGTTAAACTGAATTAGAACATGGATTACCAAAGTGTAGACTCAGGATAATGTATCCTAAATAGATTCTAGAGTAGGCCATTTTACCCACTTTGTACTGTTAGGGAAAAAAATTGGCACTTCTATCTGCTGGGGAGAGTGGCAGCGAGGGAGAATAGGAATATATACCAAATCTAGTGCTAAGGCGCTATGGTCACTATCATGTCATTCAATAACTCTCATATCTTCTAAATTGGGACAAAGAGATAAATCTAAAAGGATACAATCAATTCTGTTTCTACTAGGAGCGCTCTTAAAAGTGTGACTAGCACCTTTGTCAGATGGTACACAAGATCATCAGTCTATGGATGCCTCTCTCTTCATCTTCTTCCTCCATAATCAGTGGCATCACATCCAATGGTTCGAATGTTACATGTAAACCATCAGCCAGAACGAGGTGACTGTTGCTGTTGGACAGCTCTAAATAATCGTCCAAAATAAAGTTTAATCCTCCACTTGGTCAGTGGATATTGAAATCCAACACATTAATAGACTTGATATTAAGCCTACTTACATTACATATTATCCATATCAATATTACATATTTATCCATATTATCAACCCACCTGACGGCCGACCAACTGGTAAGGGGATAGCTTCTATACTATAATTCATGAAACCCACTCTATGAGCTGGGTGTAACGGCCAAGTTTTCTGCAAGACACAGATGTGGAAACAATATATAAAAAGTCCCCACTCCGTGTCGTTCACTTCTGACCTCAATCCCTCTATGAGAGTATTTTGAGTCTTGCGGGGACATCTATTACTCTGGCCAGGGGTCTCCAATGTTTTTTTGTAATAAGAGCTACATATGTTCAATGAAAATCATCTTGATCTACTAATATTGTTAGTATTGTAAAAGAGACCCCATGATGACATGACATCAGTAGCCACCATATGCAAGATTACAAACAGAGATCACTTCAGTGCATCAGGCACAGTTACCAGCAAAAATGTGAAAAAGGCTTTGTCAATGTGGAATGTGTTTAACATGGGTAAAACATACTAATCACATCTGAAATGTCCCTGGCACCAAAGTAATACGATTATCAATTAGGCCTCATGATTTATCACTCAAATATCAGCCTTAAATACATTTTATAAATTCAACCATTTTTGTCCAAACATCAGCTCATCAATTCTGAAATACACAGATTTTCATTTTAAATTCATGTTTTCAATTTTGGTTTACATATATTAATTCAGGCAAGCAAAAGCTTCTTATTTACTAGGCAGGGCTCCACTCAGGAGAGCAACTTATAGTTAGCTGGAGAAAGCTACCAGTAGCTCACGAGCTACTCACTATAAAAGCCTGCTCTGGATATTTGTAGCAATTGAGATTGTCTCCCTTCTCCCCTGAGCTCACCATTGTCTATTTGTACCCCTGATAACTCTGGTGAGGTAATAGTAGGAACAGTCTCCCCAGGGCAGGACCTCCGGTTTGGCAATGGTGATCCCTTTGTTTGTCAATCCAGCCTTCTTAACCCAACCGCAGCAGCCATTCCTCCTCTATTTCCTCCCAGCGCTGTAGTTTACTGCCGGATAACTTGATCTCGATCCTTATACCAGGTATACTTTCATTCTGAGGAGGATTGTACTTAATTTAATTCTTGGAACCCTTGGGATAGGTGCCCTTATCCAAATTCACTAGTCCCTTTGCAAGTTCCTCTTTAGATAATGTCAAGACTATATAATTGCATTCATCATCGATATGTCCTGAAGATTACTGGTAATCAGGGTATTCCTCCCCCAGGAGTGAAAATCCTGTGCACTCTCCCGGAGCCGTGCACTCTTCTGGAATGAGATGAGAGTCTGGCCCGTGTCATCTCAAAGGAGAGAAATTCAATCATCCAGCCTTGAGCTCTGCCAAGTTTCTAGATTCATGCGTGATAAGGGCCCCAGCCCAGGTTTCTGGGAATTGTAGTGTGTTTATTCCTTTATAAATCCCTGATACACATCCCAGAATTCAAAGAAGAATTCTTGACTAGAGCAGTTCATCACGCATGGACCTGGAAAATTTGCCAGCTATGAGCTTCTGCTTTTGTGTATCACTTTACTGGTGAATGTCATCATGAAATAGGCGAGGATGTACTGGGGTAGTTCTGCCGTACAGGCACGGATGGCGCTAGAGAAGTTTAGTTTCTATTGCAAATTTTTGTGACTAATCATGAAAGCAGATTCACAAATCTAACTAACAGTTCAACTTTTTGACAATTTTCTAATTTATATAGATTCACCGTGGACCCAAGCGGTCCTGCAGAAGTCTCTAATTGTTTTAGTGTTCCTGGAGTGCTCAAAATATAAAATTTACTTTTTACAGTTTTTCAAACATGTGAACTATTCTACGTGTGGAAATGTGACTTGAATGTGCTTTTGCCCAAGAATGTTTCTTTTTCTCCACTGAAAATATTTTCGTTATGGAGAACTCCCTACCCCCAAACATCCTCTAACGGAAAACAGGTGTATTCCACACCCAGACCTATCATGGAAATGGTCTACATACGACAAAAGCAAATTTGCTCTTGTTTCCACAGTAGGAAAGGGCCTGCAACTGGTATGCAAATATAAACTAAGTTATAGGTTTGCGGGTGTCTGCATACTTTCTTGTGTGCTTCCCATGGAGAAGCCCCTAAAATTCCACAGACAACCCTAAAATATGAAAAAGCAGAAATTCTGCCAAACTGGTGGAGAGCTGCGTTTCTAGGTAAACTGTCTTACCATAAAATAAATCCAACTGTGCCTCTAGGAATCAAGATTGGTAAAGTAACGATCGAAAAAAATATTTTATTACTTACAGGTACTCTTTTTATTGCACCAAATCAAGGCCTCCTCATCAGAGTCATTAAATTTTACACTGTACCCCCAAGATAGGTCCGTTCATGGCAATAAGTTTGTTAACTCCTCATCAGCACTGCTCATCTCAATCATGACATTTGAAGATAGAAAAATGCCTCTGAGGCACTGATTATGTTTTTCATAGCCTTGCATCCATCCACCCATCCATTTCTTTTCATTTTTTATTTTTACATGCATAAAATTACTTCTTTGCAGCTTACACCAGTAGTGCAGCTAAATTGAATTAAACTCTAACTTATAGTGTGACGCAAAATGTTAGGTGTCGACCAAATGGCTGCCCTACGTTTCTCCTGTGGGAAACCCAGTTAAATTGACCCATTAGGTGAATACTGATCTGATCTGGTGGAGCCAGACTGTAATTTCTTTGATACATGCCTCCTGCTGAGGTATGTGCTTGTGCAATGGCTTGTTTTACCCACCTACTCAGGGTCGCAGTTGTCACCTTCTTTCCTTTCTTTGCAACACTGTAATAAAGCATTAGATTAACAAAACTCTTTAGTTCTTTTCAAAGTACATCAATAATGCTCTTTAAGGTCTAAAGTTTCAAGTTAATTTCTGAATCATTTTAGATCATTGTAGGGACCACTAATGAGCAAAGAAACTCCTTTTGGAGTTTAGGGCTAAACTAAGGATTACATCTCATTACAATTTCTCCAACAGAAATTTTAGATAGTGATATTTGATCATTAAAGAACACAGTTCATCTAACCTTTAACTCATCGTTATGGCTATAAACAAGACACTTACACCTATAAGCACAACATACCTACAGTATCCAAACAGTTTCTCTGCAAACCCTTAAGCACTACTAATAAGTCCCAGCTAGAAGCTGGTTGGAGTTTGCACTGCTGGCCTTTTTTAACCTGAAGATTTTCATCTATTTCAAAACTAGTGGAATTACCAGAGAGGCATCCATGGGTGCTTCTATGAAACCTCTAAGAGCTGCTGATTGGGCTCACAGTGGAGAGGTGGACACCCTAACAAGAACACAAACAAAGGAGAGAAGGAGGTAATTGGGCTACGTCTGTCCTCTTTATAGTCTATGCAATATTACAAACTAGAGACCAGCACAAAGAAAAGTCACAGGATGGACAGAGAAAGAAGGATATTTTTCTTTGTTAGAAAACCCCTAACCCAAAAGGGTTATCCATTGGTGGCATGCTTCGTCACTGGGTTTCTTCCTGTTCAGCTGCGGAGCAGGGCGTGCTACGACCAACGAATTACGTGGGAGCACTGTTGTAGTTTCACCAATGTGGATCATAAGAGGGATAGGAGTGGTGGGGTCTCGGTGAGTTTAAAATACCTGCCTCCAAATGATTTTGATGATTTAATAAAGCTCTCAGAGGCAGTGTGATTAAAAAGTGGGCATCGGAAGTGGGGTGTGTTATGTACCCTACTTCCTGGTCTACATGTTTCGGAGCCTTTCCCCTAGGCTCCTCTTCAGGACCAGAGTTGACTCCCTAGTGTCACTCCTAGTTTGTGCTCCTGCGTCAATGGTGACCAATGTTCCAATGGGTGATACATTATACGTTTCGGTGGAAACATGCACAAGGAATCACTGAGGTGGCTGCCTACACCAGATCCTTGGATCCTCAACCAAAATGTGGCTGTTGCCATCCACAAGGATAACATTTGTAACAGCTGATTCTGCAAAGACTGTATCTGGTTATCCGGAAGGAACAACTGCCCTTTCTGAGTGTCTATAAATGATCAAAAGAATGTTTTGTTCAACGTTGGAAGAAGACTGGATTTCTGACCATTTATGATGAATCTCCACATTTATAAAGAAACAGTAAGATATAAGACAGTCATCCAGGTATGGAAATAATAGAATACATTGCAATTGTGGGTAGGAAAGACTGGACCTAATACTTTTGTAAAAACTCTTGGTAATAAAGTTAGACTGAAGGAGATTGTTTTGAAGTTAAAATGCTGCTACCCCATCACAAACCTTAGATATTGTCAGCTCTTTTTCTTTATCAAGATATGAAAATATGTGTCCTGTAAATCTCAGGTTGCCAGAAAGTCTTGTTTAAATAACATTGTTAATCACCATTTGTAAAGTCAATATCTTGATGGGTGTGTACTGGACAAAGTTGTTGAGGCACTTTAGGTCAAGTACTGGTCTGTACTTTTCTCCTCGCTTTGGGACTGAAGCTATTATCAAACACAGCCTACACCCTCACTGCCAATCTATATCCGAAAGAAATTGGGCCAGACATTCCATCTTGATCAGAACTTCTGTGGGGTTTTTATACTCCTGAAAACAGTATAATAATGCCTGGAAGTCTCTTAACATTGCCTGCACAACATTTGAGGCCAAAGTGTTAGTTCTCAACCAGAAAATGTGCCAAATAGAGTATTTTAAAAGCACTCGCCACCTTTTTGTCCACCTAAAAGAGATGATTCCTCTGATGCCAAGACGTTTGCTGATACCATACTTACTAAAAAAATATTAATATTTAAACCTGAAGGAAAATTGCTAAACTGTCTCAAAGGATATCTCTTTGTAAGAAATCTAGGAAATTATATCTTCTCCAAAGACATCAATTCTTTAAGCTCCCTGCTCTTCACTACTTCTTGAAAGGGTAGGGAATCTGACTGAGGGGAAGCGTACAGTGCAAAAAACCCTTCTAGTCTTGTTGGGGTTTTTCTTGGATAATCAACATATCTCCTATATGCACATATATATCAACATATATCAGCCAATATTGGATGTATTTTTATTTGGGGTCCTCATCCATATGTTCATCTGTACCTACCCTTTTATCTTTTGTCTTGCGTTTCCACCAATGTTATATTTGCTGTTTCCTTGATAAAAGACCATAAGCTTGTTAGATAAACCACTTCTTCCAGCTCTGAATCTGCTGCTAGAACTGGAAGATTTTTGTGTCAGCTCTTCTTAGGCTCCAAACTGTTGATGGATCGACAATCATTTCTGCTATTAATATGGAGGAGCTGCCGGTTACTGCCAAGGCCACAATTTGCAAGATGAGCTACAGCTTGTTGCCATATTTAAATATGGATGTAATCACAACGCAAAAATGCTCTTGCAAGCTTTGAGCACTTTAAATTGCACATCCACTCCCCAGCTGTTACCTTAGTCAACACGCAACTTCATTCGGAACAGCATGCAGAGATTGGGAAACTGTTATGGATGTAGCTCTTATACAGCGCAAATTTCCGATCCCCAGTACAGCACATGAACGGGGAGCAAGCTGGGTTCCTCTTCGCAAGGTACTTTATCTTTTGCTTAGGCACGTTCACTCAACCCTGTGAGATAATAAGTAAAAACATCTTATTTCCTTCCTTAAACTCCATAATGGACAGGTTTGGGTGCTGCAACAGGAACAAGCACCTTGTGCTAGTGGAATGAAGAGGGCTACATGGGATGTCCGAAATAGGATTAGGACTAACTCATTTCTGAAATGCATGTGGAAAGCCAAACGTGATGAATGGAGCAAGGAGCACTGATAAGGAAGTGATGTTGGTGCACAAAATAATCTGTGAATCAGGCATCTTAAGCACCAACATGTTCTAAAAGACTGTGGTTGTTTGGACCAAAAGTTCATCAATGGTCAAGTGAAGATTCACAACATGGTCGAAGGCTGTGTAAAGTTAATGATGCACTTTAAAACCGGCCAAGAATAAAACTGATCTTCGAAAAAATTTAAGAGTGCACTATACATGTGCGACTACCACTGAACCGCACCAGTAGCATAAAGAGGCTGCCAATGCAAAGGGATACTTTTGGAAATTATGATGAAAATAAAACCACCATTGGCAATGCAGTCGAGCTGGCTTTAAAGGAATGCTGTATGGTGATGTGAAGCATTTCTAGAAAATAGCTTGGGAATGGATATGTATTTGTATGGAAGCAAAAAACTGGTGAATAATTTTGGTGTAGGTTAAAGGTCAGGTCACAGTTGTACTGGCAAGTCAGACCTAAAAATCCATGTAGGTTAAAGACTGCCCTCCTCCCATCTGCTGCTGCCAGAGAAAAACTACATAAATTGTCTTGCTATCTATGGCTTATGTATGTGCCCCTTAAAGTTCATGCTTAGGCAGCTGGATAAATAAACAAAATGATCCCAGCTGTGTGGAGGGCAAGCACCCTTTTAATGGAAGCACACCACTTCTGCCCAATCAAAACATGTACTCCTGCCTCCCAATATGTGAGCGGAGATAAATCCACTCTCTAGTGATGCTCTCATAATTGTTTGGCGACACCTGCGCTGTCCAACCAGACTATAAAGAAAATCATTTGAAGCGTGCAGGGTCGACAGCTTTCTTTGTCGGTGAGATCTATGGACTTCCAGCTTATGCCCTGCCAGCAACGAACCATCTACTAGGATAATTTTGCCAAAAGTGCTAATGCCATTGCTGCGGAAAGCACTTTCAAAGCTAAATGCCAATTTGAGCCGCCATTTTGTTGCAGCCCACAGCGCTTTATTTTTTTTGCCTTTCAAAGTGGGTTTTGTTCCAGAGAAACAAAGATACAATGGCGATGATGCACAGTGTATTTTCTCTCTGCATAAGGAGGTCATTGTTGATTGACAGCCATTGGTCCGTGGAGTCTTGCTTCCGGTGACCCTGCACGTCAGTGGAAGAAGGCCCATCCTCAATATCTGTGCCAGGGCAGAACCAAAGAAAGTTCGGCGGTGCAGGAGGCGAGACCAGGCACGGCTCTGGGATTTTTTTGTTTGGGAGGGTCGTAACAAAGCGTGGGTGGGCCATGAAAATAAAGGAGTACTGGCCAAAAATGATCTATTTAATGATCTGATACTATAGGTATTGGCATCTGTCCGCTTTTGACATTTTTTAACACAATAATCAGCACCCAAAGAGCTACATATTTTGCTTTCTCTCATGTGCTTTAGGTTTGGGGAAGGGAAGCTCCTTGTCAGATCTTTAAGATGCAGAACATTGACTGCAGGATGCTTCTCCTGGTCATATGCAGCAGCAGAAATGTCCCTGTTGCCATACAGGGCCAGTTTAAAACTTTTCATGTTTTTAAAAAATGTTGCCAGCTTTTTACATTGCAAAGCATTGACGTTTAAAAATACGATGAAATAAACAGAGATTCTTAATTCAGTTTTCAGGATATCCCGTGCTGGTGATTTGTGCATCGTAGCAGCTACTAAATTCTGCTGACATCACACCTCTCGCCAGGCCTGAAAACGTCCAATGTCAATTGTGTTAATCATTACAATAAACGATAAGGGAGAGCTCATGGGGATGCACTAGGTGAAAACCTTTAGTTTTTCAGTTCTAAATGACCTTGGGAGGGCCAGGGTAATCCTTGGGCGGGCCTGGCCCACTTGGCCTGTAGAACGAAGCCTAGTATAGAGGATTTATAGAAGGTCTCTTGGTCCTGCACTCAAGTATTACAAGACACCTCAGCTATTTCTAATTTATTCTGTGACAAGCAAGGACAGAATGCCTTGATACACCTTTTCCTTCACCAAATTCCTACCATGGCCTCCTTCTAGAAACTGTTAAAGACCCATTTACTCTAGACTGTCTTGTAAATTTATTGCCAATCTGCTTGGTCCACCGTCCTGCTTACGAGGCGTGCCACTGCGGGTTCACCGTCTTCATTGGTGCAACCTTCTCATAGCGCTCTGAAGCCATGCTCTCTTGGCAAGCAGCGCTTTAAAGATTTTATTCATAAATAAGCTAGTAGCTTTTCATTCTTATTCCAGTACAACCGGGGTCTGGACCTTGCAAACTTGAAAACACAAACACCATTATCCTGCATTTGTCACTTAAAATCTGGTTTTCCTATGTGAAGCTCCCATTATAATCAGGGATCCTGGAATTATGTGAGAGGAGGAGGAGGACCAAATTATGTAGCAGGTTGAATGAATTATGTGGCAAGAAAAGGCAAATTTATGACTTTTTTTTAATGTATTACTGCTTTATTTAGATTTTTTTAAACGTGTTAACACTGTCTGGGAAAAGGTCCACCTCACTAGAAATAGTTTAACACTAAAATACAGCAAAAGGCAATGGCAATGTGACCAGTCATTTTTGTGAAGGGCCTGCCAGTGGTAAAGCGTTATCGCTGCGTTTTCAGTAACTTTTGATCCGTTTGACCTTGAAACACTTTTTTCCTATGAAATCTTCAAATTATACAGCAGATGTTGGCTTATTTGGAAAATTATGCAGCAAATACATAGTTATGTGGAAAATGCCGCGTCTGCAGAATCGCATAATTCCAGAGCCCCGGATTAGAATGAACACAGGTGGTTCACGAAGAACTCAGGATGGCCTGGTGGTGGCCCCGAGAGTACGTGCGGACTCGCATCACATCTGCCAGAAGGCGCTGGACTGGAATGTGGTAAGACAAAGTTCTTTCTCACACAGCGGTCTGACGCCTATTGTCTGGAGTGCTAGGGCGTGTTGGACTCTGAAAGGGTAGGTCCACAAGCAGCGACCAGTGCAACAACATCGTTTCAAACAGCTTCCTAGGAGCACCTTGCCTTTTTTTGCATCATTTCACGTTTGGCTCCAACCAGTTAAATTTATTCTGTAGATTCTCAAAAGATGAAATGCTTTGTCATTGCTGCAAGTAAGTTAAAATATGGTGTCTAACTAGCTAACAAGAGAAAGCCCCTGGCACACGTGACAGCTCAAGACATCACTTCTACACTGGGGGTTTTTAGCTCATTCTTACAATGTTAAAAATAAAAATGAAACTACAAATCCCAGAATGCAGGGTGCCTTTGGCCGAAAAGCAAGGACGAGGAAAATTTGTTACCCAAAACTTGGAGTGACTCAAAAGCCATGTGTTACTTGCAGCATATACACCTTTCACAACTACAGGCGATTGGTCTCCAGAGCATGTTCACCAGCTCACTGGCAAGAACAGGTGGGGCCATACCAGGCTTTCCAGGTCCATGTGTGACAAGTTGCTCCATTCCAGGTATTAGTTGCTCCATTCCATTTTTTTTTTTTTGCAATCTGGGACTCGTAGCCCTGTTGATCATATTATAAAATTAGGACCACAAGTCTTAAAATGCAACGAAATTCCTGCAGTGGAGCGGCTGGTCAAAATTTGACAGCTTATGCATGCACAGGACGTCAGAGGCCTAAACTAACCCAATGTTTTCAAAGTGCATTGATACCACGTGGCAATATGCCACTGGATAGGTAATACGTTTGTTTTGTGCACTGAAATGTATTCCCAGGACACAAAACCTACTTGCTGGTAAGGAAAGATAGATTTAAAGGGACCTTGACTACAAGCTTCAGTAGAAGACTGCAGAATTTTCTGCTTACACTGGAAGATTCAGCATCTTCCGAAAGGTATGAGATGGCTTTTCAGTCGTGAGTTTATGCTACAGCTTTAGTTGCCTTTTCATATAGCTTCAACCTAGCCAGAGAGCATTAGAGTGCTTTACAGGAGCATCAGAATATAATCCACATTTTTATTTTTTGGAGACAGGTAGATTGAGTGATTTGCCCAGAATCGTAGTATAAAGAGCCAACACCAGAATTTGAGCCTGGTTCCTCAGTTTCAAAGTCACATGTGCCCTCAAGGCCACAGCCCCTCCCTGCTGTTGGCTTTCTCTTTATAAATGAAGGGCTGCTAGAATCAACATTGGCGTGTTTCCCTATTTTTCCATCTGGTTCAGCCAACCTCTTCCATCAGTACAAAGAGAGTGAGCTGAAAGTCAGGCTCCTATATCTAGTGCAGTGGTTCCCAACCTTTTGACTCCTGAGGACCCCCAGTGAATCACTACTGAAAGCCGGGGACTCCCAAGCAATTTGTGCAAAAAATAAGTTTTAAATATGAAAACAGTAATTTGCAAAAAATAAACTAACAAGTACATACCAAACAAGTACTCAAATTACTAAAGATATAATTATTTTACAATGAAAAAATAGGCAAAAATTGAAACATTAATTTTAAGGTTGGTGCTGCATCTCAGCGATATTCGGTGTTATTTAGGAAAGCTGAATTCTCAGGTGGTCAGATTCTTCATGTCCCAAGTGATTGCTGTTTTTATTTTTTAGGTACAAAAGTTCTGAGAAGCTTTTTCACATAAATATGTGGCAGGGAAAGGAATAAAACCATAAGGGCCTCTCATCTCTCCACAGCATCTCTGTCACATGTATTTCATTTGTTTCATAGCACCTCTCATAACAGTTAGGGTGTTGGAGCATTACAAGGTGTAGGATTCACATGCCGTCCACACTGGTAGGCATTTTCTAAGAGTGCTTGGTCTGGAGAAGCACAAACTCAGGTTTCAGAACATAACACAGTAGTTAACGTTGACTTTAATAATAAGAATGTATTCTACGCAAGCAAACCTTTTTTAGCAGCATAAGGATAACGAAAGACTGAGAAAAACATAACTTTCTAATTTGCGCCATGCAATCTGCATGCAGCTCTTTAATGGCAGTTCATAGCTCACTGTGCTAGATCACAATTGTAACATATGAACTGCACAGTAACAAAACAATCCCTGTGACAGCATTAACCCACTGTGCTGTGCACATATAATACTGTTCCTTGCATGATGCACGCTTTTTGCAGCAGGCATATTAACCATCTGTGCTAACTTAGATGTTTCAAAACTGCCACTAGACAAAACTCCATCCCTCACCAACGGGTACATTAACCAGCAGAGTTATCCTGACACTTTTGTTTTTGCCTGAGGACTGCTGGATGAATAAGGAACTTTGCAGTGCCTTTAAAGCTGTTTCACAAAAGAAGTAATAAATATAAAAATAGGGCAATAGAGGCCAAAGCTGGAGTAGTGCCTTCCTGTCAGCCCAGGCCTACGGACCCCCTGGGAATGTGTCACGGACCCCTGGGGGTCCACGGACCACAGCTTGGGATCCCTGATCTAGTGGATTGCTTGGGTTCCCCCCCTTCAGACATTGGCCTATGACTGGATCAAGTATATCTTGGATCTGCCAAAGGAGTACTTATTCTGAAGGAAAAGCATTGTCTATTTGGATGTAGGAGGTGCATGCATTGAAAAGCCTCGAAGACTATTTTCCATCTGAAAAGTACACTGAATTACACTGAATTTTTGCCACATTCAATTATTAGTCTTATGCATGCATTGTATAAACAGCAGACCTTTTTTGTTATCTTATTTTAAGCTACAAGATATACCAGTTTACTTTACGGCAAAAAAACAAATAACCCAAGGTTGGTCTTCTAGCGATTTCAATTAGAGGAACCTGTGTGTCTCTAAGAAGTACATTCAGCTAACATGTTGCTCACAAGTTTCAGCAGATTCAACAGCTCGCTTGATCCGGCTGCTGTTGAAATACAAATTCTCGCCACTTTTGTTTTCGGCACAGCCAGCATGTATGGTTTGTAACTGAAAAATGCAGGCCAGACCTATTGACTTTGCAAATGGCTGGTTATCCTCAGTACTTATTAGGAATGGCCAAAGGATGACTTTCAGCAAGATCTGTTTATTCACCCAACCACACCAAATAACTAGGCTTGTTCCGGACATTCCAGTTCATACCACCCAGCACCCATGCCTTACGCTGTTTACTGAAAAACAGGACTAGCTGAGAGTCACCCTTCTGACATGGGGAATTGACATCTGTGAATGCATACCAGCTGGTTTCGTTGTTACGCAAACTCCAGGGCAGCACTGCATGTTTTGCATCTTTTGTTATTAAAACTGTGTTAGAAAGTGAAAGAACGGTGCTTGGTATTGTATTAATGGTGCAATGAACCATAAACACTGGGAAGTCCTCTTGATTTTATTCCATTTAATTGTTTTTAGTTTTTCTAGGCTTTTGCAGAAGGGAACCAAGCCTATGCAAATGAGTCTTGACACCAGGCAAAAAGGATCAGTCCAGTCTAAAGTGGTGGCCCATGTCCCACCGAATGCGCACGGTCCCAAATTACATTCAACCTCACTGGTGAAAAGAATCCAAAGTCCTTGTGTTACAACAACTCTGGATATCACTCTTGTCACTTAGGGCAGATCTCCTTGTGAGTTAAAAATTGATGGATAGCAAAGATTGCAAACTATTGCCGCTAACAAAATATTTCTATTGTGAGGAAGCCTTGAAAAAGCTTGTGGGTGGTGAGAAACACTTTGGCAAGCTCACAATAAACCTTTATTGCATTTCATGTTTTAAACTGACTGTTCAATTTCACACAATGTGAACTGCTAGAAGAGCAATGCTGAGTGGAATTGTCTATTCTATATGTGCATTTCCAGCCAGCAAAGGGAATGGTATCGAAAGCCACCCTCTTCCCTGATGCAATAGAAAGCAGACATTCTGTCTTTCTCTATAATGAACAAGTATCTTTCTGATTTATGGAAAAAAGATGCTTTAAACAATGCAAGTAAACTTTAACTCCTAGACCATTATCTGGAGTTTGGAGTCTTAATTGCTTCAGAGAGCTTAGGTCAAGGACTATACTAAAATCCAGCTCACACTGGTTGGTTGTGATGGATGATTGTGGGCACGGTTGCAGAATGGAGCAACACATTGGCATGTTTGTTAGTACCTCTACTAATGCAAAGGTTCAAACGGTGGACCAACTTTTCTCAAATCAATTTTGATTTTGCAAACTGACCTATGTACTAATAGAACGGATTCAAAAGTTACCATTCATGATCGGTCACAGTTCGACCTACTACATCACTATTCCTAAGAAGGGTCACAAATTGCAACTCACTCCCATTATATGGCACCACACAGATGGGCATGATCAGGTCTGTGATTGCATTCAAATAAAGTACTTTCTTTTTAAATACAGCTCAATATCCTTGCAGGAAATGGGTTTTAATTTAAGAAAAGTGTACTTTAAAAAAAAGTTTAAGAATAAGAACTTTTTCCGTGGACTAATGCTCATTCTCAAGCATGCCTCCCCTTTGTGAATGGGTTATCACCTCCATTGATGAGTTTGGACCCAATATTGCAGTGTCGGACAGATATATACGGCAATCTGGCAGTGCCAGAAGGGCTGGTCTGATAGGTCAGTGTGTGGTTCTTTTTTGGTTGTTTGACGGACTGTTTTATAGACTGGTAGGCAGACTCGTACTGTTGATTTCCTTGAATGCACTGAGCAAAAATGCATACAATCTTCAATACCTTGCAAAATACACACACAGAATGTCTTAAGTTCAAAACTTCACTGATATGCAAATGTGGGCCAGCTGTTCACCTTTCTGACTCATTAATGGGGGATACTTTTGTTATGATGTCAGGGCCTAGTTTCCCTCCCAGTCCACCCCAGTTTACAACATTGAGAGTCAAGGTTTAGAAGGGACACCCTAATCACGCCTTTACCAAATTGCAATTCGTAATGCATTTCAAAACTCATTTTGCAATTCACTAAGGTCTCACCAGGCGATTGCATTACTTATTAAGTTTTTATATTTCTTTTAATTAAAAAAATAAGGCGTGACGGTTCTACGTACACACTTATATTACAGTTCTTTCTCTTTCAAAGGCAATCTAATGTATGCTTTTCTTTTACTATGTGTCATGCTTCAGCCAGATCTGTAATTATGTTTTCTTAACAAAAAGAAGACAATTAGAATTTTTAACAATTGCCTAAGTTTTTTGCTACGTAAACATACATCTGAAATTCCATAAATCCAACAGGAATCTCTCTCATGGATATTGCTTACAGGAGGGATCCTAACTGCTTGGACCGTTCCTGTGGGTCAAAGCCTCATATTTTGCTTTGTGGCGATGACATCATTAGCGTGATATCCTTTATATATTCATTGCGGTACACTGTTTTACACTTCACGCAGCTATAAAGATCAGCATTGTGCTGAGAACATTTTACTAAATGTGGGTTACAAAATACAAGCCAAACCCAAATGGGTCGAAGTTGATTCTGAGCCCACCTGAGAAAGCACCAGTCCCAGATAACCCAGGAGAGGGAGGGCTGTACTCACTGCTGTTGCTAAAGTTTATTTGTGCTACCCTACTTGCTGGGGAAGAAGTTGTGGGCATAACATCTCTGTTGACGTACCTCTGTCCCTGACTGCCCCGGCGGAGGTGGGGACAGAGGAAATAGTCTAAAGATGGATCAGAGGGAGTGTCTGATGTACATGGCATGGACAATAAAGGAACATACACTGACAGCCATTTTCCCAGAAGCCTTTCATTATTTCCAAAGAGGTAAAATAGAGCATGAGATTGAAGTAGAATCGCCAAGTGTGAAGGTAAGGTAACACTTCCAAGTGTCACTGGTCCACCGAACGACATGGAGCTGTGTGGCATACAATTTCACAGTAGAACATAAACTGA
Organism: Pleurodeles waltl; assembly: GCF_031143425.1. Taxonomy (NCBI): domain Eukaryota; kingdom Metazoa; phylum Chordata; class Amphibia; order Caudata; family Salamandridae; genus Pleurodeles; species Pleurodeles waltl. The sequence goes on along the minus strand of NC_090451.1, from coordinate 670,310,834 downwards.
CAGAGCAATGCCAATGGGCTGTGCAGTAGTGTGTGATGAGTTTGAAAAGATCAGCACGTTTGTGGAATGGATGCTGCGGGAAGTGGCGAGGTCTGAACATGTGCTGCTTTACCTCAACCACTTTCCCATGGGAGGAGAGAGGGTGAGAGAATGTGCGATACCGCTGGCAACTCTCAAAGAATTGACAAGCTACAAGGGCATTCCTTTGCTGAAGAGAAGACGAAGGGGTCCACCACATGCTCGATGCTCTTAGCCACAGAACTTGACTCGGGGACAATGGAGTATCAAATGCCTATACATAACTTGGTTAGTGTTACAGGATCTTTAGGAGCATGCAGTAAGCAAAAAGGAATGCTGGATGTGATTCATTCAACAAATTCACAAAAGTGGTGCCATGATACGGGATAGGAGGAAGAGGTTGGGGGCAATTGATGCTGACATTATGGGAAAATCAGGAGAAATGGCCTTTCACAGACACACTGATCTTGCAGTCAGGGACATAGCTCCAGGAGGATGTTTGGGGTGTTACACCACCCTGAAAATTGTATCCTTTAGTAAATAGATGGGTATAAGTGTTTTCAGTCGGGTAAAGTGAAGTGTCTGTCGGATTTCACCTGGAATTGTTATATGTCCACATTGACAACCTCCCCCCTGTTTCTCTTGTCTGTCTTTTGATGGCCTTAAAGATGTTCATCAGTTTGAGAAATATTGTGTGTTAACTACCTCCAATAATCCACCCTCTTCTCTTTGCACTGCTCCTTAAGCTCACCTCATGTCCTGCTTCTCATATAATGGGTTTTAACAAGCTGTCCGAGCGTGATTAGTGGGAAATCTGAATCTTACGCCCCTCCCCCACAATCATATTGACCAAGCTACACCCCGGCTTGCACTTAGGGGAGAATGACAGTGCAGTCAACAGGGTTGGAACCCTTAAAAATATTGAGAAAGGATTTGGAAAGAGTGAGGGGTTTGGAAGTGGGACAGAAGCAACACCTCTGGTGAGGTTTCCTTTTGGTGGGAGATCCAAGGATGCTAAAAACAAGATTAGGCGTAACAGGAAATAGAACAACAGAAAGTAAGGAAACAAAGGGAAAATGAGAAGATGGTAAGCTTGGCAGGCCGGTTATGCCGAAAGAAATTGGAGAAATGACAGACGGGCCCCATCAAAAAACCAAACGGAAATTGTCAAGTTGAAGTTAGCGAAGAAATTGTTAAAGGGGGGGGTAGAGGATATTTTAAGAGCATGGGAGGGCATAGTTACTATTTCTTAGAGTGCTATAAGGCTTTTAGGCCTGATTTAGAAATTGGCGGATGGGTTACTCCATCACAAGGTGACAGATATCCTGTCCGCTGAAAGCTAAATCGCATCGGAAATAATGGGATTTAGATTTCTGCGTACGGGGTATCCGCAATGGACTAACACGTCTGCCAATGTCTAAATCAGGGCCTTGGCCTTGGTGTGTGCAGCAGTCAGCCGAAAGTTGGTAGTCTGAGCTCGCAGATCATACATGAATGTAGCAGCCTTGTATACAACGATAAGGTGTCCTCCCCTTGGTGATTTCCACCCCCAAAGGGATGTGTCTAGAGCCCAGGCTGTCATTGAGGACCAGTGTCACACCAGGACAGTGCAACACGGGCAATTCACGTCAGCGCGTGCAAGACCCCGCCATTTTCTAGTGACCCCCCAGATGGACGTTCATTGTGTGGCTAATGAAAGCCCTGTGTACCTCCATTCATGCGCACCGAGGGGGAACATTCCTGGCGTGCCTTGGCCTGCACTGAGAGAATTGTTGCTATGCCAGGCCCTTGAGGTGCCTACCTCACTGTGGCCTGATGGTAATCCCGGCTCTAAAGTTGCTAGGCAGTGGTTTCAAAGTTTCAAAGACCTTGTAATTGTTCAACTATGAAGGAAAGAATGTCCCATTCTTGTTTCCGCCTCCGCCTGTCGGTGTTTACATACAGCTCGAGCCTTCCAGATCTAACAGGAGCCTTGATTCTAATATTCATTACAAAGCTTCCTACGATTTTTTTCAGATCTTTAAAAACGCACTGAAATGTACTAAAAAATGCCCACATTTCTCTAAAAAATCAATAAAAACGCTGACAAGTTGGAAAGGTGTTTTTTCGAGTTATTATCCCTCCCGTTTTCTCTCTTCTGTCCCTTTCCTCGGCATCATTTTCCTTTTCTCTTATCACTGATAAATAAGCACAGACTTCCACAGTTTACCAAACTGTGTGATCCTCTGCAAATCTTTGTGCTTCATGTCCTTTACCTCCTGGCCAGTGCAAAATCAGAGGCACCCCGCAACACCGTATCATTCACCCCAGAGATCACAGGGGGACATCCTCTTCTGGGTAGTGGAGGGGACCTCAAAGGTCCTCCTGGGTCTCAAAAGACTTCAATGACGTCTGTGATAGGACTCAAAGGCAGTGATGTGGCATGGAATCATCAGATCACATATTGCATGCCAAAGGAAAGTGCATACCTCTCAGCGCATTAGTTGAAAAACCTGGCAGGTAAGTTGGCGCATCAGTGGTAACCCTATCTTCTCTTACGACGATGAGAGGCTGGTCTCACTTTCAAACATAATATAGCTGATATAAGGATTCATTCTGGCTCCACCTTAAAGCTGCCGACGTCGTCTACCCAGCTACTTTGCTGAAATGGGAAATGTTGGCGCATGAGAATCTGAGCCACTGGCTGAGAAATTGAGATCTTAACCCATTCCTGGATTTCTGTCCAGCCTTGTCTCAGAAAGGAAGGGCTGTAGTCAGGAAGCCCACCTAGACTGGATTTGATAAACCAGTTTCTTGACCCAGGAAATGCGGCTTCAATCATGCAGTTATCAGTGGTGATCCTCTTAACGTGGTCCTCTTGGTCACTGGCATAAGCCATTGTCATCTTTCCCACCTGCCTTAGAATACAGAGCTCATGATGGCTGTGGCCTTCATGCAGCTGCAAAAACACCTTCAGAATGCAGGTCTGGATATCGAGCAATCTTGCTAACGCCCCATGAATGGATCAGAAACATCATTTTCTGATACTATTGGGAGCTAAAGATGAAAGTTTGCTTGTCATTCTGACATTGTTAAATCTGTCAGTCGACTTCGAATCCATCTCTGCTTTTCTCATTCGGTGCAGTGGATCAAGCCTTTCAGGAGAGGTTGGAGGGGTGTGCAGGGATTGTTGGCAATTCAACGAATTCTCACGGCTTCAGATGATCTGCTGTGTGCCAAGTTTTCTTAAACAAGAAAGATGAACTAAGGCATACCACAAGAATAACTTCTCTGAGCACCTTTGTAGAATGTTTCCATTCAACCGCTATTTGATGTATTGACAAAACATCAGGTGGTCCTTCAGATGTAGGCTGACGATACTCAACTGTCGATTCAGGCGGGGGAGTGGTAGAAACAGTCTGATCGCCCTCTCCATGTTCCTCCCAGCTGCCATTCGAAGAATGCATATTTTACTTTTTGAATTGGTCCTCTGCCCATAAGGTGGATTGCAATGACATCATAAAACATAATATGTGACTGTCAACAGAACACTGAGATCAATAGAGGTACATCTACACTCATCTCTTATTCATTTTTTTACGTTAGATTGTTTTTAGAGAATTTATCAAGGAAACTGTGTTTTTTGTAACGGGAAATGTTTATTGAAAACAATAAGTAAAAGAGTGGGCTACACTATTTAACTGTTTTTAGTAAAGAGAAAAGAAAACTATTTCCTTATGGATTTAAGAAAACAAAGTTGAAGGGACATTGGGCCAGATGTACCAAAGGATTTTACCCATTCTGTGTCTATGGGAAAATGCTTTAGTACATATGGCCCATTATTCTTTGCTTCGTTACAACGCATATTCAATCTGTCTGTAGACTTCAGAGATATTTGAAGCTTTTGACAGCAAAGTAGACCTAAGAATGGGAACTGATTGCAGTTAAAATGTTCAACTTTCATAAGCAAAGTTTAAGCACAGAGATTGTTGAAGCTGCTATTTCAACGTTCTGCTCTGGTTGCATTAGAAGTGTTCTGTTTTTTAGTACCTTTCAAAAAGAAATTACTAATACAACAATGGGCAAGGGTACGGCTTTGAGGAGTAGTTTGGAGCTGTTACTATCCAGGGACTACTTAACTGCAGTCAATAAAATCAGACTATATCTAGGCATTTAATTGGAAGAAATTCCTGTTTTCACTGGTATATCTGAAAAGGAATCCTCTGCCTGTGAAATATTGTTTTTGTGCACTGCATGTTGTGGTATAAAAGCAAAACTGTTCTAAAAGTTAGAAGTATAGATGTGTCTATGCAATATAAAGCGTGCATCAGAGACATAAGAATTTTCATGAGCCTAACCTACCTAAAAAACAACATACCTCATCAGCATGTTTAATAAAAAAAAAAATAGACATATGCCATTAACAGAACAAGGTACCAAAATGAGAGGGTTCAAACAGGACCTCAAGTCTGGCTAAATTCAAAGGCCTCCCTTGGAGTCTTGCCCTGCCTAGACTACTAAAATGGCAACCTAGTAGTCAGAAAACAAGGATGCTTGCTTCCTCATCCTAGAGGATGCCAAGAAGCTATTAATACAGTAAGTCAGCAGACACTAATTCAAATCACTGTTAGAAATAAAGCTTTGTTAAGGTTAAAAACTACTCCTAAATACAGAACTAGACCAGCTTGAGATCAGTCCTTTCTAAGCATAGCAGTCAGAATTTGGAATGCTTCAGGCAACCATTAGCACATTGCTGTCCCTATAGTCTTTCTGCAAGAACCTCAACAATTTTCTCTTTCACAAGCACCTGTTGCTTCTTTTGCAAACAGTTCTGCTTTTCTTACCTCTAGGTTCTCGCAACTCTTTTACTGTTGTTTATTGTAAGAACACTTCCCCATGTAGGCTGTGCCTGTTTTACCTCACGCAAAGCACTGTGATTAGTCTGTAGTGCTATATAAACCTAGAAGCAATATTAATTTCAGTATTTGAAAGAAAAAAATCTACAAGGACAGCGTTTACCAAATTGTGGGACTCAAGCAGATTTTTTGAACGGTCGTAAAAATCCAAGCAATAAACAAAAATGCCTTTAAATTCTGTATTTATCTTGTCACATTTTCTGCGCTTCAAAGACAGTGGTCAAATATCAGGCTATGTTTTCTGACAAATTGCTTCTTATTTTTTAACATGGGGATTGATGTTTACAAAATCCTCTCACTATAAACTCTTCTCTCTTTGCAGTCAGAGAAGAAATAGTAAAGTGAATCATGTGACAACCTTGCTGGGGTACAGGAAGCGTGAAAGGAAAGGCTGTATGATGCCATTTTTTTGTAATACAAAAAAAAATGTAAATACCTCTAAATGAACTGTACACATTCAGTGGTTAGGAAAGCAAAAATGAAGCACATTTTGTTTAATAATTCTGAAATGTGATGGAAACAAAGATTTTAATAGGTTTAAAACAAATCTTGACACTTTACTTGGTGATGCACAAATGATAGTCACTGAAACTCAATTTCCACAAATTATCATTTATGTGCAATATAGTTTATCAGTAAATTGCATGTTTGTGGAAATTTAGAGACCATTTTAATGGACAATGTGCTGTCTATAAATGACAGTGCGCTACCACACAATGCTTTCCGTACATTAAAATAAATTGCACACCAAAGCTAGGTGTATTGCAAACATTTACTGTTCTAAAAATTGGGTTGTGGTTCTAAAAAGTTTAGGAAGCACTTTACTAGGAGATCGGCCAAAATCAACAATGACCCTCAGACAAACCACACCACAACCACACAGGAAATAGAGGTTATTTGGCAGAGCATTGTGGGCGAACATTTCTACATACCAAAATGTCATAGTCTAAATATATACTACCAAAATATTGTCAAGCAAAGTATATGTAGGTAAGCATAGTTTCACTATTCTTAATTCCACATTAACAGTCGCAGTCGACACGCATACTTGGAGCTCATATAGTAAACATATACTAACTGAAATATAGTTACTTTCACAATATGTAGATCCTCGATATTTAGGCTACAGTATTTTTGCATATTGATATTTTGCCAATGATATTCTCATACTATATAATTCAAACTACCAGCATCTCCTCCAATGTTTTTTTCCCCACAGACGTGGATATTTCTTTTTTTGTTTATAGGGTTTAAGTAGTACTACAGGCTAATCATACCAGAAAGCATTATCAGTACTCCTACAAGGAGTGCGTACCTCGTAAAGTGATCATACAATAAACAATGACAGTTATGAAAAGTGGAGGTTAGAAAACTCTCAAATAGGGCAATAGTTTTCTCCGCAACTGTGCTGTTTATGAAAGAGAAAATTGTTAAGGTTTTGCAGAAGACTCAACGTGATGGAATGGTGCAAGTGCTTGATTATAAAGCAATCCTGGATGCTGCACTTTTTAACTCCACATTCTTTTAACATATATTTATACATCATCAAGATACATATAGGTGAATTAAGGGCAGTAAGCCTACACTTCCCAGTATGTATGTACTTACCTTCATAATATTTTGGCTGTCAATATATAGGCTACCATGTTTTTGTAGGTCTATATTTTGCCAATGACAATCTGACATTAAACAAATTTAGAAGTTACTCTCCGCACTAAAAAAGATAACCAGTCATTCTACTCTTGCTTGAAGCCAGGAGAGTCTCCAGGCCCTCTACTTCACGTTCAAAGCTTTACAAACCAGAGAACCTGACAAACGCAGTGAAGAGAACAGTTCTGAATGTGAAATTTGAAGACCATGGACTAAATCTTTCAAAACCAAGTAGGCATGTGTACAGGGATTTTTTTGTTTCTCCTTCAGATTCTTTTTATCTTTGCAAAACTTCCCACAGAGAGACAAATAACTAAGCTGATAGCATAAGAGTGTTATTGGTAGAGCTTTTGTTCACTGAAGGGAGGTATCTTGGCACTACAAGATAACATGTTCACTGTTACCCAACTCAGTATTACTCTGATAAACCACATCAACACAAAAAGTATCCCAGTGCAAAAGTAGTACACTTATGGAAATGATCTTTTGGCTGACTGGTGCGTAAAGAAAAAAATGCTTTAAAAAAATGTTTTTCTCTATTCTGCTACTGTTCAAAACAAGACAGCTTAGGAATGCAGACAGGTGGGAGGACTCTAACTATTTCACTCACCCCTGCTGTTTTTGCGTAGCTATGTCCACTTCCCTTCTTCCTGCAATGTAACATCATTGACTACAACCAAATGTCTCACTAAAAATATTGTTTTCTCATTTCAAGAAACTTTTTGAGGTGGAATTAATGGCCACAGCATCTCACAGAACATCACTCCAACAAGCACATGCATGGATAAACAGATGTAGAATGCAACTACTTTACTGCATTAAGCTCTAAAAAGACAACACAAAACAACTTGTTCTCAGCACAATAAACTGTAATCATTGTCAATGTGTAATGGAAGCCATGCAACAACCCCATGAACCAATTTTATATTCCTGAAAGATCAGAAATTTGCATCTTCTCATTTGGCGGTAAGACCATGAAAGTTGGCAGCAAGGGCGACCACATTTCTGGGTGGATTCACTGTAAACCTGAATCTCAGGGTGACTGTGATTCAGTGCACATGTACCTCACTGGTTGGAGGTTTGGCGTTTTGCAATGATATGAATGTGCTACAAAATAAACACTGAGTTGCCATGCCTGCTTGTTAATTCTGTTGACTGCTGTTTTTAAATGTTACTAGGGAAGTGGTTGAGGTGATAGATGAACAGATTAAATTCTGAATTCTTGCTGTAATTTTCCAAATTGTACATAACAGAAGCCTGTGTCATCGGAACTCAAGGACCCAAGTTGGCCACTGAGATCAATGGATAAGGACTGGTTAGCCATTCCCACTTTCATCAACAGTATTATAGGAGTAAACCTTTTTAGGTTACCACGGCCCGGTGCAAGACATACAAGTTAGCTCTTACAAACATGGGTATAAAAAGAATGTGTGACATACAAGTACAGTTGTTGCGTATGATAAGTTAAAAGCACGTCTCCTTGATGTACAACTGTTCAAGTACATTTTTACATAATGCATATGCCCACTTGAAACTTTCAACATGATAGTGTTTTTCATCTCTGGTACCAGACATACTGCCTTCCATGTCATTTACTTAGAACAAGGCAAGGAGCTGAAAATACTCCCAGTAATTCTGTGTTTACATGAGGCATAAACAGAACACATGATCTCACTTTGTATTCTTGCACTAAGAATGACTGTGCACCTTAGCATTTGGCTTTAGTTAAAGAAACTGAAGGTGTCTTCAGGCATATTGCCTTAGCTTGTAAAGAGCGATGAGGTCCATAATGTGTGACCAGCAACGGGTAAAGGCATAAGGCCTGACTTTTCCTCATCCCACAGTCACAAAGATTGAGTATAGGAAACCCCAGATCAAAAAGCTGCTTAATACAAAAACCACTGCAAAAGTAGATCAACTATTGTGAAAAGTTTGGCGCAAATTTATAAAATGGCACATCTCCAGCTCAGTTACACCAATACATTGCCCAGTTTAGAGGCAGGAGGAGCACCATCTTCTTTCCAACTTCTGAGCCTCCGTTGGCTCCTTCCTTGAAAGCTAGAAGTCATCAACCCCAGCAGCCCAATACCGGTGGCTTCAGAATGTTGGAATTCTTCTCTATGTTGGCCGACATTTGACACTCATTTTCAAGCAAGGGTGTGCCTTGCGAAGCACATGAGTTGTATCTCACATGCCTGTCCGGGACATTATAATTTGTTTCACAGAAAAAACACACAAGTTTTGGTGTTGCTTCTGTGAAAACACAACATTGCGCAGGTGGCATTACTTTTTAGTCAAAAATGCTCCTGCATCTGCGGGAGGACTTTCTGTAAAAATTCCCTACCGTCTGTTCCACCGCAAATATTAGCGATCAACAGAAATAAGTCCCAACGAAGAATTAATTGAGTATCAATTTTTGCACAAAAGAAGAAGCGAGGAAGCTGTCTCAAGTGAGGAGAGCTTCGTACAAAGCCCTCCTCAGATTCCACCTTAAACCACAACATTTCTACCACTCACCATTCCGTAAGGCATTACGCTAGTCAAGAAGACACGCCACACACATTCCCACCAAAAAACGACCAAGGGACAAGTGGACCCAGAACTGTAAAATGGGAAGGAAAGCAAATAGAACATTAGCTGAACTGACAGATGAACACGCATTCATAATATCTCTCTCTCTCTCTCTTTCTCCCCATTTTCTACAGAGAATGACACCTCCTGGGTTAGGACAAACATCATGACCAGTGGTTAATTTGAGCCAGTGGTTGCAGGTGGTGCCCACCGGCTGCCTTATTTGGGGACCAGAACTTATTTACTCATCTTTAAACTTTGACCCTAAACAAATGAGAGAATGGCGGAAAAGGAGAGACAAAGAATAAGACTGTAAGCGAAAAACAGTTACAAAGGATGAAGTCAATGATGAAAAAGTACCTCCAAGATTGAGATAAAGTGGCAGTGAGTTTGGCGTGGTGGATGAAAGAGACATGAGGCAGAATCCAGACTAAACAGCCTTCTATTTGGCAACTCCACCATCCGGCAGGCTGGCCGCGGGCTTTTAGAAAGAGTTTGGGCACCAACATTTATAATTTTACAAATTAAGGACTGATTGTGAGAGTACACAATGTCCAACTTTCCAGGAAACACTCTAGCCCTGACAGTGCACTTAAGTGTAATTATATCTTGGAGAACTAAGTGCTAAGAGTTAGATGCACGAAATCAATACCCCTTCTTCATTACCAATTGACATCTAGTACCTGTTCCAGAGTAGCATGCATGTCAGGAGTAGTAAGCGATATGTAACTACAATTTACAAATACAATTACCATAAACGCAGGGTACTCTGAGCATTTGAAAGCATCAAAATTCATAAAATTATCTTTCATTTCATTGTCTCTAGGGTGTTGCTCAACCGACCCATTAAATATCAATACAATGTTCAGATCTCAAATAGATCCACCCTCAACTTGAACAACACCATTCAAGATTTCAGTCATCCTAACAGTGTCAGGCAACTTTTAGTGTCACTTCCTACATCTCCTAAGACAATTTGATACAGGGTAACAGCCTTTCACTTGGGAACCTATGAGAATCTTACTCCTCCTCTTTGACATGTATTACCACATTTTTTTAGGCATAAACCTGTCTTAATAAACTCTCGTAAACCATTCCTCCAGCACCTCTGGAGACTCCAGCGGCACTTACTCTCCCTTTCAGCTACCATAGACATAGAAATCATGGCATTCATGTCCTCTCAAGTTTAAACTGGTCAGTTTCAGAATTCGTAGTTGTTCTGTGATAAATTATTGTGGATTGCACACCTTTACACCAGTGAAACACCGTAAGGTCTACCAACTGAATGGCCTACTTGATAACACAGTTGAAACACTTAGCTTGGCTTTTAGCTTCAGGATGATAGTATGCTAAGCAGGGTATCCTATACGGCCAGATTAATAGACAATTGTGAACTAATGAACTGAGGACTGTTGTCCCAAAAAGTCCATAGTCTATGTAGAGGTGTTAGAAGGTGATTGTACCTCAGCAAAAAAATTGTCCTGTTTATGTAGTGAAGACTTGGGAATTCAATCTACATCTACTACTTTTTTTTTTTAGAATGACACTAGTTAGAAGTATGCAGTTAACCAAATATTAGCACTCAATGATATTTGGCTGGGTGGATGAACTTCAAAGAATATAGAACCTACTGCAGGTTTACAAGATAGAGAAAAGCAAACCCTACCATGGGTTTTTCACAGAAGGAAAAAAATGGGGATCAGGTTAGGTCCTTAACTCCAAAGTTTACCTGATAGACTCCAGAGACAGGAATATCTCCAAACAGAAAACCCTTATGGAAGGCGTAAAGAGCAAGTATGTACTAAAGGTAAAGAAAACATTTGGTGATTTTTTTTAGTGACTCTTGAAGCTACAAGAATTTTGAGCATTAAATAGTACTGAAAGAAGGGGTGATTCCGGTGAGACATCACATAAGAAATACACCCTGAGCTACAGAGGAAAATCAAAGGAGAGCCTAAAGGGTGTCATTTGTTGCTACTGAATCACCTCCTTGATCGCTCTGGTAATTATTTATCTGAAAAGATCAGGTGATCTAACCTTTGCATTGATCTCTGTAGTTTAAACAACATAATTTGGATAGATCGTTATGTTGAATGGCGTGGAGGATGGGTTGAAATATCTGATAGGATTAGCCAATTTAGAAGTTATGGTTTAGTATAAAATGATTCTGTTTCGGCCTTGCCAGCACTACCAGAGTGAGTCAACATATCATGAAAGAGACAATGGAGGCGATCGATGGAGGAGTCACCTTTCAAGGTGACATACTTCTATTTCGTTTGGATCACGAACAACATGATGTAATCACATAATGCTTGAAAGAGTTCTTCAGGCACTTTTATGAAATAGGTCTAAAATTGCACCATGATAAATGCATATACATTTCCAACAGTGTCAAACATTTGGGGTAAACAATCTCCACCAGTGATCTCAGACTCAAACTTTGTCATGTCAGGCCAGGTCTGAAAGCTCACATTCTCATGGGCGGGCTTCCAAAGCAAATAACTGTGGTAAACAGAAATACATTTACAGGTAGAAGTTTATTGAGTCCGGATTTAGACAAAAAAGGAGCAGTGGGGAAGAGACATGAAGTTATGGACATTCTCCTTCCAAATGATAGACTTCGTACAAAACCACAGTCAGATTACACCATGTAACCCAACATTCCACCACTAGTCATGAACACTCAGACACTAGACTCTTTTGTCTGGGAACTTTGAGTCAGTGGAGCTACGCCCTCTACTGTCCTAGAAGCTTCATTGCACACCCAATGTTCTATAACAGAACCCCTTCAAGATAGAACAAATATTTGTCCACATGTGTTACAAAGATGGGACACCAAAATCATGGTGAGGGAGGATGATTGTTTATTTAACGTTGAGTACTTGTAAACACCTTTCCCCCCTCCCCCGACATAGAGATGGTCTCAAACCAGTGGTAACGGGTCTAGGTTGCAATGTTGGAAAAGAAAGTCCAAGAAGGTTCAAAGTAGGGATAAGAGAAGAGTGTGTCATGCCAGAAGCTCAGTGTATTAGTGTGTATGGACTCTACAGAATAAGTTTAGGTGTGAGTGGGTGAGAAAGAGAACGAGAGAGATGCTTAGGTTCAGGAATTTATGATAGGTAGTATAAAAACAGTAATAAAACCAATCATGTACTAAACAATATTTTTAACTTCCATGATATTATGAAACTGTAAAAAAAAGAGGTACTTACATTTGATATTTTTGCTCATGATACTATTGTAGTCAATATTTAGGTTCAATAGCTATTCATCACCAGGCGACAGTCCTAGTGCAGACTGCGCCTCAACCAGGGATGAGGGGGCCATGCCCAAAGCTGGAGTGGAGCGAGAGTAATTACCCGAACAAGTAAGCGTGAAGTGGCGCATACGTAGAAAGAGGCCAGAAGGTGCAAGATTTCAAGGAGGGAGAAGGAGATCGCACAAGAAACAGAGTATCTTGACGTCAAGTGGCCACCATATTGGAAACAGAAGAACATCCATCTTATATTCATGCAATAATGCACAGTTCACTATTAACCGTTCAGCACAGCTACCAACTTCACAAATCAACAAGTCAGCTGGAGCTGCAACATAAACACTGCACCATCTGCAGCAACAGGAGCAACTCTACTGATTTCAGGAACTCAACAGTTAGCGAGAGCAGATGCTGGGAGAGACACTAAGGGGTTTTCCCCTCGGCTTGTGTTACCATGCTTCACAAATGAATGGATGTCATGTCATGTCATGTCATGTCAGAGATTAGTCTTTTCTTCTAAGGAAGTCCTCCTTGGTCCACAGCCAAGATATTGGTCACTACTTCCTGCCCCAGAGACTGTACAGGAAGAGTAGGAAGGAGGAGGAGGGCATTCCAGGGCAAGATAGAACAGGGACAGCGTTGATGGAGGTATGTTCCCTCAGACGTATAGCAACAAATGTAACAGAAGTTGCAATTCCATATAGAGTGGTTTTCATCATACATTGTTTCTGCGTAGTCTGCTCACTCCACGTGCAGTAGACAACAGCGGCATACTGAAGCACAGTTAATAAATACAAACTTAGTGAATTAAGAAGTTTCACTAAGGCCACATGCATGTATTTTTTGCATCCTGCCCAAGGCTTGTTTCTTGCTGCAAGCCCAAATTCTTTGTTTCGCAGAAGTCTCAAGTGAAAGGATTGGCTGCTCCTTCAGCGAAATGCATGTAGCCTGCATGCCTGTGACTGGCATGACCTGGAGTAAAAGGTAGTGTGAAGTTACACTTTGCTACTAATAGAAGTACTGTTGTTGGTGGTGGCTCCTGAGATCAATAGCTCCAACTGCATTGCTCCAGAGCTGAGAATACACACGCATGTGGGATAGTGTGAGAACTCATCAGTAGCATAGACAATGACACAGACAGGACTATGAGAAAGAATAATACAGAGGGCAAAAATGTAATATATATACATAAGTGGCTCTTAACTTTTTGACTTCTGTGGGCCCAAACTTAATCACTACAAAGATTAGAACCTGAAAAAATACACAAAAATACAGAAGCAAGTATACAGACCAATTCTAAAATATTGCATTTAGCTCACAACAAAAAAATACAAAAATCGTAATTTTTTTAATGGGAAGGTTGGACCTTTACAAAATTTGGTCTTATTTCCTAAAAGTTGAAGTAATGGGCTAGAGTTTAGCACATCACTTTGTTTTTTCCCCCCAATGCATGGTCCCTCTTTGTCAGCACATAGTGGTGCTTCAATTGAAGCAGCCATTCGTCCATGCTAGATTCATACTTGTGCTGCCCCCACAAATCAAGCTAATGATACCAACTTAATTTTTAGCCAACAATTTGACTTGGGTCAGTTGTGCGTGGACTGAGGACAATCCAAGCGCGTGTTGCTCCACCTTGCTACAGAAAATGTCCCTGTGAGTAGGACGGTGAGCAGACGAGAGGAACAGATAGGTGATGGGAGTTGGGTTTGGTATAGCTTGTTGGCAAGCGTGATCACACTGATATGGGGGCTCTACATAAATGTAAATTCGGTTTCAAACTGGTATGTTAAAAATATCTGAGTGATATGTAGTCTGACATGCCAAAGGCACTGTGCATATCTCCTCAACGTGAATTCCATCTTAATTGCTACAACAGTTCTTTACATATCGTGGAATTTGGTTCCTGGTATGACCGTGCTCATATACATACTTAGGCAATGTGGAATCTGACATGACGAGGGTTCTTTGCACACCAGTTCAATGTGGGTTTTACCACCAGTGTGGAACATTACATACTCTGATAATGTTTTTATGTCTGAGCAGTGTGATTAAAAACTTCACAATATAGAAACCTCAATGACTGTGCAGGTTTCATACTGGGGCAATGTCGACAATGGCACTGCCGACGTATCCCAATGTCTATTAGCAGCCGTAGGAAGTACCCTACTCTACTAACGCCCTGAACAGCTGCCCTGGCACAATGAGCAGCATTAGAGAGTTGGTGAACAATCTCCTGCCACAATGACCATCATTAACCTTATTGGGCATCAGCGATCACCCTCGACTAGTAGGCATGTGAGATGCAGTCTGACGTGCCTGAGTGGTCATGACAGGCAACCGAGGCCGGCTGGCATACCTACTGTGTTATCATTAGGAACACAACAATGTTACTGGACTCCTCACTGGAGCAAGAAAAGTGATGGGCACCATGTCCTGGTACAGATCGTAAACCAGCTGGTATTTTTTCTCGGTGTAGGATTTTGCCTTGGATGTTTGTATGTGGCAGCTCATTACTTCATAGGCACAATCATGGGTTTCTGCTTTGTGGAAGTAATGCTTGCCCTGGTACTCTGGTATACCAGTAAGTGAAGAAATATTTATTCAGCTTTTCTTTGAGATCTGTTTGTAATTCGATGGCTGTTAGACAATCTGTTGGAAATATAGTGCTGTAAATGAACTATTAAGGAGCACAATCTCACTGAAGGGGGTGGATTAAGCCCATTTCATTGGCTCTTTGAGTACTATGCGTCGCTAAGTAAAGTAGCCTTGGTTGATTTTGGTTATCAGTTAGCCTTATCGGTCACCATCATGCCTGATGCTAGACCTGCCTCTGGCATTTTCCAGATTGGCTGCCAGTTGGGGTGGGCACCTTTCTGTGGTGGGTAGCCGGCTGTGACATAACCAGGAAAGCTGTGAAGGCCCCATTCTAGACATTGTCTCCTGCAGCCATTCTAGTCACTGTCTCCTGCAATGTTGAGTTTATTTTCACACCTCGGCTAAGGCTGATTCTGGCTTCAGTTCAGCCATGGAGTGTACCATTCTGCCTCTACAAGGACCGCAACCTGCATCGGGCACCACTCGAAACAAACAACACTGGGCAGCTTCTCAGGGTTTGAGGAGGGTGCTGGGTGTTGTGACCATGGCTGTGCCAGTGTCCTTGACGCTCTGAAAACCTGGCAACTGACAGCAGGTCACACAGCTCTCGCCAGGCACAGATCAAAGAGCCATTATTAGTCTTGGCTGAGGGTACACAGTGGCTAGTGATAAGCAGTGTATGCTGCCAAAGACCAGGCAGGCGTCGACACGCGGCCTTTACCTATGCAATAGAGTTGTTTTGATCAAATTCACCTCTGAGGAGATAAAAGAAGGATGGAATTTCAGGATGGTTGGGACCAAAAGCCAGGGGTGTTCAAAAGTCCATCTATCAACTTTCTTTGATAGTATCGTTTGCAACTCTATCAATGAGCATCGCAATAAAACACTAACCAGGATTATAACAAGTGCCATTAATGTTGGACCTTCTCCTCTTTCTGCTGATCATAGAAGTTGCAATTGTGCTTATCCCAAGGCAGTCAAAATAAACCCAAGTGTAAATGTACTTTCGCTTATTTAGTACTACATTGCAAAGGTGGAACTCCATGGAGACAGTTCAAAAAGAAAACTGTAAAAGTACCAGCAGAGTTCTGCAATTTGGCTTGAAAGAACATTGACACTTTTCGCGAATGTACACAATGGGTGTACTAGTATGTCACAAAAGTTGCATTAGGAGTAACATTGTAGGCTTACTACTGCACCTGTCATGGGACATGTTTGCAGCCTGTTTGCCTGTGCAGGATTACACATTACATATACAGAGTACAATTCCTCAAAGTAGGAAGGGCAAATGAATGCACAAATCATCCACTCACATGTTAACCCTTGAAAAAAACTCTTCACCTAGGCCCCACCAATGAGTGGGATCCATTCCCTTTGCCCTTTAAATCTCTCACCATTTACAACATCCTGGCAAATGTTTGTGGTCCTTTCCTAATTTACAGGTTACCATGGCTTGGGTCTCCCACTTCCCTCCCTTGCATGGGATTTACTACTGTCAATTTCTAAACACCGTGACAGGGAAATCTGCAGTAGTTTCTTTTGTGAGATCCCAACAGGCACAAATATAGCATTTTAGACCATAAGTGTCATTTTAACACAGGAAACGGCTTTGCGAATCGAGTCTTTGTCATTTACCACAGCTCAGAATAACTGACTTGACAAAACAATGTTTAATGTCTCAAATTAAACTAAAGGATCAGCCGACTGTAGAAAACAACCAAGCCCATACACACAAAAATTACTAATTTAATCTAGTACTTTTCCTAACAAGGCAAGACTGGGGCACAAATTACCAGTAAATGTTACAAGAGATGGAGCAAAAGCGCCATGAGATGCATCACTGATCACATTAACGCTGTCTGTATTTTTCTTCCCATATGTAATATGGAAATGTTATCTATTGCAACCCGTCCTGACTTGCACTTTTAGGGACATATTACATTTGAGTTGGACTTAAGTGGGGTATAATCTGTTTCTAGAAGGACTGTTTCTGACTGGTATCCCAACACCTACATTTCGCTCTTTAATGGGAAATAACATGCACACCAGGTTTTGCCAGGTAAAAATCGTCATGTGGGTCCCTATTCCAGCCAGAATAACTGGATAGCTATCTGTCCCCATTTACCGCCTGCATGGAGCAGGTGTTAAATGTGAGCGAGGGTCAGGGAATAGCGAGCAGGGGCCCAGATGGTGTCCGGTCAGGGGAGGTTGGATTAATGGAGGATGGAGCCATCCATGGTCCCGATTCCAGTAGTAGTGGGTCATGCATGAGCCAGGTTTCATTTGTGCCCACACTCCCTGCCAGGACACAAGTCCTAAAAAAGAAGTGGGGGGATTACCAAGTTAGGTAGTATGCAAGTGACATCACGGTGCGACACATCACCTGTGGCATTACAGGAAGTGACATCACAACCCTATGACTTTACAGGAAGTGACATCATAAGAAGTGACATTAGATCTAAAGCCCTCACACACGTTTAGTAGGCCTATCATGAGTACATTTGAGAGCATTGTAAGTATACATACAAACACTCCTTGCATGTAACGCCTACCTGGCCCAAGGTAAAGCAATGCCGGGCAATGTGCTGCCTTGCGTACATGTTTTTATTTATTTTTTAACAAATCAGATCAACCAGGATTTGTGTGGCACTATAAATCTAAAAATAGTTTTTGTCTCATGGTTGCACCAGAAAACTGATGCAACCCTAACGTAAAATCTGCGCCTCAACGTATACATTTGTTTTTAAATTTAAAAACTCTGCCACAAAGAAATTGGCAACAATGGGAAACAGGACAGTAAATCTGTTCTTCTTAATTGGTTGCAAAGATAGAATTTTAAAATATCTTATGGGGTTAAGGCACCTGCTGCAGAGATCTTTTGGGTCCTAGTAAATATGAAAGAATAATAATAGTAAGATAACTGGTGGTTAACGCATTTGCTGGAAAAATCTGTGTTTTGTCTGGTGCCCCTTTTAACTCAAAGTAGCATAGATGGTTAATTCGTCTCTTACAAAACACATCATGTAACATGCAGAGGACAGATTTTTATTTAATGTAAATAGCTACGTGGATTACTGCTTTTAACACACAGTTTTGTTACTTGCAGTTCAGAAATTGTATTCCTTCTAATATAGCGCAGTGAACTATGAAGGACGATATGTGACTCATACACCTTGCAACCCTTACTGTCTTATCTAACATATCCTGAACATTGATGTACTAGCGTGAATGAATGTCAATGTAATAAGTGTTTTTTATTTAAAGTGCTCTGACACCCTTGCGTTTTGAGGAGTAGTGCTATAACCGAAATAAAAAATAGCCATATTTAAATTGTTATTTTGTGTAAATACCAGAACAGACCAACACATCTGACATTCTTGCAGGAGTGCAAGCATATTGCTTGTATACAGGAACTGCACAAAGTCAAAGTGTGCCTCTCTTAAGTACTTGTGAAATGCCTACAAGCTGTGAGCCTTTGTTTTCCCACTACTGTATTTACATCTAGGTGTTAGGCTCCAGATAGGTGTGAAGCAGGATACTCCAACAAAAGCAGGCCTGAAGGCCCCTTACATTTGGCCTTTGTGATGGAACCAGCCAGAGTTTGAATTATAAAAGCCCCCTCCCGCCTTCAAGTTGTTGCTCAGATCGAAAACAGACAATGTGCAGGCGCTGCTGAATGTGTCCCAGTGTCTGAAAATGACACCAAGACACGTTCAGCATTTTACAGGAGGGCCCAGCTTCTTCTTGGCAGGTGGACAGTGTCCACCCTGAGAAAATAGTGGGTAGACACAGTCCACCCTCATGTACCCCTGATTTGTGCCATGCCCCCAGCCCAATCCACCAGCAATATTACTGACTTGTAAAATCGGGCCTGGAGTTCCCGCACCTGGAAAATCTGGGGTAGTTAACAGGCAGATTGGTATTCTACCTGGGATACCGTGTTGCTAACTCCTAATCAGGGTCTTATTCCTGTCAACAGGGCAGTCTCACATTGCACTGGTGAACAGCAGTGATTGCAGTTATTTGGCACACTGAGAGATCCAAATAATTCAAATATTACACAGTAATAGGTTGAAAAACTAGATAGTTGATGTTATCCTGTGTCTTCCATTTTGGTTTTCTGGTGTCCCCTGGATGCCTCACAACTCTGGCAACATATATGGAGAGTTAGAGCCATGGACCCCAAAAACTGGGTCATGGCCCCTGATGTTCAAGCTTAGAGGAATTTATTGAGGCTGCATCCTTAGTGAGGTATTTCTCAGACCTTGTTGCCTTTCATGCTTCAGGACAGGGACTTTTGGCCATTGAACAAACCCAGGGGAGGTCAAAGCAGGCTTCCTAAGTGTGTATTAACACGTTCTTTCAGGACACTGGTGATTAGGTTTGCCAGTCTCCTCCTCGACAACACAAAGGTCCGGGATCTGTGCTTCAGCCACTGGGTCTAGAAGATAGTTGGTGCAGAATAAGTACTTCTACCAGGTCTGACCTAGCCTGGGGCTGCTCAGGTGCACTTTGTTGTCTTTATCAGTCTGGTCAGTCCTTCCAGTGTCTTGCTCCTGTCAGTGCTTAATTTGTAACAAAAAATGTGCTGGTGCCCAAAGCCCTCCTATTAAATACTCAGCTGCTGCAATTAAATGTGCAAACACGGAATACTAAGGCGGCCAAATCCAGAAGCCATCTCGGGCCTCTTCAAACCATTTACAGCCTCTCCCTGCCCCTTCAGCTCACTCATGCAGCTTTCTGCTTTTTCCCTTAGTGATGGGTTTTTGTTTTTCTCTTCGTCCGTCTTTCCCATATGTGTCTTTTGCTTGCAGTAAATGCTTGAGGCAGAAAAATAAGTGCCGGCCCTCAAAAATAAGTGCCGGTGCTCAGCACCGAAAACAGCAAGCACAAATTAAGCACTGGCTCCTGTTGGTATTGGGACAGCTCCTTGATCATAAGAGATTCTTCAGATTATGCCTATATCCTGTGACCTTCCCCTTGATGACAGGCAAAACATTTAGGGACGCCCTGAAGTCCATATCCCCAGAGTTTTTTTTTTTCGGTTAATCCAAAACCGTCTAGTATTAATGGGCAGCACACGATTCTACATCCAGGTAGTCGCTCTTAAATCCACACATGCATCTCAATGTTACTCTTCCTTCAGGGTATTGGCTGCAAGGACATATCAAGTTCAGACGATGGAACAAGAGTACAGATCCAAAACAGAAAGCAGTTTTGTTTGAAATTTTAAGAAGAAGAAGCTTGTAGAGGGATTCAAGTTCTCAGCCTGGCTTGGAAAAGCTGTACCGAGCCTGGCAAGTTTTTATGGCCTGGGCAGTTATTTCTCCCAATGAACCCATATTTGTGAGCTCATGCAATCTGATCCACATTTTACTGTGCTAATCAATGGCAGATATTTGCAGTGCTGGAAGAGGGACATCTACAGTGAAGCCCAAACATCAACATTTTGAATGACAGCTTCAGACTTTAGACTATGAGGTGACTGGTGCGGCTGGTGGCAGCATGATCAGGAGCAAACACCTTTTCAGCAGTATCTTTGCAGGCAAACTGTTTCCTGGCTCTCCTTGTTGGGTTTTCTTCCTCATGTGTGAGGGAGGTGTGATATATGCATAAAGTCTTTGTTCAAGTTTCACATCAACTGAGTGAATGGTGATGTTCGTTTGAGCACCATTTTCATGAATGAACAAGATAGTGGTATCCCTACCGGCTGTCCATTGACGAAGGGAGAGTTACTGCCTGCATGTTCCTGTGCTCGTCCACACTCCCGAAAACAGTTTTACGTATTGTGTACGTGGGGGCCTCCCATCCCCTTTTTTTGGTTAATATAGGCTTCACAAGCTAGAGAGATTCTGCCCCCCACCCTCTTTCTGTATTGCTAGCTGCTGCCAAGCAGCAATGGCCTTGCGTCAGAGCCCTGGCTTGTTTGAATCAATAAAAACACCTGGATCATGGCAAACTGTTCTGATCTTGACCTAGCTGCTCCAGAAATATATGAAACCTGGACACAAAGAAGGACAATGTTTTCTTTCCTTATTGGGAGAAGACTTTGAACTTTGAAATAAGCCGCCCTTTGGTTGGTTGGGGATGTTCGCAGCAGCCCCCGAAGGAGATTACTGCACTCCGTGATGCAGTGGCGGTGTACATTGCCTGGCCTTCAAGGAGACTGTGCATTGCTCAAGGACAGATGCATTTCTATTGACAGTATCTGTGCTTATCCTCTTCGGGCTGTGATCTAGTCAGATTCCCATAGGCCCTTGGGCTGTGACCTGTGGGATGAAACTGGATGAACTGCCCTCCGAAGAGAGGAGCTGCTCCGACCACTGGAAACTCTGTAGGACAAGCTGACTGAAGGCATCGACTGGGGTTTTGATACAGAAGGACCTTTATCAAAACACCAGTTGATGCAGTCTCAGAACAGCACACCGGACAGATGGGTCTTTATGTTTTGACTACAACATGCAAAGACAGAGCCAAGTGAAGAACCAGCTGCAGAAGGTCTGTAGTCCTAAATTAGAAAAAAAAAGATGATTTACCACATCGTCATCGCCCTGAGAAAAACATATTCCCAACTAGAACTAAAAACAGATACAGCAGAGGCGTTGTTGGCGTAAACACTGCGCTGCCCCCGGCTCTAAATAGAGGAGGCGACTGCGAACTTGTTGCAGTGACAGCATCACTGATTTACTGTGGTTCTCGCGCGCTGCTGAACTCTAAATGAGGGACATAACTTTTCATGTGAGGTTAAAATATTACAGAGAAATGTATCCCATTGGGCCTGGTTTTATCTTAGGCCAACAGTATGAAGCAATGCGTTCGCATGGGAAGCAGCCAAGGAGCTGCTGGGGGGTGGTGCATCTACAAAAAGTGCAATAGTGCCCTTCCCCTGACACCAGGAAGCACCGTGCAGCGACAGCACCTTCCCATGGGAAGGAGCTGCCGCTGTGACAGCTGAACATGTGCGGCACAGAGGCCCCGGGGGAGCGAGCAGGCCCTGCACCCGTTTAGGTTCTGCATCTGCGCCTTGGGGCCCGGGAAGGACTGCAGGCCGAGGCCACGTGCAGACTCCGGCGCGTGCCTCCTCATCCTCCGCCACGTGCATCCGCGCTGTAAATGCATGAATCGAGTGCAGTCTTTATGAATGAATATGGCTTCTCCTCCTCAGCCGAGCGCTGCTTAATGCATGAATCGTGCTAATGCCTCATGAATCAGTAGGTCTTCTCAGCGAGCTCCGCATGCTGTTTAAACCGTCCATCCTGCAAAGACCTTATGGATGAATAAGTCTTTTCACCCTCCACCATGTGCTGTTTATATAGGGATGACTAAATCACAGGAAGCTAGATTTATAATTTGTGTTTAATGAGTCTTAGCTTGCGCACGTTTAGGATTCTAGGCGCTTAACCCGCTCTGCAACCGTGACTCAAAGCTGAGGCAGCTGGCGGAGGAGGGAGCCATGCAGATTAACATACTGGGAATTTCACTCTAAACTAGGCCCTGAATATAATTTGGTGTAATTATGATAAATACAGGTGAGGAGAGCGGAGAACGCTGAAGTGTCATGTCCTTCCTGGTTAGGTCTATCATTATAAAGGAGCGGTCAGGGCTGGAATGAGATCCAAAAGCAGCCTTGGCAAATATATGCACACCAGCCCTGCTCCCTTCCTCGCCTCTCTCATCCTCTCCATCCATTCTTTGCCTCTCTCCCTCTCTCTTCTCCCGCTGTGACCTCTGTTTTTCTCACCTACCCCCGAGGCCACCAGTTGCGCGCGCTGCAATTATCATTGTGCAGCAGGGGGGAGTGAGGTGCCAGTAACGGCCCTATGGCATAAAAAAACATGTCCAATGGAGCGAGCATCCCATCCTCCAGGAAAATAAACAGAGAAATCAATGTCCGGTCCAACCCTATGAGCAGTGCATATGCGTCCTTTGATCAGATGGATACAAAAAAAATGTGGATGTACACAACATATATTACTACAGTCTCAATATTAAAGTTACTGTTAATGTTAGGGAATTACTAGCCCCTTAGACCAGTGGTTCCCAACCTGTGGTCCGGGGACCCCTGGGGGTCCGCAAAGCCTTCTCAGGGGCTGCTTAGAAAATTAACAAATATTGACAAATTAGGTCCCCAGCTTCCAGTAATGACTGAGGCAGGGGTCCCCGGATTCCAATGATGATTCAGTGGGGCTCCCTGGGTTCCATTAATGTTAAAATGGGGGTCCACATAAATCAAAAGGTTGGGAACCACTGCCTTAGACCGCTGTGGCATTAAGCTGCTGATCCCACTCCCCTCCATCTACAACAAGCAAGCACACCTGCAGGTAACGCACACAGGACCAAGTCCCTCAAGACAGTAACACCACTTCCAAACCGTTGTCAACAACAACGTCTCATCATCGCCACGCAACCGGTCTCCAGAGGCTTCACCACGCTTTGTCAACACCTCCATGCCACAATCCACTGACCCGGTCGCCCACTGCTGCACAGTAACCAGCAGACAGAAAAACAACAGCTGCTGTATGTAACGACTCCCTGAGAGCCCTCAAGCAGAAAGGTAGGACTAAAATGGCCTTGAGATGGTCACCAACCTAACCTTTCGCAACACAAAACAATCTGAAAAATGAGCCACAAAGACAGGTTTCGCCACTCAAACACAAAGCCTTTTCGTTTCCAAACTCAGCCTTGTGACAAAAAATTCCTGCTACCAAGTCAAGATGATCTTTCAGTGCCTGTACCTGCCACACTAGACCAACTGCTAACAAACCCCAGCAACTCTGGAAATATACTATATTTCAGTGGTTCTTAAACTTTTGACTTCTGTGGACCCCCAGTTAATCATTACTAGAATCCTGGGTCACCCACTGAATCATTAATGGAATCCCGAGATACCCAACAAGGCATTACTGGAAACCGGGGACCCTGGACTAAACAAAGTAGATGGTTTGAACAACAAAAAAATACACAAAAATACAGACACAATCATTCACCAAAGAAATACACAAATGATTAAATATTTTATTAAATTCACTAACAAATAAATACATTTGAAATTTTAGTTTAATGAGACTCAAATGAGGCCACCCATCACCCATATTATATTTTGTTTGATGCACTTGTACTGACTGCTCCCCCAATCAATTTGAGCATATCAACTTAATTTTTAGACTGCAATTTATTTATTTTTTCCACATTTACAGTGTTTAAAATTTTTAAATTTTTTATTTTGCATCTTTATTTATATCCACTTTAATAATTTGTTATTATTCTTTCATTTTCTAAGCAGTTGTAGACCCATTAAGAAGGCTTTGCAGACCCCAGGGGTCCTCGGTCTACAGGTTAAAAACCAGCACCTTATTTCAGTAACAAAATCAAAAGAAATCTGCAAACTGCTTTCAGCAGGACAGTAGGTCTTCTGTAGATGACATCCATAAAACAACCCCATTTAAGAAACCAGCAACCAATTCTTGCTTTCTTTCATACTTGCAGTGCCCATAATCACACCTTATTAGAGGTCTACATAAGAGCTGCATACTCAGCAACATTCTTCACAGTTTCCAAGCTTTGAAGGGACGGCTGAGGAATACGGCAAGGGCCCTCGCCATGCACAGTTTTTTCATCATGATGTCATAGAAGATGTCATTAGCAATGCAATATCTGGGGTAATTAGCAGTGCATGGCAAGGGTTATAGTTACCTTAGGGCACAAGTTATAGTTACCTAAAATAATCCTAACTGTAAAAGCCGAATTTCTATGGTTTTGTGCGTGTAAAATCTGAACCTAACTATAATGTCCCTGTAACATTTGTTTTTTTGTGTGAAATTCAAAGGTTTAAAAAAAATTTATTTTCTAACTATAACGTCCCGGTAACCTTTGTTTTTTTTAGTACAATTCTATGTTTGTTTTTAAAATAAAGTAAAATACCCATCACAATGCACAGTGGAGGGGGAGTTGGACGCAGGGTATGGCCTGGCATTGTGCTAATCCCACCCAAGATTGCTTCCCCTGATCCCCTCATCCTTGCCATCCATGGCCAAGTCCCTGCCCCTGCTCCCTCTTTACAGCCCTGTGTGGCCATTGTTCTGCCACTGCCCTTCCCGCCTGCCCTGAACATTTAGCTTGGTGCCCCATCCACCTCCTCCCTGCCCTCTGTTGTCTGAGTCCATGCACCAGCGCCCTTCCTACTGCCTGAATGGTCTGATGTGCGGCCACTGCCCTCCATTTAGCTTGATGTCTCTGCCCACTCCGCCTGGCCTCCAACGCCCAATCCAATGCCCCATCATTGTCCTGCTTAACCCTGTGCTTATTTTTGTCCCCCTACCCTCCTTCCCCCTGCCTTCTTATGTCTGTGTGCTTGCCCCTTTTCCCTCCTTTTTGCCCACCATGTTCCTTGGTTTTGCCACTGCCCCTCTTATCTACTCTGAGTGTCCTGCTGAGGTGCCATTGCCCCTTCTACCGGCCTGGCATGGTCAGATGACTGCCGCCAGTCCCTGCCACCTCCACCCCGCCTGTCCGAGTTCCATGCCCCTATTCCCTCCAGTCCTCCATGGTCCAGTCTGCTGCCACTCCCCTCTGCCCTCCGTGCTCTGTTGGGCTGCAACTGCTCCTCTTGCCTACTCCGCGTGGTCTGTTGTGAAGTCCCTTCCCCTGCCCTTTCTTGTCTGTGTCCACCCTTACCCATCCCATCTGTCCTCCACGGTCCTTTGTGCATGCCCTGTCCCCTCCCTCTTGCCCATCATGCCTGTTGTGCTGCCACCAACCCTCCCGCTTGCCATTCATGGCCTTCTGTGCTGCCGCAGCCCTTCCCACCTGCCCTGTGTGGACAGCTTGCTGCCCCTGATGCCCCCACCTTCCCTCTGCTGTCTGTGTGCATGCCATTTTAATCTCAATGTTGTCCTCCATGCTGTGTTGTGCTTCCAGTGGCTATCCCGCCTGCCCTCCATGGTTAGCATGCTGCTCCAGCCCTGCCCCTTTGCCCCCTGCCCTTCATTTTCCATGTGCAAGCCCCTTACCCCTCCCTCCTGTCTTGTCTGGTCTGGTCTGTTGTGAGGCACCAGCCTCCTCCCTCCCGCCCTTAATGGTCCGCTATGCTGCACCTGTCCCTCCTGTCTGTCCTGTATGGTCAACTTGCTGCCCTTGCCTCTTTCCCTCTGCTCTGTGTCCATGTGCATGGCCCTGTCCCCTCCCTGTTGTTGTCCTTGGTCCGGTGTACTGCACTGTCGTCCCCCTTGCCCTGTGTGGTGTACTTTGCTCCTGCAACCCCTGTAAGGTCAGTTTGGTGCCCCTGCTCTTTGTTATCCGAGTCCATGTCCCTACCCCATTCATCCTGCCATTAGTGATCCAAAGTAACAAACTTGCCAACATTTTGAACTTGGTAAGAGGAAGATTTTGGGAAAAAAAAAGCCTGGGGAATAGATTTTCCCAATTGAATTACATTGAAAAAGAGGAATTGTGTCTGTTGTCATGTATGGGTGTACTACCACTGCCTCTTCCTTCTGATCTCAATGGTCTATTCTATTGCCACAGCCTCTCTTGCCTGTCCTGCATGGTTGATTTATTGCCACTGCACCCATTCCTCCTGTCCCCCATGGTCCGTTTCGATGCCACTGCCCCTCCCATCTGCCCAGCTTGGTCAACTTGTTGCTGCTGCACCCTCCTCCCTGCCCTCAATTATCTGAGCCTGTGCCTCCCCACAGTATTCTAATGAACAACTATATTGCTAACATTCTATATTTACTACAAAAGTGTAGCATGCCTGATGTCATCTTGATATAATCAAAACTGAAAAAACCTAAATCATTTTCTTTAGAAATGAAAAATGAGAGAGTCTTATTACCAAAGAAATGATGGTTAGTGTACTAAAAAACTAAAATGAGGACATATTTTATGAGTTCTTAAATAGTCACAAAGCACTTTTAAATGATTTGCTATCTTGGTGTTTTTTTATCCAGTTGATCACTTGATTATATGTTGCACCTAAGGGAGAAAATGTGGCGGTATGCCCAGAGCTCAAGACTTTGCAACTAGGGAACCAGGGTTGAGTTTCTGAGTCAGCTCGACATCCTGTGATCTTCTGCAAAACACGTAATCTCCCCATGCCTAAAGCTCAAAAGCAATGTGTCCTTGTGTAATGTAACTGATGCTCATGTAAAGCACCCCAATACCTTTGGGTCAAGTCTGCTCTTTATAAAACTGCTAAAAAACAAAAAATACGTGTTTTGCACACTTCTGTCATTAGGTTATATGTGGGCTACGAGTGATATTTATGCTACATTTGGGCTCTTTTGTCTCTGCTTGCTATCATGGGAGACTTCTTTGTTATGAAGCTCCCTAATCTCGTCATTTACTGCAGTATCCTCAGTAGGAAATGCTTTCAGTTTTTCACTTTAGTTCTATCAAGGTGGCGGTTAGATGTGCCACTCTCTTGGCAAAAATTCAGAATGTTAGCACTGTAGTTGCTGATTAGAACACTGTAGTAAACTGCTGAACACCAGGGAGTCAACTAGCATTCTGAGCTGGTGTTAAAAGTGCATGTTTCAGCGTACTTGAATAGAAGAGGAAGATATTTGAGAACTCACTTAAAATGTGTCCTAATTTGTTTTTCTGCAGTGCGAATCATATTTTCTATGACAAAATGAACCTCCTCATTTAGTTCCTTTCTAAATTAAACTTTTTAAGTTTTACCGGTTTGATTGAGTTCTAACTATTCTTTAGAACACTCTGGGAGGCTGCAGCAGAACACAAGGGAATCAACTGACAAGATGCTCCTATTGCGAGCACCTACCATAACCTCTATTGGAAATGAGAAAGCAGTTTTCTCTAAAACATGATTCATGAAATCCCAGTAGAAGGCTTTTTCACAGAGTAAAATAATATTAGCCACAAATGATTTATATTGTAACTAAATTCTGCTATCACCCTTTATGCATTCTCCTTTTTGTGACCTTCAAAACCTGTCATTGACTACAATGCATTTCAATGGGGTGCTATTATGTATATTGGTCCCAAGATGGGTTACAGCACTTTCTGTTTGAAGAGCTGTCAGCCAATCAATATCACCATGAAATCTGTGCTTAGGCTTCGCCCAGAGATCTATATTTATTTGTCCTTTTATATCTCAAAAACTACTGAAAAAGTGTACACAAAATCACAAAATGCACATTTTCTGGACCAAGAGCTAGCTTTCTGCCAAATTTGGTGTAATTCTGTCCAGCGATTCGGGCTGTAGTCGTGTTCAAAAATCCTATGGGAATTAACGTGGGAAACACACTTTTTTTGACCCCACCTTTTATTCAGCCCCTGCTTGATGAATCACCTTGAAACTTACCATGCACAATAATACACAGGAGGGCACTTTTTTGGGAAAATTTTGTGGAGATGGGTTAAATGGCACCAAAGTTATAGGCAAGTCAAAAAACTCTTTTCCTATGGAAACTAGGTCCTAACTATAACTACCGAACTAAAAAGAGAAAACAACCCGCCTCCAATCCAGGTTCCAATCATGGAATCCCTATAATAATTATCTAGGCTTCAAGCATGAATATTATACCTACAAGAACAATGACAAACATGATTGTTTTTATTTATTCATATACAAATGTATATTCAATATCTTACATCCTATTTCATGAATATTAGGTCCTGAATTCATATTCTCTGTATAAATCACTCATACCAACACTCTTACATCATACTCAAAGGCTAAAAACTATAAAATTACAAATGGCCTAAAAAATATCCCTCAAAAGGTCCCCCACCATTAGGGAGAACAATAACTTAATTTGATAAATGTGTTGCACAGAAGTAGTTTTCTAAATTCGACCGTTGACAATTTTTACTTATTCAAGTTTTTGTTGCATTCGTAAGAGTAAATTGTAGTGTACTAATTCCATCCTTAAATAAATCGTCCTACAAATCCATTAATCTATTTAGTACATATTGTGTGGGATCCAAAAAGAGAAACAAAAGATCATTTTGTCCAGCCAAAGTTCGTGCCGACGCATGTTTCGGTAACACGTAACCAGCCAGTCACACACCTTCTTCAGGGCATGTAATATATCCACTGTAGCTGGTTAAAAAGCACACGAAGAAGAATCTGGTCCTATCTTCAACAAATCTACTGCTCCCTTGCAGTTAGGATCTCGTCAATGGTGGTAAACAATACTTCCTGCCATGAATTCGGGCTTCTGGTTGTAACAAGACAGAGATTTGTAAAATAGTCTCATGATAATCCCATGTTGGGGAACTTCCCTTACTAAGTGGAGTCCAGCTCACAAATCTCTCCGCAGAATGACATGCTGTCTCCCCGTATAGGGATTCCATGACTGGAACCTAGATTGGAGGTGAGTTGTTTTCTCTTTTTAGTTTGGTTTTGTCCCTGTCACGCTCCGTTATTGATTTTTCAGGACACCCTCTTCTGTGTTGCCTAACTATAACTACCTACTGGTGACCGCCAGTAGGTAATGTATGTATGTGTGTGCATATATATATATCAAGGCTTTCAACTGTGGATTTAAGTATTCAATTACTTGTATATTTAAACATATAAACTTAGCTTCATAATGTTGTGTTTGTTGATATTCTGGATACAATATTGTGGCATGGCGACCCTTAACAGTTGATTCTGTGGTAGGGCGTCATCCAGCCAGTGCTTGAGGTTTCTAGCTGCAATCCTGCTCCAACTGGATCTAAAGATTTGGAAACACCCACTGTCAATAATTGTGTAAGTTTACAGGGAGGAGTGACTTGGAAAAATCCATTTGTCCGCCATCCAAAGCAGTTCTTCCAGCCACTTATCCAAGGACACTCAGTCTCCAATGTGTTTATATTCCTGGAGGGAAGGGCCATTATGATTCTTGTTTGTCGGTATGCCATGTGATTAAGTGCAAGTTACATACTGCACTCATGGATTGCTAGTATTATATGCTCACCTCTTCAGGGCTAACCTTATGTCCTACTTTAGGTGCTTTTGTGTGAGCACTTTGCACATCATGAACTAGCATTAAAATTTGATGGCCGTGCTAACGTCCCAATAATGTTAAAAACAACACATATGGGTAGCCAGAGTGTCCCTCCAGATGATCCCCTGCAGTGATGGTGTCATTGACAACCCACTGACACTGACTTCGCTAGATTGAAAGAGGATGAATACATTAGTGAGACGAAGAACCCAAACTGGGCTGCAATCCTGGATAAAAAGAGAAAACATAGAGCACAATTGAGACCTGGGAGATGACTGTCACCCATGTCATCATTTTAAGGCCATTCGTACCAAAGAATTCTGACTAACTATGCAACAAAATCAAATTTTACATCCCACAGACTTCGCATATCCATGGGATGAGAGAACATGAAAAGGGACTTACCCAAAACCTGTTAGACAACCAGGCTACGGGATGAAAAAACAAATTCCTGTACTTGACAGCGACAGCCAGGAAAGATGCGCATGACTCATCCTGGAAGCCTTATGAGGCCCGACAGCAAGAAAAAGATAACACGTGACCCAGTCTCAAGTAAGCTGGTAAGCCTTTTCTGAAGATGCCAGTGATATTCCTATGCTGCTTGTTCAAGTTTGAGAACCATGTGGAATATCTGCAGTGTCCAGCATTGTTCCCCAGTCAACCTACCAAGAGCCTGTTTTGTTATCAAGATCTTCTACGACTGAGCCCAAAAAATGGTGTTTTAAATATTGAATCCATGCGTGAATACTCAGATTAGAAGATGTTTAACTCACTCGGTTAATACATCACCCAGAGATAAGTGTATTTACTGGGTGTGATAAATAAAAGCTGCTTGGTTCTTTCCTTATCGGCCTTTATCACTCAGTCTCAGTTTCATCTCTGAAGAGTGATTTATTTCACTTCCTGGGTTCTGGTCACTACCAGCCTATCTAGTTTTCCCCTTTGCCATACGGGACGCCTTGTGACAATGTTTGCCTTTCCTCACCTTCCAAAGCTGAGGGTATGTTGCTAAACTTTCTACAACCAGGA
This sequence comes from Pleurodeles waltl, assembly GCF_031143425.1. Classification (NCBI taxonomy): domain Eukaryota; kingdom Metazoa; phylum Chordata; class Amphibia; order Caudata; family Salamandridae; genus Pleurodeles; species Pleurodeles waltl. The sequence continues at coordinate 670,279,863 of NC_090451.1, read as the reverse complement.
CACAGTGTCAGTTTTCTGCTAGTGCTTCAGTTTATTAGATTCCACTGTAGCCCATTTACGTTCAGTATTTCTACAGACTCTACTCCTCCCATAAGTATACACACAGAACAACTACAGGTCTTTTTCACCTCCCATGCCTAAGTGCACCAGCCAGTTCACAACAACTCGTTTTACACCCTTCATTAGTACCAGTCTAACATCCAATTGCAGTACTGTGCAATTGAAAGATGGCCAGTTAACCTTTGCACATGGCCTTCCATTGTTCTGCAATACAAGTCTCTACAATTTTAGTAACTTTCGATCTGGTTTAGCTAGAAACTATTTTGCTCTTAAAATCTGCATATTATGCAGCTCATCGTGCATTATGTGGAAAATGTTGCATACCCACAATTATGTGAAAACGATGCAGCCACAGAATCACATAATTCTAATGGCAGTGAATGAGGTAGGGATGACGTTGCTGCTTGTTAAAGGCTGACACGTGTAGGCAAAATGCGTCTCCATTACTCATAATCTTCGTTGCTTTACTCAATTAAGGGTTAAGGGCAACTCCAACTTCATTGTGATGCTTAGATCAGCACACCGTATCTTACACGTCTCCAAATCTCCCCACAGAGGCTGCCCTATAGACCCTTATTCTACCAACCACACACAGAGTAGGCTCTTACCTACCCAGAAGTCCTTTAGGGCCTCATCATGGGCAGCAATACATACACCACAATAGAGCACTATGTAAATTTCTTAGGCTAGGCACCGGAATGAAGTACCAGGGACAGCATTACTTAGACGTGTGCATGTATGTATGTGGTGTTTCTCGAGGCCAAATACAGCAAAAGGGGTTTGGAGGGGTATACAGGGACCAAGACAAGCATGAAGTCAAAGAGTGATAGGAGACGTGGAGGGTTTCGAGACTTTTAATGCACTGTAATGTTGTGCTCTTTAAACAGTTATGTCTTCAACTATTTCATAAATCTGAGTAGCATTGTGGGGCAGGGGCCTGATGAATTTGGAAAATGTTGTTCTAGATCCAGGGTGCATTATAATCTTCAGAGGCAACTTTGGGTGCAATAGCTATACACTGTCAACCCTTTTTTACCTAAGGGCCAATAACATTCTTCATTTTGATTAATAGTTGTTCTATATTTGATGTTTGTGCACAACTGCATTTTCTAATAATCCATATATGATGTTTACATCAATTGTGTTTTATGAAAGAAAATCTCTTCACTCACCAATTGTGATCTCAAAGAGGTAATTTAAAAAATAGTCTGTGAATAACAAAATCATCTCTTCAGAATCTCCAACAGCCACATCACAACCATAAAAAGCAAAGGAGTATTGAATCTTAAAGATATAAGGAAGGCGGGCCAGATAGATGGGGCCAAACCGAAAAAGATCGGTCTCCTTTCATGATTTTGTGGTATTTTACAATAGAAAGTAAAAGATGCTTTAGAGAGTGGGGAAGTCTAGTCCAAAAATATCTATTAAGGCAAGCTGAAAAGAAACTTGGAGAGGATCCAGAGATAGAGATACAAAGGACTTTAAAGAAGACTCCCCCGTGATTAGGAAGCCTGTTAGGGAGATTTCCAGATGAAATACATGCACATGAAATGTCGTACACTAATACTGTAAACTTCAAGTATAGTCATTTGACTGAGTCTTTCAAACAAAATACAAGAAGCTGCCCAGGCTGAGATCATACGAAGGAGTGTTTTTAATAAACATTTTATTAACTTTTTTCCCCAACAACTGGGCATAGCCACCCTTAGAGAGGCATCCCACACAGTTCAATGCACTTATATTAGGTTTATAACATATATATTTTTTCCATATTGTCTCTTCGATGACACTTTATTCCCATCCCATTTCCCCCTTACAGGCAGGTTTTTTTGTCTCTCCCAACTAATCATCTTGCCAGCCACTACAAGTAGCTTTCACCTCTACTGTCACCCTACCAGTTCACTGTTAGCATCATGTGGGTGACCCACCATGGATGATAAGTAAGGCCGGTAACAATCCAGCAAGACACCAATACAATCGCCTTTTTAACCAATACTTGGAAGTCACCAAAGATCTTGTTGTCGTCTTATTAAGCAGAGAGTTCTGTGTTTGTGATCTACTTTGGAACATATTAGGAGTGCATCACTTCATCTGGCTACAAAAGATTGCTTAGATGCTCTATTTTGACTATTGCTTCCCTGACGAAGTTCTAAGAAAGGAACGAAACGTGTTGGCTGGGCTGACAACAATTTTAACAATGATGTTTCTCCTCAATAAAGTAATTTTATCTGACCAAGAAGAATAGATTGCTGCATTATTTCTCATCCGCCAGTGTGAGAAAACAGTTATGTGTTGATTAGATTTCAGTGTGTTTTGTTTCCATGGCTTTTCAACTGCAATAAGGAGTGTTCTTCCTTCACTTAAGCATGCTGGTAGACTGCAGGTAAGAGGGCTGCTCTCAGAGCAGGCGGAGGCTGGCCAAGTCATGGCTTCATTCTATTTCCGGCCTCCTGCTGCGTGGGGCTGGTTTGAACAATTTGTCAGGTCTGCTGTCTGAATTCAGTCCAGCCTTGCGCGGGCCGCGATAATACTCTGAACGCCAGGGCAGCCATCCTAGAAGAGCATCGGTTACACGTAACCCAAGCCCTGGCGTCGGTACAAGGCCTTCTGGGAATGTTTGTGCTACTTTTGAAAGCTGCCGCCTTTTTTGTTTTTGGAAGCTATTTCCTTCCCCAAAAATGCTTGATTCTGGGCCAAGGCTATTTCCACTGCATGCCTGGACACCCAAAGAGCGAATGTTCTGGAACAGAGCCAGAGGGGAGAGGCAGCTGCCCGTACTTCTTCGGGAACACATCAGTGCAGTGAGGTAACCCAGCTTAGAGGGGGGAAGATAACAGATGAGGTAATGGAAGAACACACGCTGTACGGCTTTCACCACACAACGTGCACTTCTTCACATCAGAGCATTATGCGGGGCCTGAATACACAAAATAGGCCAGCCCTGGGCATCTACAGCTACCCACAGACAGTGCAAGGCATAGAACCGACGTTATATGCACACCTTGGCATGCACACAACAGAAACAGCCTGCCACGTGCACACAGTGACCTACAGGCCACACCAAGTAGTCAGTGCAACGCCTCAGCATTCCACTACAGATACAAAGACTGACATAAAAACCATGTGCCTAACGGCACCCACACTTCAGATGCATCCTGGCACATATCCCAAATGATATATACAAAGCAAGCCAGGTAGTGGTGGCAAGTAAGCTGCACTTCCCATATGTGGTGACAGTATGAATGTGGCGTATTAGATAGAAAACTGTAGGTGCAATGCGGTTAAGCACACTCCACTACCCTACAGCGTATTTTGGTGTTCAGAACAAACACTTCAACAAAGTTAATAACAGATCCCAAATGACTTGGATACCCACCTGATCTACCAAGTATATGTCCTCATACACAGTATCTGAGCACATACTCCAAGCGGCTAGTGTGAAACTTAGCTCTTGCACACACAGTGGCACACACATCCCAGCATACATCTGGCACCCACACACAGTGCAAGGTCTTTACCTTCCCAGTGTGGCAGGCACAGTCCATACAGGACCTGGTGTGAGACTCTGGGTTGTCTGCTATATCAAGCATTCTGCTTGGCACCAAACGTGCCCACAAAGGTGGTGCACACTTTTGCTTAAAAGCCCTATTTACTGCTTTCGCCCATTCCCACATGGTCTGGAATGTCACACTGCAAACTGCCAGTACACACACTCTTTATTCGGAGATTGCTACATACCCCATGTGCTTGGCACTCCACCATTGGTGAATTCCCTGGCACTCAAACATTGTACCGTACCTATAACCACCATTAAGAGCACACCATGTACATGGCCTAGCACATACACTCCTTTGTATAGTCTGCAGCACAAATCCCTTGTGTGGCCTGGCATCAAAACATGCCTACACCTTGTGGGCAGCAGGACATCCACATTCTCCATATACAGCCCATAGTGTCGCCCTAACCTATAGGGGGATCTCGCAGTGGCCGATGGGCCAGTCTGGCCGGCCAGTGTGTGGGCTAGTTTGTGGCTATGTCTGAGCTGGTTTTGTTGTGTGGTGGGCCAGTTATGTGCCTGTGTGAAGGCTCATGCTGTAAACATCTTTCAATAAAGACTAGGAGACAACAGCAAACAGCACTGCGCAGGCTGAGGATGCTGTTATCACACTGCAAGCAACATGAATGGACCAATGATATTTTGCGTGTGGAATCTGTCAATCATTTCATCTTTTTGATATGGAAGGAACATTAAGAATTCCATTACCACGTTTATTTAATATTATCGCTCAATTTGCTTGCAGAGAGCATAAGTACCTATGGTCCCCCACCACTCAGGGACCACCCAGACAGTATGTCTTAAGAAGACTGGAGTTTCGCAATTTACATATGTGGGTCACATGCTTTACTACCCAGTTCATAAATGTGAGCCACTTTTATTTTGGTATTTTGGCTAATTTCTTCTCCAGTCCAACCCTGACCCTATTTACACCAGTAATTGGAACGGGTTGCGCACCCTGCATATTGTCTGTGGAGCTCGGTACCCACACCATCCACACATCCAGTCAATCATCCGTGTGAATAGCCAGGTCTGACATCCAGACTCTGCGCTCAGACTGGCATACACCACCTAGCCCAGAGTGCCATCCATACCCCAGGGACACCCGGGCATCAACATTCTTTTATAAAGTGTTGCACGACAGTCTGTACAGGACCTGGCAGAGAAACCCGGCAAGCCATCTAGCACGAACCCACACAACGCTCTGTTTAACATACACAGTGAGTGCACAGCTCTGCACATTCACTCTGTACACACAACATGGCACCTAGTCTTCTTCCATGGACTTGCACCGTCTACGCAGTCTAGCACAGACTCGCCAACACAGACTGGCACAAACAGCCAATACATGGCCTAGCAAAGGTAAACTGAATGTATATTCTGTTACTCACACTCTGCCGCCTAGCACTGAGATCCCTTTGCACACCCTGGCACCGACACCACTTAAAATGCTCAGTAGCAAATCCTGCACAAGCCTTAGACCCTGATCTCTTGCATTGTTTAGTACCCACATTTGTGACTTGCATGAAACCTACAAGGCATGGCCATGCTCTCACCGCTAATTCACAACATGGCACCAACAAGGCACACAACCTTGCGATAACACCTTCAGCATGCCTTGACACCACATATGTAGAATGCAATCGCGGTAATACTGTACCAACACTTTGTGCTTAGCCAGGTGCCCCCTCCATGAGTTATCGGCCTCCAGAGCCTGTACCCACACCGTATGCACTCACGGGACCAGATCCTGTGCATAGCTGTGCATGCACTAGTTCAGTCCAACCGGATACATATCTTATCCTTGGCACCACATGAACTGCCTGGCACTATCACCCTGCACTGCCCAGCGCCCTTAGTGCATGTATGCCCTGGTATACACAAACACACATATATAAAACCACCCACCCCTTGTTGGCACGAGTGAGCAGCCGCTGGGCGCCTGATTAAATCATTTATACTCTGTGAGGAATGTGCTGTGTTGATGTTGTGCTGAAATATAATTAGAGACGCCCTGATAGGATTTATCAGGCGCCACCCTGCCAGCCCGAGAAAGCCCCGCTGTGCCAAAGAGGGTAAGCTTGCTATGTCAAACTAATCTCATACAGCCCTTTAGTGCCCATGGAGTCTGACTCTTGAGATCAGTTTAGCTTTCATAGGGCGTTCTGAGATATCCTTGCAATGTGCATGCACTCTTAGCTCTGAGGTAAATTTCCATTCACAATTAATATGAACACAGAGCTAGCTAAGCCCTTCAAAAGTCTGAGATAGAATTGCATGCACATGTCTGGGACAGACCTACCATCCACCAGAGGTGTTGGCTCAGAGATGTCTGTTTCATACTCTAAGAGTAGGACTCTTTGATAACCCACATGGGTGCAAGAGCTGGTGACAGCCCGCTGTGCACACGTATGAGCGATGAGATAGCTAAGCTGAACAAAAAGTCTGAGATAGAGTGCATGCACACGTCTGGGACAGACCTACCATCCACCATGAAGTCATGCTGAGGGAAAAGAGCTCTGAAACAGCCTTAATAGGTGTAAGGGCTGGCAACTGTCCCATTCTGCACAAGAAGTCTGAGCACTGAGATAGCTAAGCCTAATGAGTGCAAGAGCTATGCACAAGTCTGAGCACCCAGATATCTATGCCGTGACAGGACTGAATGCACAAGTTTAGGACAGCTTCAACCATCCACCAACAGTGTTGGCTCAGAGATATGTCTCATACATAGTGAGTGAGAAACCGAGGTGACCTTACCCATCATAAGAGTCGGAGATAGTCCATCTGTGTACAAGGGTCTGAGCACCTCCATACCTAAGCCATGGAAAAGTTTACAACAGGAATGCATGCACACATCTGCAACAGCCCTACCAAGCTCCGGGAAAGTTGGGCTTGTTTCACGCTCTGGGAGTTAGGCTCCGCGATAACCCTAATGGGTGCAAGAGCTGGAGAAAGTCCCACTGTACACAAGGAGTGTGGCACTGAGATAGCTAAGATCTGCAGAAGTCTGAGGTAGGACTGAATGCACAAGTGTGGGACAGACTAGACATCCACCATCAGTGTTGGCTCTTAGTTGCCTCTATCATGCACAGCGAGTGAGGAACTGAGGTGGCCCTATTCAGTTTAAGAGCCAGAAATAGCTCTGTTGTGAACAAGGAGGCTGAGAACAGAACTGCCAAGCCGAGCAAAAAAAGTCTGAAAAGGGACAGTGTGCACAAGTCTGTGATAACCTTACCCTCCCATAGAAGCATTGATTTTGAGATGATTGTTTTATGTTTGGCGATGCTGGCTATGAGATAAGCCTAAGGCATATAGCAGCTGGATATAGCCCACTATGCAGAAGAAATCTGAGCATTTATCTTGCCAAGGGGGACAAAAGTCTAAGATAGGTTTGCATACAATAGTCTGGGAACAACCAACCATATATTAGCATGTGGCTCTAAGATTACTGTTTCAGGAGCTGGGAGTTACGTTCAGCTATAGACTTAATGGGTGTAAGAGATGGGGATAGTCCAGCTGTGCATCACAAATGTGAGTACTGAGCTAGCCAAACCATGCCAAAGATGTCTGTGCTAAGGCTGAGTGCTTTCAACAATTCTATATGTCAAACCTACAACCACTCTACAACCCATCAGCACCATAGGGTGTGAGATGCTTGTGTCATGCAGAAGGAGGTAGGCTCTCAGGTAGCTGTCTTGGTATAAGAGAAAGAGGCAGCCCCGCTGTGCACAAGTAATCTGAGCACAGAGCAGCAAGTCGAGCAAAAGAAGTATGAGATACCATTCTATGCAGAAGCCTGAGATATCCATTAGGAGCGTTAAATCTGAGAAGCTTCTCTTGTGCACAGGAAACTAGACTCTTGTCGCGTAGGCTCTCTTTATTATAATGAGACTACAGGATTTGAGCAGCAGAATCGACTGAGGTGTGGGAGACTAAGTCTAACCCACTACAGGTTACACGCCCCGTGCACGGACAACTGTTTACAAACCATCGAATGGCTGACAGAAGTCTTGCATTCACTACCGCTAAGAAAGACCTCTTTCATGCCACTGAGACATTTGTACGAGAAAGGCAGCTCCCACACCTCATGGATGTAACTATCTCTCAGTTTCAAATAAAGTATAACACTGCAATTCAGTCATCATAGAATCAACTGTTTTCACATCCCAATCATCAGAAACAACTCTGGGTATTATCACATTGTTCATTGAAAGTTTAAACACATATGGTATTTGAATGACCCCTGTGGGGCCGTATATATCAAATGTTACTGTATCCCAAACAATCCCATCAGGAATTGGTATAGCGTAAATGTTCACAAAAGACAAGTCTCTGTGGACCTTGTGAGAAGAAAAATGTGTTTTTAGGACCTCATCCACCAGTTCAACAGTTAATCTTTCAGAAAGAAATTGACCATGTATTAATAAAAAGAATGTTATAACAAAACCAGTCCAAAGTAGGAAAGCCAATACAGTCAAGGAAAGCCACAGATAGTTCCATTGGAGAATAAATTAAGTTGCTTTAAGCCTGTTTATCAGCTTACGTGTTTTTGACAGTTCAGATGTAGAAGAGGCGAATGAGTCCGAAACAGTGTCGTTGATGTCGGCATAGTATCCAGAAGCAGTTTGTGCAAAAGCTGGAGCCGTGTTTGTAGGTGGAGAACCGGTGGGTGTCTCCCATGGTGGTTCAGAATAAATTACGCCATCCGTCTGTGTTGAAGTTGTGTCAAATCAATCAATTATTTCTGTATTGTTTGTTGAAACAGATGTCAGTGGAACAAATGCAAGATCATTTTCCACCCTCCCCAAGCTCAGAGAGGTGTCAGTGTTGCTGCTCACAACTTGTAGAGGGACTTCTTGACCAGTAGTGAGAGGGATCCGGGAACTACTAGCTGCTCCTCTTGGTCTGCTGTGCAGGATCGGCCACATGTTGTAACTTGACATTGCTGATAGATAAAAAGCGTTTTTTTTAGCACCAGCCAACGGTGGTTAGAATGACAGTTCTGGTACCGTGTATTCCCAAGACTGGGACCGGCACACGATAAGAAGGACCAAACTCCTTTTTCACAGTAACCTTTTCACGTACTAGATCCCCAACTTTAGGAATCCAATCTGTAGGTGTTACTGGCACATCCTTAATTCCTGTGGAGGCAGCACTGGCAGAAGCATTGTCGTCACGGAACTGTTGTAATTCCTGTAAGATAGTGACACATTCATTTATGTCAAAGGGTGTTTCTGCCGCCTCCACGCCAGGACCATCAAGATCTAGAACATACATTTGAGTTCCAAACAGGCACTCATATGAAGTACAACACCCCAGGGACCTTCTAGGCAGATTGTTAAGTGCTCTCTGGACTCCATACAGGTGATTAAGCCAACTATGACCCGTACCTAAGACTCTGGCTGTCAATGACTGCTTTAAATCACGGTTTAGTTGCTCCACAACACTATTTCTCTTGGGATGAAATGGAGACTAGTAATGGAGTTGGATCCCTAACGAAGCCATGGCATCCCAGAATGCCCTTGAGGCTAAAGCAGGGCCCTGGTCTGAGTGGAAAGCCGCAACTGCATATGTACCAATAAAGACTCGCAAATCTTTAATAACAGTCCGAGTGTCAGCCGAGCGCTGTGGCCACGCCCATAGAAATCTTGAGCAGGAGTCAACAACGACTAAAATGTATTTGTATGCACTGTCCGGTGTTAGGGGACCACAATGGTTCAAGTACACACATTGTAATGGTTTGTTGGAAATTAGGAGGGGTGTCTGCGGTGGGCGTTTGGCAGTGGAAACCTTAATTCGTTGGCACATTTCACAGCAAAGGACATACTACTTGGCCTCTTTGTACAGACCTGGCCACCAATAACGTGCTTGCAACAATGATATTGTAGCCGCCACACCAGCATGGGCAGATGCTGCCCCCTCATGCGCTGCTTTAATGAACTCTGATCTTGTATCTTTGTTGGGAATAGATCGAACCCCTATGCCTGGTATCTTTACCTCAGCGTTTAGGCAGCCTCCCATTCGGTAGGAATATTTAGAAGGAAATGCTTTTGGATTGGGCGTACCTTCAGCCATAGCTTTCACGGCAGCCCATATTTCATCGTCCGGTTTCGCACCTGAGCGGGTTACTGCAGCAACAGTGGCCATAGCCACTGCTGACTTTGCAGCTTCATCAGCCAGTGTATTTCCAGCAACATGTATTCCAATTCTCTGATGTCCAAGTGTATGTACAACATGGACATTTGGTAGTGTTTCCTTCAGATCCGCTACCTCCCCCCACAGAAGTCTGTGTTTAATGGTATTGCCTTTAGAATCTCTGAACCCATTCTGGCGCCAGTAATGCAGGTATTCATTGAAGGACTGGGCACAGTGTCAACTGTGCAGGATCCGTATGTTCCAGTGCCATCACCAGAGCCTTTAGCTCTGCTAGTTGTGCTGTGCAATCCCCTAGGGTTTCTGTGAACGTACGTTAGGGCCAAAATGTATTATCCTCCATATAGCCGCTTACGACTGTGCAAGCAGCGGAGTATTGATGCTTTGTGCAAATTGCAGGTTGCGCTGAGCCATCGGTGTACAAGACTCTTTGATACTGATCAATAGGCAGTGCATTTGCTGGAACTGAGTATTCTAGTTCATATTGGAAAAATTCTTAAGTTTGTAATTTTGGGTCAAAAATGTAGTCTACATCAGTGGCTGTCAAAGACGTTTCCCATTGAATCCAACGTGGATATAATGCTTTAGCATTTGGAACGCTGGCTTTGGTAACAGCCTCAAGGGCTGGAATTGGGAAACCAAAAATAATGTGTTTGCCTTGAGCTAGTGGTCTTTCTTTAATGACAGCCATCTGAACAGCAGTGAGAATTTTCTCAGTGGGAGCAAAGCGTTGTTCTGCTGCTGAGTACAAATGTGATTTGTATGCAATCGGGACTGTCTCACCCTCATTGAAAGTTACATAGGTGAAACCAATGGCACCAGTAATTACTCTGATGACCAAATGTGGTTTGTTGCCCTTTGTGTGTAAATTTTGCACTGCAAGCATGTCTGTTTGCATAGCTCTGAGAATGCGTGTGTGTTCGACTGTCCAAAATGTACTTGAAAAGTCAGGATGTATTAAGTCATATAAAGGTTTTATGCGTGATGCATAATCAGGAATGTAAGTTCCTCAAAATGTAGGAAACCCAATAGAGATTGGAATTTTTTAATGGTATTTGGAGGTAGTAGCTGTGCGCATTTTTCCAAGAATTGTGGTGCTAGGCAATTTCTTTCACTTGATAGCTCATATCCCAAAAACAGGACGCTGAGGAAGGCTATTTTTGTTTTTTTGTAAATTTAATTTGTAGCCAAACTCGGTAAACCGTACGACGATGCGGGCTACCCGTCTTAGATGTTGCAGTAGTTCATCATCCGTGAGATAGGTATCATCTACATAGAACAATACTTCAGGGTCAATGTCGTGCAATATTGAAGTCACACAAGCCGCGAACAATCCTGAACTGTTCTTGTACCTCAGGGGAAAACAACTGAATTTTTTCTGGAAGCCTAGTGCACTGAAACTGGTTAAGTCTCTACTCTCAGGCACTATATTTTGGCAGAAGAAGCCATTCGAAATGTCCAGTGTTGTTTTGTATTTTTTACGCACTGTTGTTCATAAGTGCTGTGCTATGTGAGTTTTGTATAGCATGTGTGCATGTATGACTGTTTAAATGTCTGTAGTCTAAGACTATTCTGTATGAATGGTCCGGTTTAGCTACTGGGAATAAGGGATTATTCATAGGTGAGACACAGGGTTCAATTACACCCTGGTACTCCAATTGTGAAAGGATTTCCCTTAAGGCTGCTTTGGCATCATTGTTTTATTGGATTTTGGGGTTGAGGTTGGGGTTGATTTTTAATAGGTATTACATGGTAGGGGGAATCTTTGTCCCATCCTACGTGGTTGCAATATAATGCAGGTGCCTGCGCCAATGCCCAATCGATGATGTAGGATTCTGCGAGCTCTCAGGAACAAAGGGCGAGAAAGAAGGTTTGATAACATCTTCCCCATATGGGCATGTACATACAAATTCAGGTGGCCAATCGTGTTCGGCCAGCAAAATATCATATATGTTTACGATGCGGTCCCAAAAGATTGCGTCTATTGCGTGTTCAATGTCTCCTTCTAACTGTAACGTTACTTTGTACACCCTGTCAGGCATTGAGACATGCATGCCCGCAGTTTCTACTTGTAGGAAGTTATCAGTTCCTTTCACCTCCAGATGCTCTAGAAGATTCCGGCGAACTATTGTGACCTCTGCCACACCGTCTAGTAGCGCTAATGCCCACTCCTTGTTCTTCCAGAGAGCCCTCTTCTTGAGTGGCACGTCGAACTGCAACTGCTGACACCTTTTTCTTTTTAAATTGGGGTTTTTGTTGGGGAAGTTTCTCTTCCTTTTTAACAGAAACCTTTGTTGAGCGTTGTGATTCCTGTCTCGGTTTCACATACTCAGTTCTTCGCTCTGACCGCCCTCCTCTCTCACTGCGTTTTTCTGATGAGTCCTGAAAGGAACAAGATTGACGTGTACCAGTATATTGGTATCTGTCAGGCTTTTTTATATTATCTCTATTTCTGAGATTATATCTATTCTGAGAGATTCTCCCCTTTCTTTTTTAGGAGTTTGTTGTTTTTTATCCCAGCTCTTCTTATTACTCTCAGGAGCTTGCTTAGTAAAATCTTTATTGGATTGACCTTGAATTTGTGGTTTTGTAGGTCTGGCCTCCAGACTAGCTCGACTAATGCTAGAGTAGGTCTCCGCGATAATCTTTGGCAGCTCGCATTCTTGATCCTGTGGAGGAACGTCCCGGAGCCGCATACTCACTGCTAGTGCTACTGCTTCCCCTTTAAGGTTACTTAAAATAACTGAGTATACTGTGGCAAAGTTGACCATTAATTGCATCCCCAAGTCCAGGGCCAGGGCAGCCCCGTATTCATTTTGAATTTGTTTCAACACTTTCGGTAAATTGCCAAGTGTCGGTGTACCATGTGCAGTAGTATAGAGCGTGGCAAATACCGTGCTCCATGTATTACAGGTGTCTTCTGTGGGAACCATCCCAAATAGCAAGCATATAGTGAGTATTCTGTGTTTATCCTGAGGTCCCGTATGGGGAAATACTGCTTGAGCACATTTATTTTTTGAGCTAACCAAAATGGAATTTCTTCTCATTAGACGGTTACCTTACCCATGATCAAATGTGCAATTACAGGGTTAATGCCTGGCATCACTGCATGTGGTTGTGCTGGTGCAGCATGTGCTGGGTTTGTGTTTAATGTTTGCATTACAAACTGTACTAATCGTCTGTATATTGACGTTAGCTCAGCATATAGGCGACAGACTTCAGCTGCTGTTAGGTTTGCTGCAGCAGGGTGAGGTGTATATGTGGCCAATAAAGGCCAGGTAGGACCATCATTACTTAGAGGACATAACCTAGCATGTAAAGTTGTGTGGGGAAGGGCACCATCAAGCCAATTATTATGTTCTTGATAAGATAGAGGTATTTCTAAATATGCATATGCTCTATATTGTGCAGGTACATTTGCAGCTGTATAGTAATGAAATGTATTTGTGTTCCCATCAACTGCTAGAAATGTGACCCAAGAATAGAAAAGTTCTGTTCTATAAGCTGTGTGTGCGGCAACAACAAATGTGACTGGACCCCCCGGGGCGTTAGGCCATGTGCCAATAAGTGTGCAGTAAGGGGTTGTCTCATATTGACTGACATTTCTACCTGTTGTGGATTCACCATAATAAATGGACAATTTGTTCAGAGAAGGCACACCCAATGGGGATTATCTTTTTAGAGTTCAAGCTCGAACAACCTACAGCGTTAGTTAGGTATTGCCTACCTAGCTGAGGAGGAAATCCTCAATACCATGGACATCTCCATATATAGTACTGAAGTGTCTTTGTATATAGTGAGACAGAGATACTCAGGAGTACCCAAAAATTAGAGCCTGACCAAACGTTGGCGGCGCCATGTCGCATAGGCTTTCATTACTCTAATGATACTACTGGATTTGAACAGCAGAATCGCCTGCGGTATGGGAGACTAAGTCTAACCCACTACACGTGACACCTGTTGCCCCAATCTATGTTTTGCTTCGGCTAACTCATCTCCACCCAAGAATAGGGATGATTGGGCAGCCGAGCACATGACACAATTGATTCCTCAGGGAAACCGTGGCTACTCAGGTCTCATCCGTTTCTCTCAGTTACATTAGCCTCACATATACAAAGGACAAACAGGCAGTATATGTTTCAATAAAGTTTTAATGAAGCGACTGCATCTTAGACAATAAAGCATGTATTGCAATAACCAGGACGATAAAGCTTGACAGAATTAGAATTGTGACAAGGAGAGTAAAGCATAGAAATAACACTACCATGTTGTCACTAGAGTCAAGTAGACTAATTCCTACCTAGGCTATATTAGAGCACAGCATGTTATGCTCTAGTTCTGCCCTTCAGGTTCCCCTGGGAAGACATCATCCCCCATACCTGGCTACACAACACTCCGAGGGGCCTCTAATAGGCATAAGTGAACTGCAATAGCCCAGCTATGCACTTCTCCACGAAAGTCTGAGGTAAATCGGCCATTCACAAGCTATCACATATAGACGTGCTATGCATAGTAAGGCTTGAATAGCATATATATATTCAAGACCAATAACTTTTGAAAAAGCACGCTATGCACAATTAATCTTCTGTGGTGAATGGTGTAGCTTTCTGTAGATACCTTGGAAGACTGTTGCCCTGTTCATGATCGTGAAAATTAATTTCCTGCGCAAATTCAAATATTATTAAATCAAACTGCAAGTTCTTCATCAAAGGTGGCACCACTATTATGGCGGAGGAGTGTCACCCCACTGTAGACGGGCAGCAGAAACATCAAATGATAATACAACTATTTTATCATAATTTTATTTTTCGCTTCCTCAGCCAGTCTGCTGACTGTAGGATGGGGCGGGGCCATCCTCTGTGTCACTAGCAGGGAGGAGTGGTAGGTGCACTGTAAGTGTGCATGTCGGTCTGGCCAGCCATCTTAGGCTGGCCAAACCGACATACACACTTAGAACTCTCCACCCGAGCTGTGTTGCACAGCCTGCTGAAGAACTAGCACAGGCTCCCAGTCCCTAACTGATTGGCATTTCAGCCTGCTCAGACCAATCCCGGCGCTTCTCTTAAGCTGGGTAATAGCATGAGAGAAGCATTTGGATTGGGTGGGGGAGGGGAGCAAGCAGAGAAGCACTGAAGCAACGGAAGCAGACGAAACCCGCAGCGGCGCCGGGCAGCAGTAGGTAATCCTTTTTATTTTATTGTTTTACTATCCCTTCCATCCCTCCAATCCACCCACTGCTACGCATGCTGCCCCATCGGGTTACTGGCAGTAACAGCCACTGTTCTTCAGCTCAGTGACTCTTTATTAGTAGACCCAAACTCATGAGATGCTGAGGCCTGCAAACCCCGTGTTTACTCTGCACAGAGGTGTTAAAATGAGGCTGGTTTATGACTGTCCAAAACACGCTGAGTCTCCAATTCACTTCCATGCCTGTGCTTCCTCAGGCCTGGTCCCCAATTTTCATAGACAATTCGGGCAATGACCACTCAAAGAAGAGAGAGCGCTCAGTCCCCATCTCTCACACCAGGGGGATTCTTCGGTGCACAGCTATCCAAGAGGTGGGCAGGGACCCATTCAAGATGAGCAGGAACCTTACGCATTGGAATACATGATTGAGGTCCCATCTTGTTTCCATCCACTGGAGAAAGTGTAGCTCCAATCAAGGAGACGCCATAGAAACTGTTAATGAAAAACATAGCATGAGCAAGAAGAGCTGGAACAAACCAGGTGTTACATCTGACCTCTGACCCAATAACTAAAAAGGATGATGGGGTAGAAAAGGAAGAACCCCAGAGAGAGGACCCTATGGCTCATGGCCAGAGACATGCAGGTAATATCCTCCTAGAAATAGAGGTGAAAACCCATTCACCCACAAATGGAGTGCAAACTTGAAGTCGGAGTCATCCAAACCGGATGTGAAGAACCTTCCATGACTTCAAGAGTGACAGCTGTGCATTCCAGTTCACCCCATCAGACATGTTGCAGGAAACCCTCTATCCAGACTTGCAGATGGAGAGGTTGCATTTAATAATGCTGAAGTTTGGTGGATTTATAGACCGTTTCATACCCATGACAAGTAGATATGACATTTGGAGAAGTACATCAAGCTACTCCGTGGGTGTGCTATCTATATGAGTGTGTTGGCCTGTCTTGTTGTCTTTGTGTGTATTGTTTCAATGGCACTTTAGGGAATAAGAGCTATGCTTTTATCCTGTTCTATGCTTGTATCCTGTTTTTTTTCAACAACTTTTCTTGGACTGATAGGACTTCGCAATTCAGAATGCCTCGACCCTAGGGTTCTCCCATAAGGACGAATCTATTGTAGTCTATACTAGGCTGCCTGAAATCCAGATCGGTTTTTAAAGAATAGAACAATTTTCAGCATAATCAAAATCATAAGTGCCAATTCGTTAGGTCCGCTGTTAGCCAATAAAATTATTTATATATAATATAGTCACTGGGGCTTCCTGTTGTTGTCATTCAAGTTTTTCTTTTGCCCACTAAAGAATGGGCAGTGGGCCAGCTCACTCTCACCATTGGCTATCTTCCCAGTGAGTGACGGCATTCTGTCATTTCAGAAGGAATATATCCTCCCTCAAGTCTTTTCTTCCTAGAACCAGGGACTATTGTGGCAAAGTGTGCCCTTCAAGGCCAGAAAAAATAAAAATATATATTTTTGCTTGTAGCCAGTGTTTTCTGTTATACTTGTTATTGCACAGCAGCTCTCAAAAGCATTAAACAGCATGACAAAAGAAAACAAGCATTGGTAAAGCAGAAACTCCTGTCAGCCAATGCCAGACTTACTTGACTTGCCAATGCCTGTTTTTTTAGTCACATTTTGCCACGCTCCCCTGAAAGCCATACACTGTCCCATCTGCAGTCAAACAGCAGGAAAGAGAAAATGAAGCAGGACAGCAATTTATCAAATAGTCATCGACTTAAACTTTCAGTTCAGCCCATGAGTAATGTGTGACTCTAATGCTCCCATCCCACACTTGCATTTTTTGGGACTATTAAAGTGAGTCGAATTTCACGTAAACAAGCAGAGCACAGAGAGCTCCTTTGTGCAGAAAAGCTCGTGTTCCACGGGGCATAAAGGCCGCTTGTTCTCCCATGGTTTGTGATTTCACCACTAACAAGCCCATTGTAGGTTATTTAAAGGATGATTCTAATTATAATTGATGAAAACTGAAACAATTTGCTCGTGCATGTGTGAGGACATGTGCGTGCATGGGTAGAAGAGCGCGCTTGCGTATATATGGGTGGGTGTTCCTCTCTCTCTACCTCTTCATTTAGGTTGTCTGCAAAAATAATTCCATATGCACAAATGGATGAAATTCATTATGTTGCAATTATTATTTTTTTCAGCAACACTGCCTGAAATAGACTATCCACTGCTTAATTTGTGCCAGTGGTTTCTGGTGCTCAGCACCAGCACTTAATTGTCAATACTGGCAATTTATGAGAGCTGCCACAGAATGGTGCTGATTGTGTCATTTAGAGATGTGTAGAACAACAGATGTTTATTAATTCAAAATACTTTACAAACCACTAATACCTGCCACCCAAGCCATTCTTATAGCTTTAGGGGCCTCGAACAGTCTGAACTGCCACACCTGGAGGAGTGGGAGTGTGGCCGTTCGTAGTTGTGTAGGTACAGTCACTGGCAGAGCTGGCAATGGGTCGTGCAAGCTGCGGTGGCCTCCTGACAAGGGCTGTGGCACTTAACCTTTTACAAATTAAGCACTGCGACTACCGGGTGACATCTGCATAGGCGAGGTTATTCTGCGGGGCGGTTATTTGGAGTGGGGGGTTCAGACCAGTGGAGCGGCACACCAGTTCTATATTCTGACATTAGAAGTGCAGAGTAATGAATAAGGATGAATTAGAACACAGGGTGTCAGATGAAAGGGTTACACTTTTTGGCTCCATTTCTTAGCCATTTAGAGTTTAAAAGAAACAGTTACTTCTACCCACATTTCCTCATTTTCTCTAGTTTAGCAATGTCATTGTATTACGCGCCACACCCCCACATTTTGGAAACTTTGTTTGGATGCTACTGTTTGATAGATCCATACATAACAGCAGACCCAATTCAGAAGTAGACATGATTTTTAAGCCAAAAATAGCATCATTTAAGCTCTCTCCGGCCTAGAATGTCCTCTACTTCAACATAAGTTGATGGAGAATATACGTTCCACCAACTATTTTAAAAAATCTCCCCTGTTCTGAAATGTTGGCATGTACGTAGACCTTCCTTTCAGCTTCCAGGGGCAGTCCTTTGCTGTTCGTCTATTGCTTGATCGTTGTTGATATGGGATTCCTCATTGCCTTGCAGTCTCTTTTTGCTTCACAAGGTGTCAGTTCACAGTTTTTGGTACATGGATAGGTGTGTGGGCTTCTTTACCTCTAAAGAACCTTGGGTGCTGATAAATGTAACGTTATTGCTTCTGTTAAGTCAAATTCGCCACATAGGACTTGCAGGGCGTTTCAGTTTTGGGCGGTCCCACAGTACGTGGACAAAAGTACCGCTTTCAAATGGACAATACAATGAGGTGAAAGCCTGTGGGCTGATATAAGATGAGATTGATAATAAAACGTGTCAATATCTGCAGGAAGACAATAGAAAAAGCCAATAATTTCAAATAGGCTGACTCAAAAACCAGTCTAAATATTATAAAAATCTCGCAAGAGGCACCTAGGAAATTCGACAGTGCAATACCAAATTCTCAAAATTCCTTTTATAAGTTATAATATGTCAATCTTACTCAGAGCAAACCAATGTTTGCGTAATCACCAACATATGTTAAATAGTTGAATCACATTTATCAATATTCTCTGACTACATTACCAAACAATGTTTGCCTCATCATCAATATGTAATAGATATTTGAATCCCACTTATCATTATACTTTGAGTAGCATTAAATGTATTAGTCTGATTGAGAAAGAAACAATATTGCACATAGCTCATTAAATGAACAGATAAAAAACACTGCCAACATGTGTTTCGTGACACCCATCGCTTTTTTATGGCAACTAGTCAGAAAAGCAGCACTATTTAATTACAAAATTGTCACCAATATGATCCACATAAGAACTCAAAAGGTTTCCAGGTAGCAGTTTATCTGCACTGTCTTTAGTAATTATTGGGTTCCAGCATTCAAGTCACTTTCATGCTTTATTTTCAAATGAAACGTAATGCTCTGTACCCCCATGTACGGGTAGTCATATATCTCAAAGAGCAGATATTCCATCTTCTATGGAACAAACACCCACTTTCTACACAAGTGATCATTTGACCCAAAATACATTCTAAAATAACAATAGCGGTACCAAAATCTATATGCATTCCAATTACAGCTTTCAATATAATAATTTCCTAAACCCATGATAAGGTTGATATGACTGGTTCGAAATCACACTAAAAACAGGCCGTGTATTGGATTTGATCCAGAAATGCACCTTTTTTCATAACGCTGTATTTAGGATGGCTAGATACCCTGTGGTATTAAATCCACACAAATAGTTATACTATTCTTTTTGGTCTGATTCTTTTGCTCCCTATCAATTCATGATAGGCATCTGTCCTTCCAGATCATCCCAAGTGTTATTTCTATTTTGTTTCTACTCCTAGCTTTTTTTTCATCATCTCTAAACGTACGTCTCTCGCTATCTATGTATGTATGTTGCACCAGTGCAACACTTAATGTTTGCGGCTTGTAATATATTATGTTGTATCAGTTTACTTGTTGATTAATAAAAATCATTACTCAAAGCAAACACATACACATACACACACACATATATATATATATATATATATATATATATATATGCATACAACATATATGTATCATTACCTACACCAAATATGTCAGAAAGGCATTTTCGGTAGGCATATTATGCTTTTGGATATTTAGGGGGTCATTCTGACCGTCCGCCAAGGTACCGCCGTCAGAACACCGCACCGCGGTCGAAAGACCGCGGCGGTGATTCTGACATTTGCCCTGGGCTGGCGGGCGGCCGCCAAAAGACCGCCCGCCAGCCCAGGGCAAATCAACCTTCCCACTAGGATGCCGGCTCAGAATTGAGCCGGCGGAGTGGGAAGGTGTGACGGGTGCAGTTGCACCCGTCGCGTATTTCAGTGTCTGCTGGGCAGACACTGAAATACTTTTTGGGGCCCTCTTACGGGGGCCCCTGCCGTGCCCATGCCATTGGCATGGGCACGGCAGGGGCCCCCAGGGGCCCCGCGGCACCCCCTACCGCCATCCTGTTCATGGCGGGAGAGCCGCCATGAACAGGATGGCGGTAGGGGGTGTCAGAATCCCCATGGCGGCGGAGCGCGCTCCGCCGCCATGGAGGATTCAGACGGGCAGCGGAAAGTCGGCGGTACACCGCCGACTTTCCGTTTATGGCCGCGGCTGAACCGCCGCGGTCAGAATGCCCAGCGGTGCACCGCCAGCCTGTTGGCGGTGCTACCGCCGACCTCCGCCATGGCGGTAATTACCGCCATGGTCAGAATGACCCCCTTAGTGTAAATCCATTCAGTAGTTTACGAGAAATTAAGGAAAATCCAAATCTGTATATCTCTGGCCACAAATAAATTGCGAACATTCCCGAATATTTGTGAATGCATACGTGAAAAGAAGTGCTGTAATTGGCTGGCCACAACCTGACTAGAAAGTTTTGGCTGCCATTTTATGTTAAAGGAGAGGGTCCCCGGAGCTGAAAATAGAAATGTTAAGTGGTATAAGGGGTCACGGTGGAGTTACCCTGAGCCCAGGGTGTGATATAGGAGTGTTTGCGGGTAAAATAATGGGATTCAAATGATTTGTTTCAACATGCGCGATTTTCACGAATATTAAGGAATATCATTGAATATTCTCAAATATTTGAGAATATGCAAAAAAAAAGTTTAAAAAAACATTCTGTCTCATTCATACACTAATTCATTCACTCATACCTTAACTGAGAGACTCATGCCCCAATTCACACACCCACTCAGACACTCATGCACCCAGCCAGACCCACTCATAGCAGGTCTCGAAAAATCCACTTAACCACTGGCTATGGCAGTCATAGTTTATCAGGTGGAGCTATTTTTTGTCACCGCATCTGGCTAGTTGATAAAAAAAAAGGTGTTCTGTTCAGTCAGGAAGTAGAGGAGCAATAAACAATCCTTTAAATCTTCTTCTCTTCTTGACTCATTTGCTCTGTGTTCAGAGGCAAAGGTCAAAAGTTAGTTTGTCTTAAAATTAACTTTCCTTCTCACTGCAGAGTTCCAGGATTTTGTCAGGTTTTTCCTAACACACAACATTTAAATAGCTAAGTCAACTGTACAAACATTTCCAAAATACATTTCAGTAGCTGTGAAAGTCCATTGTTTGTACTACTATGTGATGAGAAAAATATTTTAATAGGATGAAAACAAATCAGAACACTTTACTTGGTTATGCATAGAGAATAAATATATTTTCTGAAACCCGATTTTCACAGATTGTTAATACATTATATAGTTTTATCAGTAAAGCTGTTTTAGTAATGTATTTATTAAAAGTGAGTGTTATACATAAACTGAGAAACACTCCTGCCCTGATAGCAATGCTATTAGTAAACTAAGACGCAAGTAATGGATCAGGTGTTCCCTGTATGTGGGCTTGATTCTTTTGATACATGGAGCAAACATTTAGTCTGTTTAATCAAAGATGTTTCTTGTACAGCAGAAATGCTGATCTCACATATGTGAAGGTGCACTCATATGTGACAATGAAGAAAAAGGCAACACTTAAAGTAAAATATTTGACTAGGATCACAAAATTTGAGACCTGTTTACGGTTCAAGTACATTGCAGTTTTGGTTGAGTAGATTATTCAAGTTACTCGACCTGCGGGTCTAGTAACATTTTATGGTTTTTCAAGGCCTGCATAGACTCACACACACCCTTTCACACCCACTCAGGCATTCACTCAGAGATCCGCTGAGAGAGACAGGCCATGTGGCCAAACCCCATTGCACACAGCCAAAGGCCGTGCACGGGGTTGGGTGGTTACAAGGGCTTGGGTGCACGGTATTGCTGCAGACTAGGCCCTGCAGCCGTGCGTGGCAGTGGTTGGATTAAAATATAGTCATTAAACTTACTTTATGTTAAAAAACACATCGAAATTCACTGAGAAAACCAAAGATTACAGGGATGTTATAGTTAGGTTCTGAATTTACTAGTACAGAACCATAGAAATTCATCAGATATAGTTGGAGCTATTTGAAGTACACCTTCACAAGATAAACTCAGAGGCTGGAAGGATAGGGGTCTCTTTGAGACTGAAGAATATAATTTGTAAAGAATCCCAAGGTACCAATATTATATCTACTCCCTAAAGTAAATACATCTGCCACTAATCCACAGGGTAGACCCATTGTCTCCTCTATTGGGAGTCTACTGAAAAACACCTCCAAGTATATTGATCATTTTCTTATTCCTTTTGTTAATGCCCTGCCATCACATATTGCTAACATCAAAGATTTTCTTAAGGGAATAAATGGTATACACAGTGAGTCTGACTCTTGTTAGCAACTTTAGATATCAAAGCGTTTTCCACCAGCATTCGTCAACAAGATGGTGTCAATGCTTGTGGATATTATTTGAGAATCAGACCGGTGAATCTCCTGTCACATAACTGTATGTTTACTGAAATGATTACTTTCTGTCTTACTAATAATATATTTTCCTTTAATGGCACAATGTTCAGACAACAGCAAGGGACTGTGATGGGCACCTGCTTCACTCCCAGCTATGCAAATCTTTTCATGGACTGGGGTGAGGAGCAGGTGTCCACTGCACCTGAAATTAGTGAGGATATGGAGAGGGCCATGCTGTGGCTAAGATTTACTGATGATCTTTTCCTGATTTGACGTGGCAGTGAAGAGACAGCTAGTAACTTTGTAAAAAGATTTACAAGCAATAACTTGAATTTGTCATTTGCAGCACACATCAGTAGGAGGAGCATAATCTTTCTGGATGTGGAAATAAATATAATAGACAAATAGATTACAACTAAACTGCAAAGCAACAGCAGGTAATAGTGTGCTGCATGCCCGCAGCAGTCATCCGGATCTTTTGTAATGGAGTATTCCATATGGAGAACTGCTGCGGGCAAAAGGAATTGTAGTGAGGATACTAACTTTCAGGTAGAGAAAGCTACTATGCTGGAACGGTTTTCTCGAAGGGTTACCCCAAGTGGGTATTGGATAGAGAGAATTGCAAAGTTGATACTTCCTCCAGAAATTAGATTCTGTATGGTACAAATAAGAAGGAGGGAACACACACAGATACAGGGAGCAGTGATACCAGATTGATTTTGACATGCAATGCGAGATCCAAATATGTTTGGGGGATTTTACAAAAAAAACTGGGATACCCTCTGTTGTGAACAGTGATAGAGGGCAAGATGGGGGAGAAACCAAAGATAATATATCAAAACACTAAATCCCCCAGAGACTTACTTGTGAAAACTGATATCCAAGTGGGAGAAATATCAATAACACTTTCCGTAGGACCCTTCCTGATGTCCACATTTGTGGGAAGTGTAAAGCATGTGACAATCAGTGAACTGTAGGGAGATCATCATCCCTGGTACAAACAGAGAAAAGCCCATCATTGATTTCATCGCTTGTAGTACATCTTTTGTTGTATACATTTTGGAATGCCCTTGTGGCCTTTGGTATGTGGAGAGTACTATTCATCCGGTACGTAAAAGAATTGTTGAACACATCAGGGCAACTAACATTCAGGATGAGCATTATCCTGTAGCGAGACATTTCAAGACACACCCTTCGAGAAATAGGAATTTCCTTAAATATATTGGAATAGAACACATTGCAGGGGATCCACTGGGTGGTGACCGGGTTGCCATGTTTAGAAGGCAAGAATCCACATGCATTATACAACTCAACACCCAGGCCTCTTATCGTTTAAATTCTGATGAAGAATTACATTTTCATTTGGGATAATGAGGCAATACCTGAGATTCTGCAACATAAAAGAAGACAATACTTTGCTTTGGAATAGGATTGCTCATCTGCCATATGTTTTAATTGATTTTGCATGTATTTCCCCTGGCACAAATACATATGTAAATTAAGTATTTTGCTAAGTTGTAAAGTTTTAACAGAGCTTCCCCTCTGTTCAGTGTGTAACCTATGTATGTTTTACTTTACAGGGGGGAGAAGAAGGAACTCTCTCCCATTCCACTGGGTACGAGATGAAACCCCAGCTGGGGCACCCTACCCTTTTCTTCCAGTACTTTTTGGAGCACTCGGGTGATATTGTGTTTATTTGATATTTTGTTTATTCCTTATTCTTGGTGGACCTGTTGTACAGATTGTACATAGAACTTTATGGAGGTGACATTACCATCAAGAAAGTAGTATAATATTATATTTTCTATACTTATGGTTAAGGTGTATGATAATGGCCCACTTGGGTAAAAGTTCAGCAGTCTTGTATTTCCCCATTTTATTAGGGTGTATCATACGTCCACTTGGGCTTAATATTAACAGTACAGATGCCAAGCCCCCCCCCTTTTTTTAGTGTTGAGACAGCCCACTTGGATATTATTTCCTATTCTTAGTGGTAATAGAGTACCTATCAGGTATTTCATTCGTGCACTATTATTTTCTTAATTTTCTTAATGACCCTTTCAAAGTATTTATGATAATAACTTGTTTTGATTTTGCTGAAATGCATTTTTTTCAATTTGCCTGGCTGTAACTTTATGCTTGAGAATATCACCTATTTCAGTCATAGATGATGCCTCCACGGCACTCTGACCCCTATGTTTGGTTATTACAGCAGGACCTAATTCAGATATCCTGTTTTTTTCAGAGGTGTTCTGTTCAGTCAGGAAGTGGAGGAGCAATAAAGAATCCTTTAAATCTTCTTCTTGACACATTTGCTCTGTGTTCAGAGGCAGAGGTCCAAAGTTAGTTTGTCTTAAAATTAATATTCCTTCTCATTGCAGAGTTCCAGCGTTTTGTCAGGTTTTTCCTAACACACAACATTTAAATAGCTAAGTCAAATGTACAAACATTTCCAAAATATATTTCAGTAGCTGTGAAAGTCCATTGTTTGTACTACTATGTGATGAGAAAAATATTTTAATAGGATGAAAACAAATGAGAACACTTTACTTGGTTATGCATAGAGAATAAGTATATTTTCTAAAATGCGATTTTCACGGATTGTTAATACATTATATAGTTTTATCAAGAACGCTGCAAGTTAATGGGTAGGTTTTTGGACATTTCTTGAAAATGTTCTGTCTTCAAATGACAGTGTGCAATCACATCATGTTTTAGTAATGTATTTATTAAAAGTGAGTGTTATACATAAACTGAGAAACACTCCTGCCCTGATAGCAATGCTATTAGTAAACTAAGACGCAAGTAATGGATCAGGTGTTCCCTGTATGTGGGCTTGATTCTTTTGATACATGGAGCAAACATTTACTCTGTTTAATCAAAGATGTTTTTTTATACAGCAGAAATGCTGATCTCACATATTTGAAGGTGCACTCATATGTGACAATGAAGAAAAAGGTAACACTTAAACTAAAACATTTGACTAGGATCACAAAATTTGAGACCCGTTTACGGGTCAAGTAAATTGCAGTTATGGTCAAGTAGATTATTCAAGTTACTCGACCTGCGGGTCTAGTAACATTTTATGGTTTTTCAAGGCCTGCATAGACTCACACACACCCTTTCACACCCACTCAGGCATTCACTCAGAGATCCGCTGACAGAGACAGGCCATGTGGCCAAACCTCACTGCACACAGCCAAAGTCTGTGCACAGGGTTGGGTGCATATAAGGGCTTGGGTGCAGGGTCTGGCCGCAGACTAGGCCCTGCAGCCGTGTGTGGCAGTGGTTGGATTAAAATATATTAATTGAAATTACTATATGTTAAAAAACACATAGAAATTCACTGAGAAAACCAAAGGTTGCAGGGATGTTATAGTTAGGTTCTGAATTTACTAGTACAGAACCATAGAAATTCATCAGACATAGTTGGAGCTATTTCAAGTACACCTTCACAAGATAAACTCAATGGCTGGAAGGATAGGGGTATCTTTGAGACTGGCGAATATCATTTTAAAGAATCTCAAGGTACCAATATTATATCTACTCCCTAAAGTAAATACATCTGCCACTAATCCACCGGGTAGACCCATTGTCTCCTCTATTGGGAGTCTACTGAAAAACACCTCCAAGTATATTGATCATTTTCTTATTCCTTTTGTTAATGCCCAGCCATCACATATTGCTAACATCAAAGATTTTCTTAAGAGAATAAATGGTATACACAGTGAGTCTGACTCTTGTTAGTGACTTTAGATTTCAAAGCGTTTTCCACCAGTATTCCTCAACAAGATGGTATCAATGCTTGTGAACCTTTTCTGAGAACCAGGCCAGTGAATCTCCTGTCACATAACTGTATGTTTTTTTTTTTTATTATTACTTTCTGTCTTACTAATAAAAAAATTTCCTTTAATGTCACAATGTTCAGACAACAGCAAGGGACTGTGATGGGCACCTGCTTCACTCCCAGCTATGCAAATCTTTTCATAGACTGGTGTGAGGAGCAGGTGTCCACTGCACCTGAAATTAGTGAGGATATGGAGAGGGCCATGCTGTGGCTACGATTTACTGATGATCTCTTCCTAATTTGATGTGGCAGTGAAGAGACAGCTTGTAACTTTGTAAAAAGATTTAACAGCAATAACTTGAATTTGTCATTTGCAGCAAACATCAGTAGGAGGAGCATAATCTTTCTGGATGTGGAAATAAACATAATAGACAAAAAGATTACAACTAAACTGCACCGCAAAGCAACAGCAGGTAATAGTGTGCTGCATGCCCACAGCAGTCATCCAGATCTTTTGAAATGGAGTATTCCACATGGAGAACTGCTGCGGGCAAAAGGAATTGTAGTGAGGATACTAACTTGCAGGTAGAGAAAGCTACTATGCTGGAACGGTTTTCTCGAAGGGTTGCCCCAAGTGGGTATTGGATAGAGCGAATAGCAAAGTTGATACTTCCTCCAGAAATTAGATTCTGTATGGTACAAATAAGAAGGAGGGAACACACACAGATACAGGGAGCAGTGACACCAGATTGATTTTGAAATGCAATGCGAGATCCCAAGATGTTTTGGTAATTTTACACAAAAACTGGGATCCCCTCTGTTGTGAACAGTGATAGGGGGCAAGATGGGGGAGAGACCAAAGATAACATATCAAAAAACTAAATCCCTCAGAGACTTACTTGTGAAAACTGATATCCAAATGGGAGAAAATATCAATGACACTTTCCGTAGGACCCTACCTGACTTCCACATTTGTGGGAAGTGTAAAGCATGTGCACAATCAGTGAACTGTAGAGAGATCATCATCCCTGGTACATACAGAGAAAAGTCCATCATTGATTTCATCGCTTGTAGTACATCTTTTGTTGTATACATTTTGGAATGCCCTTGCGGCCTTTGGTATGTGGGGAGTACTATTCATCCAGTACGTAAAAGAATTCTTGAACACACCAGGTCAACTACCAATCAGGATGAGCATTATCCTGTAGCGAGACATTACAAGACACACCATTCGAGAAACAGGAATTTCCTTAAATATATTGGAATAGAACACGTTGCAGGGGATCCACTGGGTGGTGACCGGGTTACCATGCTTAGAAGACAAGAATCCACATGCATTATACAACTCAACACCAAGGCCTCTTATCGTTTAAATTCTGATTAAGAATTACATTTTCATTTGGGATAATGAGGCAATACCTGAGATTCTGCAACATATAAAGAAGACAATACTTTGCTTTGGAATAGGATTGCTCATCTGCCATATGTTTTAATTGATTTTGCATATATTTCCCCTGGCACAAATACACATGTAAATTAAGTATTTTGCTAAGTTCTAAAGTTTTAACAGAGCTTCCCCTCTGTTCAGTGTGTAACCTATGTATGTTTTACTTTACAGGGGGGGAGAAGAAGGAACTCTCTCCCGGTCCACTGGGTATGAGATGAAACCCCAGCTGGGGCACCCTACCCTTTTCTTCCAGTACCTTTTGGAGCACTTGGGTGATATTTTGTTTATTTTATATTTTGTTTATTCCTTATTCTTGGTGGACCTGTTGTACAGATTGTACATATAACTTTATGGAGGTGACATTGGCATCAAGAAAGTAGTATAATATTATATTTTCTATACTTATGGTTAAGGAGTATGATAATGGCCCACTTGGGTAAAAGTTCAGCAGTCTTGTATTTCCCTGTTTTATTAGGGTGTATCATACGTCCACTTGGGCTTAATATTAACAGTACAGATGCCAGGCCCACCCCCCCCCCCTTTTTTTAGTGTTGAGACAGCCCACTTGGGTATTATTTCCTATCCTTAGTGGTAATAGAGTACCTATCAGGTATTTCCTTTGTGCACTATTATTTTCTTAATTATCCTTTCAAAGTATTTATGATAATAACTTGTTTTGATTTTGCTGAAATGCATTTTTTTCAATTTGCCTGGCTGTAACTTTATGCTTGAGAATATCACCTATTTCAGTCATAGATGATGCCTCCACAGCCTATGTTTGGTTATTAGGGCAGAGACCTAATTCAGTTATGCTGGGTTTTTTATTCAGCCCGACACTACAATGGTATTATATCACACCAGTGCTTGATCGTTTGGATATTATATAATATCTTCTGCTAGAAATCTTGTAAAATCATATCATAACGTGAGTCAAATTTAGGACGATTTATTGGAATGATTTTGTTAATTATTTTGATTAGCGTAAACCCTATATAATAATTGATCATAAAGAGATGGTCCTAATATCCATAATACAGTGAGAGTCTGACTGTGTAGCATGTTTAGTAAGATTTATGGATGTATGTTCTAACAGAATATAAAATGTATTCACAGACTAAGATGGTACCTATATTTCCAACCAACACTGCCTAATTTACTAGTCCTTCATTTATGTTTGTTTATTCACCTAGTTGGGAGATTCAAATAGGTTTGTCAAACAACCCCACCATGTGCGTGAACAAGGCTTAGTGTTAACGCATTGCAGGGGCTGGTTTCGTTGAAATAAAGCAGTATTCTACACTCTGAGAGTGCGTGCATCTGTCTTCTTATGGACTTTGGTGTTTTGTATATGAACAATATAGAAATAAAATTAAGTAGGCATTGTAGACTCATAGCACACTTCATACAGAAACTAAAACTAATATGAAAGCTCATTTATTTTGCACGAGAAACTAACTTAAATCAAGTTGTTAAAAGTATTTCCTAACAGCTAGAAGTCTACTCAAGTTTATGAGTTGCCCTCTCCAGTCCTTTCATGCACTTAATTAACAAGACTTCCCAGCTGGAGACCACATATGCATTTGTATTTGTATTTTTATCTCTTCCTCTTAAACTCCAAATATTTCATGCCTGGGTTAACTCACTAAGTGCTTACACAGTGAGTCTTCTCCCCCTTCATGTGTTTCATGTTTGTATCTCTCTTGCTACTTCATGTGGACGTCTCTCTCACCATATTGGCATGTTTACCCTTCTCATCACCTCTTCGTGTACTTGTCTCTCCTTTGGTCTCTGCTTCCCTCCCTGCAACTATTGGTGTCTTTCTCCCCTCACTCTCTCCCACTTCTTTTAATTTTCTACGGCTCACCTCTTGCTTGACATCCCTCATTACTTTACTTCATCTAAATCTTTCTCACTTCCATACTCTCCTTTCCACTTCATTAACATCTTTGACATCTCTCTCTTGTAAAACCACTATTTTCACATCTCCCATAATCTTACTTTGTATTTATACAGTTATTTTTTCATCCAATGTCACTAAAGCTCTGTGTCCTGTTTTCCCCATCTGACTTTATGTCTCTCCCTTTCCTCTTCTCCACCTCGCTTCCTTTTTCTCTCTGTCTTGATATTTTCCCACACTCCAGTCTCTATCCTCCCTTCCCCACTATCCATTCCTCTCTCTCTTTCTATCTACCCCCACCTCAATTTCTTTCTCCTTCACCATCACTTTTCCACTTCCATCAGTTTCCACCTCTGTTTCAACCTTCACAAATCCATCACTTTGTTTTATCAACTCTCTCACTCAAACACTCTCCCACTACTGCTTTCAAAAGACTCTTTGTAGTGAATACAAAATCATGCAGATTATTTTACCCTTCTATTATTTTACCCTTCTCTCTTGTTGCAACTTCTCCCTCAATGTGACCCTGGAGGTTTTACAGGCATCAATGAATGCACAAAGCAATGTGTTTCTAACAGCACCCGGCCCTAGAGGCTCCTTTCTCCCGCACCGTTATCGACACTACTGGGAGTCACAAAGAGAACCTTCAGAGGTCTCAAGTATCCTATACCCTGAGGATACCTCATGAGTGGAGTGGAAATCACTGAAAAGAAACCAGGTGAAGGCAGGCACACCTCAGCTTCAAATCAGTGACTAGCCAGTCAGTGCACCAATTAATGTCCTGTATCTTGGCATGCTTACCAGCAGGAACATCACATCTACCCAT
Source organism: Pleurodeles waltl (assembly GCF_031143425.1). Lineage (NCBI taxonomy): Eukaryota > Metazoa > Chordata > Amphibia > Caudata > Salamandridae > Pleurodeles > Pleurodeles waltl. The sequence goes on along the minus strand of NC_090451.1, from coordinate 670,249,498 downwards.
GCCAGTGAATAGCAACAAATTACTGACAGGGTTAAAAGAGTCTGTGCACCCTTCTGAGGTCTAGGCACCCAAGCTCAAGATTCTAAGCTATAACTTACTGGTTAAGTAATGCTTTAACCGGGAACCCCCTCTCACTCAACAAGGTTGAAACCTAGAACTTTGTTGCTGGGTTAACACCCCAATGAAGAAGACTATAGCTGAGCTAACATTTTAACTAAGAACTTTAATGACAACTAAGGCCTTAACTGATATATGTCATTGAGCCAAGGATGACACCAAGACCTTTGTTGCTGAGTTAACACCTCAACCATGTAGGCTATAGTTGAGCTAACATCAAAAAGCTGGAAAGAGAGGAGTGGACCACCCATGATTGCTTCTTCCCTGTTATGCATTAAAATATAAAAAACAAGCAAACAGGACATAAGAGTACTGAGATAGGATGTGCCTGAGTAAGACGGTACCCTAATGTCTCGCTCATGTGGATTTATACAAATTTAAAACAAATCCTCACCCACCAAACTAGGTGGCATGTTTCACCATCTGGTGTGCGTCTTCCATCCAAGATTTTCTTTTGGACAGATGGGCTTCCTAATATTAGTCGGGATAATGATACCCAGCTGACAAAATGTAAAAGTGACTGTGAAATGTTTAGGAGCGCAAATAGTGATGAGGCCGTGAGGATGTTTGTTGTGTCTTCATCAAAGTCTAACTGGGTTTATTCACTATTAGTTATGTTAGGTATTACAAAAGCAGAAAAGAAAGAAACATTTGTTAACTGAAGAAACACTGTATTATTTTCAGGCACAGTGTCTGCGTATCAGTACAATGGACAGATTATGTTGTGCATGAGTTACTAACTCTCTTGAACACCACAGGATCTATTACCTTCGCTGTCCATATTATAAATTGGGATCAGTTTGTGAAGAAAGCTGGGAAACCCAGACAGGGACAGTAACACAGCTAAAGCATGTCGATCAGTGGGAAACATGAACACTACTTCTCCCTAACATCCCTAATCCCTATATTCATGCTGTTTTTAATATCCCTTTTGAATCCCCTAATAAAAATTATTTTTGATCATCTATAGGGACCTTAAACATTGGATCCCCCTCTAAAAACAAAAGGATGCAACATTCAGCTTTAAAAAAAAAAAAAAGTACTCATTAGTAAACTCAGGAGCCCATCCGTCCACTCAAGAATGTTGGATGGCTAAGGCAATCCCAATTATGAAGCATGCCACCCTGGTTGGTGGGTGAGGGTTTGCCTTAAATGTTTAGAAATCCTTACCACAAATGAGACATTGTTGTGCGCTCTTACTCAGGCACATCGTCTGGCAGTACCCTGACGTCCTCATTGTCTGTTTTTGATTATATAATTGCACTAACACCTTAACCAAGGAAATTATTGCTAAACTAATGTCTTACTCAATAACTCTATTGCTGAGCTAAGGCCATACCAAATAACTCAATTTCCAAGCTAACACCTAAATTAAGAATGTTACAACTAAGTTAAAGTAATTTTCAAGAATCTGTAACCAATTAGTATGGTAACATGCTAAAGCTGTGAAGTACTCTTCTAGAGAGATAATGATGTAATTAAGACCTCTACCACTGAATGGAGGTCAAAGGAAAGAACTCTACAATCGAGCTCAAGTCGTAACTAAGACCTCTACTATTAAGCTAAGACCATAACCAAGAACACAACAAGTACGCTGAATCTGTAACTACGGACTCCATCACTGACCTACAGCCATAACTAAAAAATCTACTTCTAAGCTGTGGCAATGAAAACATAAGCTGAAATCTAAAACATAACCCCAGATTCTAGCCTTGAGCTCAAGCCATGGCTAAGAAATCTACCACCAAGTTGAGACCATAACCAACAACTCCACCAGTGACATAAAGCTGTGCCCAAGATACAAGGGACAGCTGAGCTTGAGAGGGCCTAATGGGAAGTTCACCTCGTATTGCTCTCAAAGGTCAGCCAAGGGGTCAAAGGTAGATGTTGGGGATGAAGCACAAGATGGCAAATTATGAGAAAACCTCTGCATTTCTAGGTGGGAAGACATATCAATTGTCTCACTTTTTGGTCGCAGCTGATGAGGTTTGGTTATAGTGTTGTGTAGCCATTTTAGTTATAGCTCCATGCACGTTATTTTAGCATACTAGGCCTGCCGCTGTGCACTTTTAACCTAGATATATTTTATTCGGCTTTGTTTTATTATTGTTACAATAGCCACTTTTACGGTCTTGTTTTATTTATTTCTATCCAACTGTTTTTGCCTAGGCCCCCACTCTGTTCTCAAACAAGACATTCTTGCTCACTCTGTGCTTCTTCCAAGGCTGCAGTAAGATAGGTTGCCGGTGAACGTGGTACAAGTTTTGTCTCTGACATTCATAGAAAAACACACATCCTTACGTAGGGGCATTTTCTCAGAACATCAGCGGTTTTATTATAAAAACATTTCCCTGTCCCTTACAGGTTAGAGGGAGATTCCAGCCAGAGAACAACGACTGTATGCTGATTGCTGAATCCTTCGCTACAGCTGCTTATGCAGACTTCAGGCCTTAGCTCAGATGTGGGGGATGATGTCTTCCCAGGGGAACCTGAAGGGCAGAATTAGAGCTTAACACTCTGTGCTCTATTTTAGCCTAGGTAGCAATTAAGTCTATTGACCCTAGTGACAATATGGTAGCGTTATTGCTGTGCTTTACTCTCCTTGTCACAATTTTAATCTTGTCATGCTGTATCGTCCTGGTTATTGCAGCCCATGCTTTGCTATCTAAGATGCAGTCGCTTCATTAAAACATTATTGAAACATATACTGCCTGTTTGTAATTGTGTATGTGAGACTAATGTAACTGAGACAAAACGGATGAGGCCTGAATAACCACGGTTTCCCTGAGAAATCAACTATGTCTTGCGCTCGGCTGCCCAAACATCCTGCCCTTCGGTGGAGATAAGGCACTGCTAGTTAGCCAGAGCGAAACATGGATTGGAGCGACAGGTGTCACCTGTAGTGGGTCAGACTCAGTCTCCCACACCACAGGCGATTCTGCCGCTCAAAATCCAGGAGTCTCATTAGAATAATAGGAGCCTACGCGACAATAGCAGATGCATGGTTGTGAGAACCCCAATAAGTTGGGGGTCACATTCAGTAGATTTCTCAAGTACCTAAAGGAAACTATTACTTTTCCAAAGGGTAGGAAAACTGGCTGGTGTTTTTCACCACTGCCACTGAGTTGTGCTTTAAAGAACCAAGGGAGTTTAAGAGCAAAACCTTTAAGAGCATTTCTTGGATTAAAAGCTGATGTTGTGAAGGCATAGCATGAACTTCCAAAATCAGATGAGCACTAAGACTGTTATTTTATGCTAAATTACATTTGTGCTTCCTCTGCAAACTACTCCAAAGAGAAATATTTTGGATGGATACGTTGGAAACACTTGAACCTTAAGGATTAAATTACAAACAAATTTGAGTTGTTTTCTTTAAAATAGGTAGAGTATCTTTATACCTAAAATGTAACTGTAATGCTATTAAGGTTTTAGTTGATCGAAAAATATATATATATATATATAGGTCTATTTCTGTGTTACAATGTCAACTGAACAATAAGAAATTAATCATCAAGAATGAAAATGATAAAAGTACAAATTAACCACAGAAATAGAAATTACAGTATAAAAAAGAATTAAAAAAATTAGGAACCATGGTCTACAACCAAAGTACTGAAAGAAGCACAATATGTAATTTATCGAAGAGCTAAGTCAGACAAAGAGGCCAAGTAGCATGTAGAGGACAGAAAACATCAAACTACATAGTTGAATGTTGAAGAGAGAAATGCAAAAAGAATAATGTATGAAGGACCATGACTACTAAGAAGAAATGTGAATAGAGGACAGGTCTGAAATAAATTACTGAGAGTACTTATCACAATTAAACAACTATGTGAATTGAAGTAACAGAATGCCACGACTAGTTTGATTTGTTTTGCTTTTCCAGATTGTTTAAAAGTAAGGTTAATATTAGATATGTCTCCCTGAAAAAGAAATTATATCTTGTAATGCATTGGGGAATCCAGGAAAGGAAAAATATCAATTAGATATAAAGTGTGAACTATTTTGAGAGTAAAATTCCAAGAATAAATATTTTACAGTAATGCATTAATAGTGTGAAAATATACACAAACTAGTGCATGTTTAAAGGACTTGGAAAATCCAGCCCTCTTATTGAAATATTCTTCTGAAAATCATATGACTATGAATTATTATCACAAAAATGAAAATCTCTGAATGAAAATAAGACCAAAGTGAAAACGACTATACCATGAACATTGTTCATCACAAATCCCTAACTTATTAGTCTAAAGTCCTTAACTGCTATATGTTAAATTGCCTTGCTGCTTCCTGTATTAATTCACATTTGCTGTGTCACATAAAGTCAACTGCGCACAAGTAGACTTAAAATCAGATTCCTGTTTTAAGGTCTCATTACTAACCGACTGGTCAAATTTCTTTCCCCTTCCTGATGGCTGGTGTATTTTATGCCATTTTTGCCTCAAAGTGCATATAAAACAAGTGATTATGTGATATATATATATATATATATATATATATATATATATTGAGTTGTCTTGTTACTTCCATTTCTATAATTGTGCTGAGAAATGGGAAGTTAGAAAAAGGCTAGAGGGTGCACAGTATTTTAAGGCCAGGGGTTGTTATCCACAGAGACAGAACAAAGGGCAGCAATATTAATACTTCACAACAAAATTGGTTGAGATTGTGGATTATAGGCAATCAACACACAGTGGATACGATGGATGAATAAAAGTGTTAAAAATGAAGGTTGAGCCACAGGTTTAAGCATCCCAAAATACTTGGGACCCAGCATTCGGAGGTTCTAAAATTTAGCAGTAGCTAAATAAAGCGAGGTAACCTTTTTTTTAAAACTATTTTAAGATTACTGGTCTGAAATCAAAATGAACCCTATCGTACAAAAAGAACGGGAACTAAAGCATATTGTTTAAAGCAAGGTCTGTATCAATCCCACCCTCCAAGGAATGGCCATATTCATTAGTCACTTTAGTAATGTTATATGCAAAGCCTGGATTTGTCACCTCTTGTGCATTCGTCACGTTGCTTTCTAGGTATAAATTTAAGTTGTTTTCATTAAGAGGTGTATGGGTGATTGCAGCAGGTTGCTGATGCAGTTGTTGACTTCAATCAAGAAAGCAAAGTATGAACTGGGTTGGTGGTGAATAACAGCTATTATGAATACACTGCATCACACTAGGCATTTTGCCAGCAAGAGTTCAAAGGAAACCAGGTGAGGAATGCAGGATAAGAAACATTTTAGATCCTCAGAGTAAATAAGGGCCAGACATCAACTAATTGGATCTGTGTTTTTGTTGGCTTTAAGAGTCTGCTGCCACTAAGGTTTCTGAGTTAATCAATTAATTAGTTCTGAACCAGGTTTTGGAGATGCCTAGATAGCTTGTTATTGTTGATTGACAATAGGTTTGTGATCTAATATTTGCAAACAATCACAATCGGTAATTTTGAACAATGAGAGACAGCACTTGTGATATGCGGGAGAGTCCTTTATTGCTCTGAAATGGGCAAACGGCAATGTGTTATGGCAAGTGGAACTACTTTGAGGGCAAGTTGTGTTGGACATGAAGTTGATAACTTAAGAGTTGAGCAATTTAAACAAATCTTCAGTGAATGATTTGTACTGTGGAATCAATAGAGTGACCACCAAGTGAGGCACTAGTATGGTTATTTTACTATCTGTTCTTTTTTAAAGAGGTTGTGTCACTGGAGAAAACGTGCACATGCAATAATTTGCATCTGTGGCTAAAACATAGCAAAGATTATATAGGAAGTCAACAGCGAAATAAGTTAGACCTATATGCCTCCATTAAAGTCCTTAGTGTTCCCATTACTTCGGAGTTAGGAAGGCTGAAAAAAATAATCTACTCTGCAGGGGGGAGTAAAATGGCTTCTACCACTCTGACTTAAACAAGGAACAGAAGGATGGCTTGTAGTGATGTCTCCGGAACAGATAGAATTTCCATGACTCATTAGAGCATATCACCTTAATACTGGCGATAAGGAGGCAAAATTGTGGACAGTTCCCAGAGACAGCAAGCAGTACTGCGAGAAGTACTGTACCCCAAGACGCTGCAATCTGGCAGGTCGGCTGATCTTCACAACCCCAACTGTCAGCCTAACCAGAGAGCCCAACACCTGTTCCAGCGTCTCACAGGGACCTTGCCTACACATAAATTTGGCAGCTGTGGTGCTAGGTAGGGCTGCATGCATTCTACAGGTGCAAGCCATGTGTGTCACCTGCTGGTCTTTGATCAACATACTACATTGGAGTGGAATAAATCTTTCTAGCGCCTCAGAATCTTTTTTACCCCTCTGCAGCCAACATTATGACAAAAGATATTAAATGAAAAAGTTTTGTAAGTCCCACAGGAAGAAACACAGCTGTTCATATTTGCAAAAATTAAAATTGAAGTTTCCAGAACTGGCAGTGGTCATGCTTCAGATCCATGTGCATTCTGAGACCTCGTAGTGAGCCTCATCAATGAAGATAGCAAAAAAATGGCTTTCTGATGCCCTGCATCAGTGTGAAGGTACTTAATTTTCAAAATTGTTTTTTTTTTACAAATTGAACAGATTTACATACACTAGAAATGCTATCGTTTTTTTACTGTGCCAAACAGAACACGAGGGTATACCACTGGCCTGTCATTTGTAAGTTAAACGCTACCTCTTGTTGGTACTCTCAACCATGCTTGTAATTACAGAAGAATGCTTTCTCTGATAGAGGGTTGATTGCCAGCAGCCCCTGAAATCTTCCATACATTCATCTCGAGAGCCAATTGCACATGGAAATGAGATACCCATAAAGAATTCTTAGATACTGTGGTAATGACTGAAAAGTCCTAAGGACTGTCCAGTAGAACTAGAAATCAACCTTGAAAACCTAATCTGCCTTCTATCATCTTCTCTGAGTAGGGGTAATATGGAAACGTCTTTTAATCTTACTAAATGCTTTAACTTCCTCACAATGGGAGGGAAAGTACAGCCGCTTCCACTGCCTTCTCATTTTATGGTCTAGATGGACAGAGCAGCTGTTAAAAGTCAATTATGCGAGAATCACCAGAAAAGGGTGTTTGTGCGCCACCCACATGATGGGGATGCAGGAGCACATATTTTGATTGGGTATAAATGTGTGCTTTCACAAAAAAAAGTGCTTTCGCTCCAAACAGATGAAATAATTTTGTTTATTTAGCCAGCTTCCTCAGTTTCATCTTTTGGGACTTCCAGATGCACATGTGTGACATTTTAATGCTATTGAAGTATTTTAGATAACTAGATAAATTATTGAGGTTTTTCTTCTGGCAGCAGCACGGGTGGAAGGAAAAGTCATTAACCTACATGGATTTTTAGGCCTGTCACATCACCTTTTAACCACCTACAACAATATTATTCTGCAGTTCATTGTTCCCACACCACTACATATCCATTCCCGTGCTATCTACTTATAATGCCTGACATCACCGTGCAACATTCCTTGAAAGTTAGACCTATTGGCATTGCTTGAAATAGAAAAATAGAAGGGCAGGTACTCTCTCCAAGAGTACCTGCTTGTTTCTTAGAAGTGCCGGCACTCTCTAATTAAAAGTATTACGTTTTTCCTGAGTGCAGGTACTCTCCCTCTAAAAATAAAAAAGTGCCGGTACTCAGTACCGGACAGTGGTGGACAGGATACTTTTAATTCTTTCCCTGTTCTGTTAAGAGCATTGTATTATAGTTCAATTTGGTTATCGCTGTACACCGAGGAGGAGCCAGCTGCTTCCGTCACCGACTCCTGCAAAAGGTCTTAGTAGGGAAATTCAGGTGATTTCTAATGCTCTCCTTATGCCTACAGGGTATTTTCGCTATTTTTTTTTTTTTATGGCTATGTAGAAAGTCTTCTATTTCCATTTACCCCCAGGTTTGCAATCACGAAGCTTCCTGCCCTAACACCCTCTCCGTCCTAAATGAATTTTTGTAAACTAGGCCCTACTAATCCCTCGCGAGCAGTGAAGGGGGTCTGGTGCGGGGAGCTCTGGTGTGTGTGGGGGCGCCCGCGAAGGCGTCTGTGCTCTCTGGCGCGCCCGCGCGCGCATTCCTCAGGCTTCCCCGCCTCCGCCGCGCGCACCCGCGCGCATTCCTGGAACGCGTCACGTGACTTCCCCGAACGCCTCTCCTTTGTCTATAAAAAGCCCGTGCTGTTGCCGGGTAGAGAGGTAATCGCGGCGGCCAATCAGAGGGCAGCGCGTGGGCGAGTGCGGCCCCGTGCCCGGCTTGACACGGTCCCCATCAGTGCGACGTGCTTTTCTGCGCACAGACCTAGCACTCTCGACATACGACGGGTCGCTAACCAGCCTACTCGGCACCTCTTGTGGGTCTGTGAACTCTGAAGCCACTTGTGAGGTTTCCTTCCGTGGCGCCGCATAGTTCACCGAAACATTGTATCTGTGGGCTGCCCTCTGTGGCATTTCAGGCTGTTTGTAAATTCCCATAAATGCATGCAATTAAACGCACCCTTAGTTGGCGGTAGTCACCCTCATGTATTTCCCCACATTCACCCTCAGAAAAAAAAAAAAACTGTTTCCGTAGACTTCCTCCTTGTGGCCACCTTCTTTTCAAGCATACGCGCCCTAAAAATGGATATGTCCACTCACTTTAATGGGATCACTCCCTCAAAAGCCTGTCTTCGCCTGCAGTGGAGAGGCCAGTGCTTTAAGTGAACAGGTGTGTCCGTGTAATCCCATGGTGGCTAAGAGGGGCACTTAATTTAACAAGCAAATAAATATATTCTGGGATATATGGCGCAATTCACTGCTTTTGGGGCAATTGTTATGTCGAGTACTTTCTTTCCCTAAAGCGGCCCAAAGCTGCAGACCATTAGTTTAAAAAGAAAAGTCAAGACGGGTACATAAGAAAGAGTATCTTTAAACTATACACTTGCTGTGTTTGTAACTTTAAGTTACCAGATAGTGACTTTTAGCTGCCTTGGCCTGTGTTTTACGGTATCTGTAGGTTTCCCTCTCGTCTCCTATTCTGACGAAGTTCTCAAGTTTCCGGATTCCTTGAGTGTCAGGGTTACCAGCAAAGGTTGTCAAACTTGTGGCTCTGCATTTCTTTTGGGGTTGGCAGGGATACCATTGATATCACAACTATTGTATTGTGCTTCTACACGACGGTCAATCAGGATTTAGACGAGGCAGAAATGCAGAATTGTCTGCTTTCGATGTATGGTAGGCGAGAGCTATTTTCCAGATTCCTTTCTGGCTTACAATGTCTCTTTTCTTCAGAAAATTGAACGGTACCCGTGTGAGTTAGGAATGCCCCTGCCCCGTAGTTCTTTCTTATCTTATTGTGCCTCTCTGAAGCGGATTTTGTTGGCATGTCTAGCACCTTACAAACTGATGATAAACAAGTAATACATATATATAATTCCCTCAACTAACTGCACATCTCCACAAAACGAAATAACTCCTAACTTTGTTTGACATCCTGAACCACCAGGTCTAGGGTGTCACCTTACTCCTTGTCACTAAGGGCAATGCCTCAGCACAAATCATTGCCATCAGATATGTTATTCTAATTACTTCAAGGGAAGCGCTCCAAGACTACAACACACAGAATGCCTTTGGTCATCACGCAAATACGAATATCCAGGACAATATATACTGCCCTTGATGACACTGAGTGGCCACTCTAATCTGGACAGTCACCCCAGCTCACTGCAAAACACAAATATGTGATATGCATGCAGATTGTGCGCTCTACAAATGTCAAATAAGAAGTGCCCAAAAGCAAAAAAACCAAGCATTTGCAATGCAATGGGTCTCACGTTTGCTTGCGTTAGAGCTATTAGGGTCGTAAAGTCCTAACCAACTTTTCTTGCCACATAAACTGAAAATGAAAAAAATAAACAGTTTCACATAAGCGAGCCTACAGCCGCCATGAGCGTGAAGTAGACACACAAAAGGAAACAAGTTCGTTCGTAGTCAAACGTGTCAGCAAAAGTGCAATTATACATGTAACGGACAAACGTGCAATTATACATCTAACAGGGTCGATGTCATGCAAAGCGCTCGACTACTGCCCAGCAAGATTGCGCTACATGGGAAATAAAAAGAAAAAGTAGTCCAGAAGCCATGCAGAAAACACAGAACCTCGTATGTTTTCAGTAGTTTAGCAGTGCTCTAGAGGAGGGTTAAACACTTGAAAAGGCATGACATATGCATGCCTTTCACTAATGAAATCAAGCAAATTTTAAAAGGCAAGCCCACAAACCAACCAAACTGATGGGCATGGTTAAAAGCCCACAGAGATATTACAAAAGGGACCAGAGCGCTTTTGCGCTTGATCCTAAAAAGCAGGACTGGAGGACTGAATGGAAGCTGTAAATTAGAGAGCTTTGTGTTCTGCCAAGTATTTGTTCCTGACCCTCTATAGTTTCTGGAAGCTGCCTTTACTGTACATTAGTATGTCTCTGAGTAGGTCTCACTTTCAACTGGGATGTCTATTAGCAGGGTTCACCGTCTTTTCAAGGTCTATGTACACTACAGTAATTGACATGGAGACAGGCTTCCCATCGAAGATATCTCAGTGTTTGTAAAGGGCCCTCTAACAAAGAAAAAAAAGGCTGTTCTCTTTATGCAGTTCTACATTACTAACAATCACGAACAATAAGCATTTGTGAATGGTCCATTGATGACTTCCTTCTTGGAACTTGAGACATATTGTGACATCATTCACTGGATTGTCTCTTTATGTTGCCCTCACAGCTCACTCAATCAATCAATCAGGATTCTTATACAGCGCGGCTAACCACCCAGTCGGGTTTTTAGTATGATATAACTGCCCCTTAGAGTATCTATAACCTGCCTTGCTGCACCCCAAAGTGTCAGAAAACTGACCCCCACACTGGCCGATGAAGTATCTGCAATGTGCCCTCACGTGGACAAAATTATATACGAGGGCTGCCCTCACCAGCGCCCCAGGGTGTCCGTGAAGCGCCCTTCATAAGCTCCATGGCTGTGATATAATCAGTGAACATGAGCTGGAAAAATCCTGAATGAGCTAAAAGGAAACAGCTGGAAAACATCAGCTGATCTCAGCTCCGGCAACAACAGGATGTGAGAACAGTGATCACAGTGCAGGAGAAAGCACGTTGGCATGACACAGAGTACAGAGTGCACAGAAAGCTCAACATATGCATCTGTAAAAGAAGCATAGACAGAACAAGCACGAGGCTGCAGAACAAGCAGAGAGTACAACAGTCGCCAAACACAGCAAATGGGTTGAGCAAACATATCCACAAGAAAATGCAGAAACAAAATGAAGCACTGTGCGAAGCAAACAGAATACAGAGCAAGCATAGCCTACTGCAAACACAACCCAGTTCATGAAGACCCACATCACAATCTACTGCAACTGCACACAGAACAGTGCATAGCAAGAATGGAACACAAGGAAGACTGTGTGCAAGCAGAGATGACAACAAAACAGAAGTAAAACACGCAACCTCAGTGTCCTATTCTGTTCCATCTCTAAAACTGTGAAAACAGGACAAACCTGGTTTTATACAACACATTCTTTAGATAAAGATTTCAAATTTCCCAAATCTACTGGTCAAAATGGACCTTTCCCTTCCAACACTGCATGCAATAGGATCTAAGCGCTTGAAATTGCATCAGGAGTATTATTACTGGCACAAAGCAATATGAGGGTGAGAGACTAGAAAGCTGAAACAGCAGAAAGTACAACTTTGTTATAGATATAGATCCAGAATGCTAGAAGAAAGTTGTTTGGTGACCAACTGGAGCAGAAGATCATTAGCAAATTTAAGAAATAGAATGTATACACTGCTCTACAAATGAAACCTCCCACAGCTTACGAAGGCTGGGATTCGAAAACAAAAGTATGACAACTGTCCAATGTAAGGATGGTAAATAAATCACTAGTGATCAAGAAATCACAGATAAACAACAGTGTTTCTGACTATTGGGATGTAGTGGGAGATGCAGCATCAACACGGGGAAGTATTAAAGGCTTTCTTTCAACATGAAAGACAAATGTCCCAAATCAGTAAGTTAAAATGGTTATGTGATGGATTTTGTCTCCACATCTACAGAGTTAGGCGTATCCCTATCTGCCCATACCCAGAAACAATACCAAATCTCAGGCACAAAGGAAGGTATACTGTCATTATCACAAAAAAGGACGATGCTTCTGATTCCAAATGAAGAACAAGGGAAGGGTGTTTGTTCAATTTTCTCCTTGTAAAAAAGGTGGCAGGAGGTTTTTGACCTGTTTTGTATTTAAAGTGTGGCAAGAAATGCCTTAGAACAACACACTTCAAAATGGGTTACCTTCAAAGGATAATTCCTTTAATTCAGCAAGAAGAATGTCTGGTCACTCTAGATGAGCAAGGCACACATCTTCGTGTGCCACTTCATCAGAAACACCAAACACACCTTGGTTATGCTGTAGAAGATCCAGTTATTTGTTCTCCCGTTAATGTGGTTGTCAGCTACCAGGATGTTATTAATTCCATTTGGGGGTAGAAAATGTGGAGGTTGCCAGACTGTGCAGGTGTCCACCATCTTCCCGAAAATATAGTCTAGAGTCTCATCTGTTCACTCTTCTATGAGAAAATTTGGTGGCCAAAAGTTGCATCTGGTTGCAAATCATGATAATGCCTTGAATTCTATTCTTGTTCCATTGATAGGGTCTTGGATAGTGATGCTCTTTCGAGCTAGAGGCGGCTGGGCTTTTTGTGTGCTTTTTCCACTGTTTCTTATCATTTAGAAGGTATTAGTATGATCAAGAGAAAAAAAGTCATAGGAATAGTGATTCTCCTGTTATGTCCCTGCTCTTATTTCTTACTTCTCCTTTGCTAAATGACTTGACCAGAATGGGTATTTTCACTATATCCTTCTCCTCTGAGATGACCTCACCTATCACAGGAGGTCCTAGTTTGCCTCTGGTTATAGTCCAGGAGGGAGAGAGGTTGAGAAGGCAAATAAAAGGGTTGTTCTTCTTCGACCATTTCTTAAAGAGCATCCTTTGAAAGGCATACGTAGAACAGCTACCTGGGCATCGCCCACAATTTTTATAAAGCATTTTTGTGCCCAGGTTAATGACTGTGACAAGGGTGATTAAGATCTATGGGTATTTCCTTAATAAACGTTTCCTTCTTTTTTTCAAGAGCTATATTGATCTGGGGCCTGTTCTCAATGATGACTATATAAAAGTTCAGCCAATCTAAACTTTTTAGAGCGGAATTTCTCTACAGTGTTACGAAAGGAACAAGAAATAGTGCTAAAGATAATGACTGAATTGGGGTGGGTTGCGGCAAAGATGGCCGATCATCAGCAGTAAGTGAGTGCTCCCAGCCTGATCTTTTATCCTGTGTGAGAAAGTAGCCTCTTTCTAGCCTTGTTACCCCCACATTTGGCCTGTTTGTGAGTGTATGTCAGGGTGTTTTCACTGTCTCACTGGGATCCTGCTAGCCAGGGCCCAGTGCTCATAGTGAAAACCCTATGTTTTCAGTATGTTTGTTATGTGTCACTGGGACCCTGCTAGTCAGGACCCCAGTGCTCATAAGTTTGTGGCCTATATGTATGTGTTCCCTGTGTAGTGCCTAACTGTCTCACTGAGGCTCTGCTAATCAGAACCTCAGTGGTTATGCTCTCTCATTTCTTACAAATTGTCACTAACAGGCTAGGGACCAATTTTACCAATTTACATTGGCTTACTGGAACACCCTTATAATTCCCTAGTATATGGTACTGAGGTACCCAGGGTATTGGGGTTCCAGGAGATCCCTATGGGCTGCAGCATTTCTTTTGACACCCATAGGGAGCTCTGACAATTCTTACACAGGCCTGCCACTGCAGCCTGAGTGAAATAACGTCCACGTTATTTCACAGCCATTTTACACTGCACTTAAGTAACTTATAAGTCACCTATATGTCTAACCTTTACCTGGTAAAGGTTAGGTGCAAAGTTACTTAGTGTGAGGGCACCCTGGCACTAGCCAAGGTGCCCCCACATTGTTCAGAGCCAATTCCCTGAACTTTGTGAGTGCGGGGACACCATTACACGCGTGCACTACATATAGGTCACTACCTATATGTGGCTTCACAATGGTAACTCCGAATATGGCCATGTAACATGTCTATGATCATGGAATTGCCCCCTCTATGCCATCCTGGCATAGTTGGCACAATCCCATGATCCCAGTGGTCTGTAGCACAGACCCTGGTACTGCCAAACTGCCCTTCCTGGGGTTTCACTGCAGCTGCTGCTGCTGCCAACCCCTCAGACAGGCATCTGCCCTCCTGGGGCCCAGCCAGGCCTGGCCCAGGATGGCAGAACAAAGAACTTCCTCTGAGAGAGGGTGTGACACCCTCTCCCTTTGGAAAATGGTGTGAAGGCAGGAGAGGAGTAGCCTCCCCCAGCCTCTGGAAATGCTTTGTTGGGCACAGATGTGCCCAATTCTGCATAAGCCAGTCTACACCGGTTCAGGGGACCCCTTAGCCCTGCTCTGGCGCGAAACTGGACAAAGGAAAGGGGAGTGACCACTCCCCTGACCTGCACCTCCCCTGGGAGGTGTCCAGAGCTCCTCCAGTGTGCTCCAGACCTCTGCCATCTTGGAAACAGAGGTGCTGCTGGCACACTGGACTGCTCTGAGTGGCCAGTGCCACCAGGTGACGTCAGAGACTCCTTGTGATAGGCTCCTTCAGGTGTTGCTAGCCTATCCTCTCTCCTAGGTAGCCAAACCCTCTTTTCTGGCTATTTAGGGTCTCTGTCTCTGGGGAAACTTTAGATAACGAATGCAAGAGCTCATCCGAGTTCCTCTGCATCTCTCTCTTCACCTTCTGCCAAGGAATCGACTGCTGACCGCGCTGGAAGCCTGCAAACCTGCAACATAGTAGCAAAGACGACTACTGCAACTCTGTAATGCTGATCCTGCCGCCTTCTCGACTGTTTTCCTGCTTGTGCATGCTGTGGGGGTAGTCTGCCTCCTCTCTGCACCAGAAGCTCCGAAGAAATCTCCCCTGGGTCGACGGAATCTTCCCCCTGCAACCGCAGGCACCAAAAAGCTGCATTACCGGTCCCTTGGGTCTCCTCTCAGCATGACGAGCGAGGTCCCTCGAATCCAGCAACTCTGTCCAAGTGACCCCCACAGTCCAGTGACTCTTCAGTCCAAGTTTGGTGGAGGTAAGTCCTTGCCTCACCTCGCTGGGCTGCATTGCTGGGAACCGTGACTTTTGCAGCTACTCGGGCCTCCGTGCACTTCCGGCGGAAATCCTTTGTGCACAGTCCAGCCTGGGTCCACGGCACTCTAACCTGCATTGCACGACCTCCTAAGTTGTTCTCCGGCGACGTGGGACTTCTTTGTGCGACTTCGGGTGAGCACCGTTTCACGCATCCTCGTAGTGCCTGTTTCTGGCACTTCTCCGGGTGCTACCTGCTGCTGAGAGGGCTCCTTGTCTTGCTCGACATCCCCTCTCTCTCCTGGTCCAATTTGCGACCTCCTGGTCCCTCCAGGGCCACAGCAGCGTCCAAAAACGCTAACCGCACGATTTGCAGCTAGCAAGGCTTGTTGGCGTTCTTTCGGCGGGAAAACACTTCTGCACGACTCTCCACGGCGAGAGGGACCCGTCCACCAAAGGGGAAGTCTCTAGCCCTTTTCGTTCCTGCAGAAACCGCAGCTTCTTTTGTCCAGTAGAAGCTTCTTTGCACCCGCAGCTGGCATTTCCTGGGCATTTGCCCATCTCCGACTTGCTTGTGACTTTTGGACTTGGTTCCCTTGTTCCACAGGTACCCCAGATTGGAAATCCACAGTTGTTGCATTGTTGGTTTGTGTCTTTCCTGCATTATTCCTCTAACACGACTTCTTTGTCCTTAGGGGAACTTTAGTGCACTTTGCACTCACTTTTCAGGGTCTTGGGGAAGGTTATTTTTCTAACTCTCACTATTTTCTAATAGTCCCAGCGACCCTCTACAAGGTCACATAGGTTTGGGGTCCATTCGTGGTTCACATTCCACTTTTGGAGTATATGGTTTGTGTTGCCCCTATCCCTATGTTTCCCCATTGCATCCTATTGTAACTATACATTGTTTGCACTGTTTTCTAAGACTATACTGCATATTTTTGCTATTGTGTATATATATCTTGTGTATATTTCCTATCCTCTCACTGAGGGTACACTCTAAGATACTTTGGCATATTGTCATAAAAATAAAGTACCTTTATTTTTAGTATAACTGTGTATTGTGTTTTCTTATGATATTGTGCATATGACACTAGGTGGTACTGTAGTAGCTTCACACGTCTCCTAGTTCAGCCTAAGCTGCTCTGCTAAGCTACCATTATCTATCAGCCTAAGCTGCTAGACACCCTATACACTAATAAGGGATAACTGGGCCTGGTGGAAGGTGCAAGTACCCCTTGGTACTCACTACAAGCCAGTCCAGCCTCCTACATTGGTTGTGCAGCGGTGGGATAAGTGCTTTGAGACTACTTACCACTCTTGTCATTGTACTTTTCATAAGAGAAAAATATACAAAACAAGGTCAGTGTATATACACATAGCCAAAAAGTTTTGCATTTCCTCTTTTCACTCTTTTCTAAGTGCTGAAAAGTACTTCTAAACTTTCTAAAAAGTACTAAAACGTTTAAAAAGTTTTTTTTCTGTCTTTCTAAAAAGTTCTGAAAACTTTTTTCTCTTTTTCTATAACTTTAACTCTCTCTAAAAATGTCTGGCACAGGCCAAAATGTTGATCTGTCCAAACTTGCATATGATCACCTTAGCTGGAAAGGAGCAAGGAGTCTCTGCATAGAGAGAGGTTTGAGTGTAGGGAAGAATCCTTCTTTGGAATTATTGCTTAACATGCTTAGAGAACAAGATAAGGCCATAGGGGCCACATCTGTTGAAAAAGTAGCAAATGGTTCCCAATCTGATCCAGGGACTCCCCCAGGAAAAGATTCAGGAAAGAAACTTCCTAGCCTGCCCATTACTAGACAGTCTAGCATAGTTGGTAATGATGGAGAGCCTCACCATACAAATAGTGTTGTCTCACATCATAGCAAAAGCATTTATTCTCACCATACTGGTAGTGATGTTTCTGTTAGCCAAGCTGTTAGGGTGGCTTCTGTAAGGGACAGGTCTCCTTCTGTTCATTCTTCTGTGTCTAAGAATGTCCCTCCCACCAACCCCGATGACAGAATGTTAGAGAGGGAACTCAATAAATTGAGAGTGGAACAAACCAGACTGAAGCTCAAAAAGCAACAGCTGGATTTGGATAGACAGTCTTTTGAACTAGAGAAAGAAAGACAGAAGTTGGGTTTAGATACCCATGGTGGCAGCAGCAGTATTCCCCATAGTCATCCTGCAAAAGAGCATGATTCCAGGAATCTGCATAAGATAGTTCCCCCTTATAAGGAGGGGGATGACATTAACAAGTGGTTTGCTGCACTTGAGAGGGCCTGTGTTGTACAGGATGTCCCTCAAAGGCAGTGGCCTGCTATCCTATGGCTATCATTTAGTGGAAAAGGTAGGGATAGGCTCCTTACTGTGAAAGAAAATGATGCTAATAATTTCCAAGTTCTTAAGAATGCACTCCTGGATGGTTATGGCTTAACCACTGAACAATACAGGATAAAGTTCAGAGAGACCAAAAAGGAGTCTTCACAAGACTGGGTTGATTTCATTGACCATTCAGTGAAGGCCTTGGAGGGGTGGTTACATGGCAGTAAAGTTACTGATTATGAAAGCCTGTATAACACAATCCTGAGAGAGCATATTCTTAATAATTGTGTGTCTGATTTGTTGCACCAGTACCTGGTAGACTCTGATCTGACCTCTCCCCAAGAATTGGGAAAGAAGGCAGACTAATGGGTCAGAACAAGGGTGAACAGAAAAGTTCATACAGGGGGTGACAAAGATGGCAATAAGAAGAAAGATGGTGAAAAATCTCAAGATAAGCATGGGGATAAGGGTAAAACCAAAGATCCCACTTCAAATCTTAAACACTCTTCAGAGGGTGGGGATAAAACAAATTCTTCCTCTTCTTCTCAACCCACACACATTAAAAAGCCTTGGTGCTTTGTGTGTAAAAACAGAGGCCATAGGCCAGGGGATAAGTCCTGTCCAGGTAAACCCCCTGAGCCTACCACCACTAATACATCAAGCTCTAGTGCCCCTAGCAGTAGTGGTACTAGTGGTGGGACTGCTGGCAACAGTCAAGCAAAGGGTGTAGTTGGGTTCACTTATGGGTCCATCATAGAAACTGTGGTAGTCAGTCCCAAGACAGTTTCTGTCACACCTAGTGGCATTGGCCTTGCCACACTGGCTGCTTGTCCCCTTACAATGGATAAGTACAGGCAGACAGTTTCAATAAATGGTGTTGAGGCCTTGGCCTACAGGGACACAGGTGCCAGTATCACTTTGGTGACTGAAAACCTAGTGCACCCTGATCAACACATCATTGGACAACAGTATAAGATTATTGATGTCCATAACTCCACTAAGTTTCTTCCCTTAGCTATAATTCAGTTTAGTTGGGGTGGAGTTACTGGCCCTAAGCAGGTGGTGGTATCACCTAGCTTACCTGTAGACTGTCTCTTAGGTAATGACCTAGAGGCCTCAGGTTGGGCTGATGTAGAGTTTTATGCCCATGCAGCCATGCTGGGCATCCCTGAGGAATTGTTCCCTCTCATTTCTACTGAAATGAAAAAGCAAAGGAGAGAAGGCCTGAAAACTCAGGATCCCTCTCCATCAACAGGTAAAAAGGGTATCACAGTATCCCCTAACCACCCTACCATTCAGGATACCATTCCTGTGGTGGGAGAAACCTCTCCTAGGGTGGCACCTGTTCCAAGGGAATCATCAGTTGGCAAAACTGTACTCCCTGAGGTAGAAGTACCTCTCTGTGGGATAACTAACATTGGTGAGAAAAAGAGCACCATTTTAGTTAACATGGAGCATCCTTCCAACCCTCCCAGAGAAACTTTAGTGCAGAAACCCTGCACTGCCTCACAACACTTAGGACAGCATACCTGCCCTAGTGTGGAGCTGATAGGACAGCATCCCTGCCCTGCTCCAACTCAAGAGAAACAGCATCCATGTTCTCTCTTCCAGCCATATGGACAAAGTTTTTGCCCAGCTATGGCTTTACTGAGACAGCATCCCTGTCTGGCATTTCGATCATTACAAATAGGTTCAGTGGATAATTCCCACTGCTCTAAACTAAAACTTACTGATAGAAACTCTGAAAATACATCTTCACATTGTTGCTTAGCTAAAAAACTTCAAACAGGGTGGTTTACATCCCCACAGGGAAGTAACCATATAGTGGATGATAAAGGGAGTAACCAGTCTATTGCAGAGCTACTCTCTACTTATCACCACTTAGACAATAAAGTCTCAACTGGCCAAGGTTAGCCTTATTGTCCTTCGTTTGGGGGGGGTTGTGTGAGAAAGTAGCCTCTTTCTAGCCTTGTTACCCCCACATTTGGCCTGTTTGTGAGTGTATGTCAGGGTGTTTTCACTGTCTCACTGGGATCCTGCTAGCCAGGGCCCAGTGCTCATAGTGAAAACCCTATGTTTTCAGTATGTTTGTTATGTGTCACTGGGACCCTGCTAGTCAGGACCCCAGTGCTCATAAGTTTGTGGCCTATATGTATGTGTTCCCTGTGTAGTGCCTAACTGTCTCACTGAGGCTCTGCTAATCAGAACCTCAGTGGTTATGCTCTCTCATTTCTTACAAATTGTCACTAACAGGCTAATGACCAATTTTACCAATTTACATTGGCTTACTGGAACACCCTTATAATTCCCTAGTATATGGTACTGAGGTACCCAGGGTATTGGGGTTCCAGGAGATCCCTATGGGCTGCAGCATTTCTTTTGACACCCATAGGGAGCTCTGACAATTCTTACACAGGCCTGCCACTGCAGCCTGAGTGAAATAACGTCCACGTTATTTCACAGCCATTTTACACTGCACTTAAGTAACTTATAAGTCACCTATATGTCTAACCTTTACCTGGTAAAGGTTAGGTGCAAAGTTACTTAGTGTGAGGGCACCCTGGCACTAGCCAAGGTGCCCCCACATTGTTCAGAGCCAATTCCCTGAACTTTGTGAGTGCGGGGACACCATTACACGCGTGCACTACATATAGGTCACTACCTATATGTGGCTTCACAATGGTAACTCCGAATATGGCCATGTGACATGTCTATGATCATGGAATTGCCCCCTCTATGCCATCCTGGCATAGTTGGCACAATCCCATGATCCCAGTGGTCTGTAGCACAGACCCTGGTACTGCCAATCTGCCCTTCCTGGGGTTTCACTGCAGCTGCTGCTGCTGCCAACCCCTCAGACAGGCATCTGCCCTCCTGGGGCCCAGCCAGGCCTGGACCAGGATGGCAGAACAAAGAACTTCCTCTGAGAGAGGGTGTGACACCCTCTCCCTTTGGAAAATGGTGTGAAGGCAGGGGAGGAGTAGCCTCCCCCAGCCTCTGGAAATGCTTTGTTGGGCACAGATGTGCCCAATTCTGCATAAGCCAGTCTACACCGGTTCAGGGGACCCCTTAGCCCTGCTCTGGCGCGAAACTGGACAAAGGAAAGGGGAGTGACCACTCCCCTGACCTGCACCTCCCCTGGGAGGTGTCCAGAGCTCCTCCAGTGTGCTCCAGACCTCTGCCATCTTGGAAACAGAGGTGCTGCTGGCACACTGGACTGCTCTGAGTGGCCAGTGCCACCAGGTGACGTCAGAGACTCCTTGTGATAGGCTCCTTCAGGTGTTGCTAGCCTATCCTCTCTCCTAGGTAGCCAAACCCTCTTTTCTGGCTATTTAGGGTCTCTGTCTCTGGGGAAACTTTAGATAACGAATGCAAGAGCTCATCCGAGTTCCTCTGCATCTCTCTCTTCACCTTCTGCCAAGGAATCGACTGCTGACCGCGCTGGAAGCCTGCAAACCTGCAACATAGTAGCAAAGACGACTACTGCAACTCTGTAACGCTGATCCTGCCGCCTTCTCGACTGTTTTCCTGCTTGTGCATGCTGTGGGGGTAGTCTGCCTCCTCTCTGCACCAGAAGCTCCGAAGAAATCTCCAGTGGGTCGACGGAATCTTCCTCCTGCAACCGCAGGCACCAAAAAGCTGCATTACCGGTCCCTTGGGTCTCCTCTCAGCACGACGAGCGAGGTCCCTCGAATCCAGCAACTCTGTCCAAGTGACCCCCACAGTCCAGTGACTCTTCAGTCCAAGTTTGGTGGAGGTAAGTCCTTGCCTCACCTCGCTGGGCTGCATTGCTGGGAACCGCAACTTTTGCAGCTACTCCAGCCTCCGTGCACTTCCGGCGGAAATCCTTTGTGCACAGTCCAGCCTGGGTCCACGGCACTCTAACCTGCATTGCACGACCTCCTAAGTTGTTCTCCGGCGACGTGGGACTTCTTTGTGCGACTTCGGGTGAGCACCGTTTCACGCATCCTCGTAGTGCCTGTTTCTGGCACTTCTCCGGGTGCTACCTGCTGCTGAGAGGGCTCCTTGTCTTGCTCGACGTCCCCTCTCTCTCCTGGTCCAATTTGCGACCTCCTGGTTCCTCCAGGGCCACAGCAGCGTCCAAAAACGCTAACCGCACGATTTGCAGCTAGCAAGGCTTGTTGGCGTTCTTTCGGCGGGAAAACACTTCTGCACGACTCTCCACGGCGAGAGGGATCCGTCCACCAAAGGGGAAGTCTCTAGCCCTTTTCGTTCCTGCAGAAACCGCAGCTTCTTCTGTCCAGTAGAAGCTTCTTTGCACCCGCAGCTGGCATTTCCTGGGCATCTGCCCATCTCCGACTTGCTTGTGACTTTTGGACTTGGTCCCCTTGTTCCACAGGTACCCCAGATTGGAAATCCACAGTTGTTGCATTGTTGGTTTGTGTCTTTCCTGCATTATTCCTCTAACACGACTTCTTTGTCCTTAGGGGAACTTTAGTGCACTTTGCACTCACTTTTCAGGGTCTTGGGGAGGGTTATTTTTCTAACTCTCACTATTTTCTAATAGTCCCAGCGACCCTCTACAAGGTCACATAGGTTTGGGGTCCATTCGTGGTTCACATTCCACTTTTGGAGTATATGGTTTGTGTTGCCCCTATCCCTATGTTTCCCCATTGCATCCTATTGTAACTATACATTGTTTGCACTGTTTTCTAAGACTATACTGCATATTTTTGCTATTGTGTATATATATCTTGTGTATATTTCCTATCCTCTCACTGAGGGTACACTCTAAGATACTTTGGCATATTGTCATAAAAATAAAGTACCTTTATTTTTAGTATAACTGTGTATTGTGTTTTCTTATGATATTGTGCATATGACACTAGGTGGTACTGTAGTAGCTTCACACGTCTCCTAGTTCAGCCTAAGCTGCTCTGCTAAGCTACCATTATCTATCAGCCTAAGCTGCTAGACACCCTATACACTAATAAGGGATAACTGGGCCTGGTGCAAGGTGCAAGTACCCCTTGGTACTCACTACAAGCCAGTCCAGCCTCCTACATCCTGTGACATCCTGTTGTCCCGGGGGCCCTGTAGAGCTCAGATCCCGACTTCTGCTCAACGCGGGTACTCCATCGAGGGCCTCCCTGTTGCTCCTAGTGACGTTGGATCTGGCTGCACACCTCCGGCGTTGCAGAGGCAGGCGCAGCCCTCATGAGGATCGGCACCTCCAGCAGCAGTGAATCGTTCCCTAGGCGGGAATTGGCGGTGTCTGTGGTAGCCGATCAATGGATGGGGTATCGGCTCCCCCAGAAAAATACTGGTCTCAACTCCCAACTCAGATGGCTATAAATTGGGAGCAGAGATCGAGGCGGCAAGGTGGCTGTGCCTAATGTTCACCTCCCCCGGTCTGTGCTGAGAGAATTGCTTTGCAGTTGCTGAGCTGCATCCCGCGCCCCGGTGCATCTGCGTAGTGCTGCTGATTTCGAACGTACACTGGCCTGTGGCAACGGTCTGAAACGCCTGTAGGGAGGCCCCCGCACAGCGAGGCCTGAACCTATGGGAGACTTTCATTTGTGTGAGTTGGGCCTGCATTCTGACAGTTCTTGCAGAGGCTGCCTTGCCCATGGCCCACAGGCTGGCACTTGAAACTCCAGGAATGTGAGCCCAAAATGAGCTGAGCCCTGCTCGGGGACCCCAGTGAAGGCAGGAGCAGCAGGGTTCCTCCTCCCCCTCCAAGGGACCCCTCGAGGTGTGAGTCTGGGAGTGCCAATTGTGCTCACTGCACAAGTTGCGCCTCTGTTCCCTGAGGGACCTGATATTTGGGTGGTCAGCCGGGCCCTGCTTGAGAGACACCCCTCAGTGCCATGTGGGGGCCGACTCGAGTGAGGAGGTTGGAGGTCAGTGTTGGTGAGCTGGTCCCGGCGCCCCTTCGGGAAGGATGACACTGACTGCAGTGACCACTGCCTTGGCTCCCTTCTGCGGAACGCTATAACCCATTACTCATAGTACACATGGGGCAAGGACTGAGCACCCTTGGCACACAAAAAAAAGACCAGTACACGCCCCACAGAATGGCAGCAGGCCTGCAAATGGAGGACTCTGACCAGCCGTGGGACCATTGGAGGCCAATGGGATCCCAGATATTGGTAGCCATTGAGAGATCCAGCAGAGAAGTGCAGGCAAAGATTGAGACCACGGCAACAGATGTCAACCTGCTGCATATGGACCTGCGCAAGGTAGCAGAGAGATCAGTCAAACAGAGCAGCAGGTGTCCCGGATGCAAAAGGAATTCACTGAGTTGAAGGCCAGGATGACTGCACTCGAGTCCTGGTCACAGGCACTGGAGGTGCAAGAAGAGGACGTAGAAGGCCTATCTGGCAGATGCAATTTGCATTTTATGGGGTCCCCGAGGAGGTGAAGGGAGTGCCCCAGAGATGTTCCTGGAGGACTGGATCAAAATAGCTTTACCATCTGTGAAGCGGTCGTAACTCTTTACACTAAAAAGAGCACACTGGTTGCTGGACCCTCTGCAGCTCCCGTGAGCCCATGGCACATGGTAATATCAAAGATCCTAAACTACAGCGACCGGGACTCAATCCTACAGGCGGTGCACTGTATAGGGCCCCCCCCCCCTCCGAGAATGACACTATGGGGGTCATTCTGACCCCGGCGGTAATTACCGCCATGGCGGAGGTTGGCGGTAGCACCGCCAACAGGCCGGCGGTGCTCCGCCGGGCATTCTGACCGCGGCGGTACAGCCGCGGCCAGAAGCGGAAAGCCGGCGGTGTACCGCCGACTTTCCGCTGCCCGTCAGAATCCTCCGCGCTCCGCAATGGGGATTCTGACACCCCCTACCGCCATCCTGTTCATGGTGGTTCTCCCGCCAGGAACAGGATGGCGGTAGGGGGTGCCGCGGGGCCCCTGGGGGCCCCTGCCGTGCCCATGCCAATGGCATGGGCACGGCAGGGGCCCCTGTAAGAGGGCCCCACAAAGTATTTCAGTGTCTGCCTAGCAGACACTGAAATACGCGACGGGTACAACTGCACCCGTCGCACCTTCCCACTCCGCCGGCTCAATTCTGAGCCGGCATCCTAGTGGGAAGGTTGATTTGCCCTGGGCTGGCGGGCGGTCTTTTGGCGGCCGCCCGCCAGCCCAGGGCAAATCTCAGAATCACCGCCGCGGTCTTTTGACGGCGGTACCTTGGCAAGGTCAGAATGACCCCCTATATCTATTTTTCCAGACTACATAAGAGCTGTCCAAACACCGAGGCAGTCCTTTAGTGGAATTAAGCAAAAACTCAAAACTGTGGATCTCACCTACATGCGGCTTTACCCGGCAAAATGAAAAGTGCTGCATGGTGTCTGTTCTAATTTCTTCTCGTCCCTGGAGGAAGCCTGGGACTAGTTAGAGATCCGACACGCTGACCGAATTCTGGCAACAACGTCGGGGACTTCTGCTGGAGGTGCCCGAAGGGGCTAGAAACCAGTTTCTGCATCGACCAGAAAAAGTAGGCACAGATGACGATCTGCATCAGGGACAAAGATGAGGGTCCTGCGAGGTGGAACTCTGGACCTGAAACAGCAGTGATAGGAGAGGGAGATAGGCAGCCAGGGTACTGGTTTAGTCAGTTACTTCTCCCGCAGGGGCTGGCTCGGATGTGGTGGAGGACATGCAGCTCACGTTGTAAGAGACCACCGTGAACTGATGGAGGCTGTGGTCGGAGGTTGATGCTGCTTCAGGTGACAATTGAGAGTACTGGGTGGATCGGGTAGCGTGAACAGACGGGGGCGGATGTCGTGCCCCATAAGGTATTGCTATAATCTTTACTTGTTTCTCTCCTCTGGTCCCACCAAGGGGGTAACATTTGACTTTGGTCCGATGGAGACCAGCACTCTGAGAAAAGTGACTCGCAGGGCCTGCAGGGCCTGCTGGGGCTGCTTCATCAATTGGGACCATAGATATGCTGGAGCCTTGTCCCCTTCTAACCCTTATCCTCACACCCCGTCTTCCCCTGTTCTAGTCACGTCACCTCCTTGAGAGTGTTTTTTAGGGCACAGTTGTGTGTGCCTATTACTAGGGTTACCATAGGGATGGACTTTGTGATGGGGCACCTTAGGGATAGCCTGGCCACACCACACTTCTTGATTGATCTTTGCTATGGTTGGACAAGGATCAGTCCCTGCACACATAGTTCTGATACTGGGTTAGGTTATAAGGGGGGCGATGATTGCTGGGGTGGGGAGACACTTGTTTGGTTCCAATGTGTTTACCCAGGGTGGGTGTTGAGTGGGCAGTTGAGGGTTTATGGTTCATTACAAGTAGCACAATGTGGCTCTAGTTTGGTGGGGAGTGTCTCTCTCTGGTGTGTTTGTGGAGGGGATGTGGGCGTCATTTAAAAAATCACCTCAGATGGATGAGAATATTTGGTTTCTCATTTGGAACGTGAGAGGCCTGAATTCGTTTGTTAAAAGATATAGGACGCACTCATACCTTAGAAGAGTGGGGGCCCAAATTGCACTGTTACAGGAAACACATCTGTCAGACAGCAAAGCCCAAAAACTGCAGAGGAGGTGGAGGGGACAGCTCTTCTTGTTGACATATGCCTCCTACGCCAGAGGGGTCTCTTTATATGGGTGGCACCTCAAGCCCCATTTCAGTTGCGCAGCCACATTGTGGATGTGGCATGGCGCTATGTGCACGTACATGGCATGTTGGATGGCAGAGAGATCTGCCTTCTTAATTTGTACACCTCCAACACTGATGATAGTGAAATGTTTGGGCAATTGGCGGCAGAACAAATACCTTATGTCGGAATGCCCATAGTGTGGGCGGGAGACTTTAACTCAGGGGTCTTCAAACTGGGGGGCGGGCCCCCCTACGAGTCCTCAAGTGATCCCAGGGGGGCGCCAGGCTCTGGCTAAAAACATTACACAGATAACAGTGGTTTGTTTTAAGTAGAAATATGTTATTGCATTTTTAAAAAGGCAACAGTACTTAACTGCAATGTTTAAATACGGCTAGACATATTTAAGCATTGCCATCTTTATAAAATAATTGAGAAAAATTCGGAGGGGGGCCCAATGATTTTAATTTTTCAACTGGGGGGGGCTCGGCATTAAAAAGTTTGGAGACCACTGCTTCAACTGTAACCTTGATGGCAGGTTTGACAGACACCCCCCAGGTTGGGTATGAACCCCCACATGGTCACGAGATTACACAAGACAATGGCTAGGTTGCAACTGTTGGATATATACCAGAGAATATTCTTGTTACACACCAACTCACAGGACCTATAGTCGCCTAGGCCATTTTTGACTAATGAACGACGGGTCTTTAAATTTCAGGCAGTACAATATCAAGTCTCTTTCCAGTCAGACTATGCCCCCTTGCTGCTAATGTGTAGCTTGAGAGGTAATAGGCTATACATTCCACTATGGTGATTGCAGCCGGTGTCCCAGGGCGACTCCGAATATAGGACTGACATACAACAAGTGCTGAAAGGTTATTTTGACACCAACTGGAACTGGGCAGGGTCACATGGGAGGAGTGGTGATCACTGAAAGTGGTAACCAGAGGCGGGAGCCTCAGTAAGACCTATGGCACCATTCGTAAGCTGGAGCGTGAGTTGCAGGAGGGGGAAGATTTCCTTACCAGACTGTAACAGCAATCGCCGGGATGGGCGGCGGGGGAGCTGCCTTGATAGAGGTGCAGAGACGCATGGCTGTTGTGTGGGACAGATTGGACTATCATTTGTGTAAAGACTATAGACAGAGATTGCATAGGGATGGGAATACTTCAGGGTGCATGCTGGCCTGGTTCCTCAGGCGGGAACGACACCCACCATCAATCCTTTACCTTAACCGATCAGGAGGTGGGGTGCCAATGGGGCAGGCAGCGATTAACTCACTACTTAGAGACCATTCAGCTGAGATATATGCAGGGCAGACAAGCATGGGGCCATGTGAGGTAACAGGTTTCCTGTACCAGGTCCAGGTGCCCCACCTAACACAGGCACAGGCGGTAAGTTTGGGTGAGGATATTCAATTAGAGGAGTTTCAAGAGGCTCTTTGAGACATAGCCCATGGTAAATGCCAGGATTCTGATGGTCTTCCGGTTCAGTACTATCAGGCGTACTCCACCACTCTGCTGCCGGCCCTGCTGGAGATCCTGGGTGAGTCCCAGACAAAGGGTATCCCGCTGACCCATATGCCGGAGGCACACATAATTATGCTTCTGAAACCCAGCAAGAACCCTGCAGATCCGAATTCATCTGGAGTGCTGTCCTTGTTTAATGTAGAAGTCAAGCTACCTGCAAAGGTCTTGGCATTGCGCTTGGGTGCGGTGGTGATTACACACTTGGTACATAGTGACCAGTGTGGTTTTATGCTGGGCACAGGTACCCACATGAATCTATAGATTCTCTCACATGTAATGCATGAGTCCAGGGGAGAAGCGATGGAAGCAGCATTGGCTGCCTTGGACATTGAAAAGGCATTTGACACCTTAGCCTTGGACTGTCTGTGGAAGCTGCTTGAACGGATGGGGATGAGCGTACCTTCTATACCACTCACCAAGAGCCAGGGTGCATACCAGGCATGTAGCGTCTGAAGCCTTCAACATTGAAAGAGGAACTAAGCAGTGGTGCCTGCTGTCTCCGATCCTATTCATGCTCCCAAAGGAGCCATTAGGGATACACCCGAGGTCCGCGCTGGAGAGTTGGGGCATGCGGGCGGGTGACTACACATAGGGGGTCATTACGACCCTGGCGGTCGGTGGTAAAGCGGCGGTAAGACCGCAAACAGGCCGGCGGAAAAAAAATTGAATTATGACGCTGCGGTCATCCGCCACTTCACCATTCCGACCGCCATGGCGGTGAAGACCGCTGGGCTGGAGATTGCGGTCTCCAGCCCGGCGGTCCTCACTAGACCGCCGACGGTATCAGGACCCTGCATACCGCCATGGATCTCGGGTGGTTGGGAACCGCCATGAGATCCATGGCGGTAGGCACTATCAGTGCCAGGGAATTCCTTCCCTGGCACTGATAGGGGTCTCCCCCACCCCACGCTACCCTCCACGAATCCTCCCCCCACACCCCTGCCACCCCCAAAGGTGGCACAACCCCCCTCCCTACCCCGACCCCGAACATGCACATATACACACCCCTACACGCACACACCCCCAACATGCACATATACACACCCCTACACGCACACATACACCCCGACAAAACATACCCGCACACATATAAACAGACATGCACACCGTCCGACCCGCACACATTTCACATACACACAGCACCCCCCTGCATACATACACTCACTCACTCACCCCCTCTACACTTTTACACGCACACCCCCATGCACGCACACAACACACAACATCCCCCCACCCCCTTCCCTAACGGACTATCAACTTACCTTGTCCGTTGATCCTCTGGGAGGGGACGGGATCCATGGGGGCAGCTCCGCCACCAGAACACCGTCACAGAACACCGCCACACCGAATCATGGGACGTGATTCAGTGGGCGGTGTACTGTTGATGTGGCGGTGGAGGTTAAGCAACCTCCACTTTTCTGCCATCCGCCTCTATGGCTGCTGGCAGCTTTCCATACAAAAAAGGATGGCGGCCTGCCAGCGGTCATAATAAGCGGCACGGAAGACCGCCACCACTGGCGGTCTTCAGCACGGCGGTACCTCGGCGGTCTTGCGAAAAGACCCCCATAATATTTTAATGTACGTGGGCAACACTCTGCTATACGTAATAGACCCGTAACAGTCAGGACCTCAGCTCCTGTACCTTATGGCCACCTGATGGCCAGGTTCAGAGTAGGAGCAGGGACTCTACATTAACAGACAAGACAGCAATATTCCCCCTGGCAGCATTGGCTGAGACAGAGGAGGCTCATCTTCCTGCGCTTGGTCCACCTTGGGAAACACAACAATTTCATTACCTGGGGATGCAGGTGACACATGACCCGTGACTATACTTTGACCTTAATATGGGGAGAGTGTTGGATGGCCTTGAAAACTCTGTAAGATTTTGGAGCACGCTGCCGCTGTCGGTCATAGGTAGGGTAGCACTAAGTAAAATGGTGCTATTGCCCAGGTGCCTCTACTCCATGCAAAATGTGTTCTGCATCCTACCAACCTCCCTTTTCAAAAGACTGGAGGCCCTGTTGGTGTCCTTGGTGTAGGCAGGGAGGCAGAGTAGGGTACGGCTAGCAACCCTAAAACTGGACATGACGAAGGGAGGCTTGGGTCTCCCAGACCTACAATGTTATACTACCTGGCCGGGATGCTCCAATACTCAGTAAAGTGGTGTGTTGACAACTCCAACTGAGAAAAAATACTGCTGAGGGGCTCAACCATTATAGAGGACCTCCCCAGATTGCTTACGAGAGGCCATTGACAGCCAGTGGGAACCCCCATGATAGTCTGACAGGTATCATAAGCTTGGGAAAGGACAGTCACCCACATCATACGGCGGGCACCTCATGCAAAACTACTTCCCATATGGTGGCTACACCCATACACACACATACGAGCATCTATGAATGTTACACTGTGGCTGGAGAGTGATTGTCAGAGAGCAGGAGACTTATTTCTGAACACTGCATTTGTGACATTAGAAGAGGCATAGGCCCGGGCGGTTTCTGCAATACTCCAGCATATCACACAGAACCAGGGACCTATGAACAACTTTCCAAGGCGAACCTAATGAATCAAACGTCCTGAGGGTAATGTTGGATCCTGGCTCCACTAAGGCTATCATCTCCCAATTATATACGGGTCTAAAGAATGATAGGTAGATTTGACCACCTTGCGAGCCAACAAGGACGGGGACGTAGAAGACCCTCTCTTAGACAGAGAATGGAGGCAAATTCTGCCTTTGGAGATGGTGTTTGGTAACACCAGGTTCAAGCTTTCACACTTCTATTACCTGCACAGGGCCAATTTAACACCTCCCAATTGCACAGGGTGTACCCAGTGTGCTCCGGTGGGTGTACGAGATGCAGAGCCTCACCCACAGACTTTGCACATGTTACATGGGCATGTAGGATAATAGGTCCGTTTTGGGAGGAAGTAGTGGGGCAAATACAGAGAGTGACAGGTGTGAATGCTACCTTCACAGTGCCATATTGCCTGTTAGGACTGCTGCTACTCCTGAGGGCAAGGACCAAAATGAAGTACAGGTTTTCTCAGTTGTGACTGCGTCTAGCCAGGTGGTGCATTGTTATCCATTGGGAGAGCCCAGCTCCTCTATCGAAACACAAGTGGAGGGCGGACATACTGGAGTGGGTGGTGGCTGAGAAGTGCCGACTTTGTTGAGCCCGCAGAAACAAGAATGCGGAACAGGACATAGAACTTTGGGGTGACTTGATAGACCACCTGGGTCTTGAGAGAGATGGGGCGGCTGGGACTGTAGACCCACACTCTCCGCCAACTACAAGTGCGCTAGACCCCACTGGTGAGGGATCGCCGCGGCCCCCTCGCTGACCCTGTGACATCCGGGCTTTCCTGGGAGCTCCCTGATGGCCTGAAATGGATGGATGAGTGAGTACAATGATTGTTATGCATGTACGGGTCAAGGACAGTTAAATGTATGGAGCAAATTATGTTGTGGAGGCCCGCGGATGTGCCTCCCCTGACTCAGCGCTCTTCTCTCCTCTTCTCCAGTGACTTATGCAAACAACAGGATGTCTAACATGGGTAAGCCAGGGATCACAGTTTTGTGTGAGAATGGCAATCTTCCATCCTTTGCATGTGAGAATGCCCCCGGCACCCCCACCCCACTTCCTTGGTAGAACGGGCCTGCACTCACCCCTCCTCCTCCTGTGCCGGGCGACATCTCTCTCACGCCTGCCCTTTCCTCATTCAGGAGATGTGATTCTACACTGAGCTAAAAGTTTGTTATTGTTCAAAAAGTCTTGTTCACATCTGGAAGTTATCCTGACAGTTTTCTTTTGCACCTATCACATAACAGTATGTATCATGTCACACGTAAAGCCTGAATAAAGAACCCAGAGGAAAAAAAAAGATAATGGGGGTCATTCCGACCCCGGCGGGCGGCGGGTGCCGCCCGCCGGGTGGAAACCGCCCAAAGACCGCACCGCGGTCAAATGACCACGGGGGTCATTTCAACTTTCCCGCTGGGCCGGCGGGCGATTTCCAAAAGATCGCCCGCCGGCCCAGCGGGAAAGCCCCTGCAAAGAGGAAGTCGGCTCCGAATGGAGCAGGCGGATTTGCAGGGGTGCGACGGGTGCAGTGGCACCCGTCGCGATTTTCACTGTCTGCTAAGCAGACAGTGAAAATCTTTGTGGGGCCCTGTTAGGGGGCCCCTGCACTGCCCATGCCAGTGGCACCCATTCCCGCCAGCCTCTTCCTGGCGGTGTAAACCGTCAGGAACCTGCTGGCGGGAAGGGGGTCGGAATCCCCATGGCAGCATGGAGGATTCCCTGGGCCAGGGGAAAACCGGCGGGAAACCGCCGGTTCCCCTTTTCTGACCGTGGCTTTACCGCCGCGGTCAGAATGGCCCGGGAAGCACCGCCAGCCTGTTGGCGGTCCTTCCTCTGCCCTCCACCCTGGCGGTTTGAAACCACCAGGGTCGGAATGGGGGACAATGACTAAATTAATAAGGGAATTCCATCACTATCAGTCCATTAATCCTCATTCCATTCATAGTTCCCACCATCAACCCTGGTTGTGATGCAGCTTGGCTGACCTTACATCACAGGATGAACTCTAGGTGGGTGATCCGGCTATCCATGTCCAAGGAGGTGTCAGTTTTGTTTTGATAAAGAAACTGGACAAAGGGATAGTCTATTGGTGAGGGCAGGTTTGCCTTCAGAGTTTTACAACTAGTACAAAAAATAATGGACTGAGAGTAAAGAAACTACCCGATATAATTTAGTTAGTACCCAAAACGCAAACACACCAGCAAACATAGAAAAAACAAGCAATGATCTTGGCAGTCACTGAGCAGTAGGCAAGCATCAAAACACAGCACTTAAACACGGCACTTGCAGGTAGACTCATTGCAGGCACCAGCAATCAGAGATGAAGAATGAAGCAAGAGCCAGAATGGCCCCAGTAGCCATGGATGTAAGAGGATTGGAAACCACAAATGTCAGAGGATGCAGAGGGTCAGACTCCTGCCCTACACTTCCACACCCACAGGAGTCAACTGTGGAGTCCCCCAAGGATCGTCACTGAGTCCCACACTGTTCAACGTATACATGGCCCCTCTCACTGCCATCAGCAGAAGCCACGGTATGAGCATCGTTTCATATGCCGATGACACACAACTTACAATTTCCCTCACCGAAAACCCGGACATGGCGAAAAGGAACTTCCACTCAGGAATGGAAGCCTTCGCCACCTGGATGAGAGAAAGCTGCCTCAAGCTAAATTCCGACAAGACTGAGCTCATCATCTTCAGAAACGCCACCTCAGCTTGGGACGACTCCTGGTGGCCCACATCCCTCAGCGCCCCCTGCACCGACTGAGCACACCCGCAGCTTAGGAATCATCCTCGACTCCTCCCTATCCATGACCCACCAGGTAAACTCTGTCACCTCCTCCTGCTGGCACACACACTGCAAACTTCGGAAGATCTTCAGATGGATCCCAGCAGACTGTCGCCGGACAGTCACCCATGCCTTAGTCACTAGCAAGCTCGACTACAGCAACACCCTCTATGCTGACACCTCAACTAGAAACATCAAAAAACTACAACTCATCCAGAACGCTGCCACCAGACTCATTCTGGACCTTCCCTGCCGAGACCACATCTCCCAGCACCTGAGGAACCTCCAATGGCTACCAGTCAAGAAGCGAATCACCTTCAAGCTTCTCACCTTGATCTACACTGCAGCAAAGGGCTGGAACAACCTTCCCTTGCACCTCAGACAAAGCCCATCGCTCACGATCTTCAGGAAGAACCTCAAGACGTAGCTCTTCGGATGAGGACCCTCTCCTCCTCCCCAGCGCCTTGAGACCCTCAAGGGTGAGTAGCTGCGCTTTACAAAAATTGATTGATTGAAAAGAAAGTGAGATTAGCGCAAGTAAAAGCATCTACGGCAAAACATAGGAATGCAAACTTAGCACAGTAAATATGGAAGTCAGCACAACAAGCACAAATTTTGGCAAGCAAGTAGCCTAGCACACCTATCAATCCTATAGGTGAGGCAAAAATGCATACATTGATACTGGAATAAGCAATCTCCATAATTTAACAGAGGATGATGGAGTCAACATGGACCAGCAGATACAGCTGAACCCAGGAAGGCAAGGTTAAAATGAGTATTAGTGGCCACAACTCAAACTAGGAAATCAAACAGCTCTGGCATATCCAGCCGGTTGAATATTGGAAGGCAGACTCAGCACAGGCATCAGGAGAGCAAAAGTCAAGCTTTAGGAAGCTAAAGTCAACTCTAGGAATGAGCAACCAGGTGTTTATTTTTTTTTAATTGTTTTTCAACACTTACACTATACCCCTCTCCTTATTAGTCAACAGTACAGTTGTGTATGGCGATCATACCTCTTGTATTTCCACTGCAGGACATTTATAAGGGGTGAGTTGAAGCATGGTTCTATTTCCATACCTAGCCATCTCCTCCGTTCTGATCATTACATGACATTGTATCCCTCACTGGTGCCTGGCCATACTGATCTCCTGCCTTGCCCGGACCTCAGTAGTTTCTGTATTTCCAGCATGCTTTTTCGAACGTCTGAGGACAATCTCCTCCCTCATAGACTACTCTTTCAACCTCTATGCACATGTCCATTCCTTCTTGCCATTTTTCCTTCACAGTGACCCTTGAGCTCTGTCATCCTTGCACTATGCCTCACTTAGATACAACAAAAACAAATGTAGAAAACGTAAGCATTTTTCTCGGCAGATGCAAAGCCTAGTGTGACGGGCAGGCGCGGTGCGGCCTGTCCGTAAATACGACTTGTGCTGGCGCTGCCGGGACTAACCCGGCTCTAAAGGAGGTGACAGCGAATCCCCAGGAACTCCCGGCGTCAAAGGAGGAGCCGGGAGGTTTGCGCGCGGAGAAGAGAACGGATGAAAAAGCGTACGGCAGAGAGGAGACTGACGGCGGCGTAACCAGCAGCAGTACGGGAGAACGGAACTTCGAAGGAAGACCGAAACCAGGAGGAGAGTGTCCAAACATCATTGCAGTAACGTCAGTGGCACAGGAGGCGCACAGCGAAACTTCCAGCCACGCTTCAGGAGAAGCGTGGCATACTCCGGTGCGTCCTGGGACCGGCTTAATGGAAACCAGGGTGGTTGGGTGGGGAGAAGGGAAAAACACAAGTGAGAAGGAGACATAAGACTAAGGGGGAGTGGGGAGGACAAACAGGGGAGGAGTGGGAAGGCAGCAAAGTGGAGGAAGGGAAGGAGGGAGTCCAAATAAAAGACAAGGGGCAAGAAACACGAGGGCAGTAGATAATACACAGAAATACCTCTAGCCAAAACAAGACAGGCATAAAGGGCAAAAGGTGCAAAGGCAATAAAGAGAAAAGAACCAAGAGCCTAAAAGACAGAGAGGAAAAAAATAACCCAAGAAGGGTAAGGGAGAAGAAGGAAAAAATACAGTACAACAGGAAGTGTATATAGGGAGTAAGACAGAAAACAGAAGCCTACAACAAATGACAGACAAGTTGCAAGTAGACGATAAGTAACAAGAAAAGCATTAGAGAAGAAGGAGAGAAAACCCCCCTTCAGAGCAGAGAGAAGAAAGAGAGAAGAGTAGAAAAAGGAAGAACAAAAGTATAAAAAGAAAGGAACTTACCAATATCTTATCTCGTTCTTTCCCACACGCGCCTCCTGGCAGCCCTGAAAAAGAGGAAACCAAAGAAGAAGTGAAAGCCCAGTGGAAGACAGACGAAGAGGAAACAGCATAGCAAAAGGCACTTGTATGTCACGCCAGATATTCCTAACTTTAAAAAACTCACCTGATCTCACAAAACCTTTATCTTCGTGTCGTCATTGACCTATCTCGGTCAAACCTAGATTTACAAATTTGGGAGATTGAGATATTTCACATTTCACCTCCTTTTCCTAATCACTTATAACTTTCCTCCAAAAATCTGTACCTTATCCCACCCACGCACATTGTATGTAAAAAGGTGCGTTCTTTCACTACACATCTCATACAGTAAGGTCTCTGCAGTGATTAATTTGAACCAGTAGGTGCTGGTGGAGGAAACCAGCACTTATTTTTGAGGACCAGCAGTTATTTTTCCTCAGCAGATATTTACCAAGTGCTTGAGACGTAACAACATACAGATCAGAAAGAAGGAGGAAGAAAAAGATGGCAAAACTGTCTCAAAGGGAGAAAGCAGGAACCTACAAGAGTGAGATGAATGGACAGTGAGTGTCTGGTAGTGGATTAAAGATAGATGAGTTGGATTTGAGACCACTAGCGCAGTGTTCAACATGCCAGCGTTCAATTGCACTGACCGTACCGGCAGGCTTCTGGGCAGAGCTTGGGGTACCAGCAATTTTTCTTTCACAAATTAAGTACTGTCTGGGATTGTTTCGGACCCATAACATGGCTCCCCGTGTGATCTTATCCTTTAATCCTTAGTAGTTATTTGACTATGCCAGGCTGCAAAAGTCACTTGTGTCACCAACAGGAGTCTTTCACTCTCCCTTTTTCCATAGAAATCATGCTCGCACATCTGGAGTTCCATGTCAAGCCTTCGCACTGGGTCCGAGTGGTTGATGTGGACTTCCAATTTTTCGTTCCTGAACCGGACGACAACCTATTAGAACCCCAAGTGTTTGATCTTGGGATTGGCTTAGAAGATGCCCACATTCCCTCTCAAAAACAGAAAGTCATAAAGACCGGAAGCCCCAGGGAATCAAGCGTCATCCTCTTTAGCTGGACCGAGAACTTTACAAAATATAAAACAAGCATTTGCAATGGGTATCGCGTTTGCTCGAGTTCGAGCTATTAGTGTTGTAAATTCCTAACTGGACTTTTCTTGCCACATGAATTGAAAATGAAAAGTAAAACAGTTGACATAAGCACACCAATCTAAAGCTCCACGACCGCCATGAGCATGAGCGCGGAGAGACACAAAAGAAAAAAGAAGTGCGCTTGCAGTCAAACGTATCAGCAAACATGCAAGTATCCATGTAACAGGGTAGATGGCCAAGGCGGTAACAAAACTGCCCCAAGGAGGGACAAATGTAAAGCATTTACCAATAATAACAAAGGATTGTTGAAAGCCCACGAACAAGTGATAGTGATAGGCATGCAGTGGGGGTGGTTAAAAGCCCACAGATAGATTACAACACACTCAGAACTCTTGTCCGCTCGACCTAAAAACCAAATTAGTGCCAAAGGTGACAATTATAGTGGAGGTTTATCGAGAACCCAGAGACATACTAACCGGTGAAGAATGCTTTTCATTTGACATAAATGAAAGTGTATTTGAGCTCATAAAAAGAACTTCCAAGCTGTTGACTGAGCTTTCCACCACCACCCAGCTACATCTGCATGGGTGCTTCAGGGCCCCTAACATAATTATAGGTAAACATGCATATGCTTTTTTTAATCTTTTACCAAAGAAAAAAACACAAATACCGGCCAGTTAACATCCTCCATCATAGGTATCTACCTGCCTCCTCTGATTGGACCAATCAGCAATATCCGTCTCTCAGTATTCACTCCTTAGCAGCATTGGCCTTGCCATCTCTGAGTATCCTCCATTCGGTTGCATGCCACATACCCCTTTCATAGGGTGGTAAAAGCACGGGTCAGCTGCAGAATCGACCCATATTCTAGAATCTATTCAAGAATGACGTCATTGCCTCATTACTTCGACCCAAAGCTCCAACCCTTTACTTGGAATGGAAGCGGCTTCAAAGAAGAGTTGTGCACTGTCCATCCATGAGACAGAACAAGGACGTTTACATAGACTAATAGTGAGTCATGCTGCTTTCATGCACCAGAGCACCAACCCAAAATGGAAGCTTTGTGGCTCAGTCTAGAACTGAAGGAGACAGACCCATGAAATAGGGATGTGGCTTTAATAGACAGTACACCAATGCCCCCCGACTTGTGCATGTGGCCCAAAAGCCCTGTAATGTTCACATCTCACAGGGGCTAATCGAGTCACCTCAAGCAATATAGCACCCAGAGGTTGTAGTCCAGAGACATAGATTAAAAGACCTCCTCCACAATGACACACTTTGTAACCTGCCTTTCATATTGTGTGAGGTCATCATTGATTGAACCTTAGTTTGCGATAAGTGCAGATTCCCAATTCCCACACAGAAATTGTGTTATGGGACTCCAGGCAATATGACATGTTGCATCTCACTTGCCTAATGGCTGACTGAATTGTAGAATAAAAGACTCAAAGCTTAGTACAAAGTTGGTTCCTTCTGGCATCCACTTTCTTTACAGCTGAGTCTGGAAGCAGCAAACATGGGTGTCATCAAACGGCGCATCTAACAAGGGCACAAAAAGAGAAGTTCTCCACACTTTATCAGGTCCTGCTGATTAAATCCCTGAGAGACTGATATTAGGACATGCACTCACTTCTGCATCTTCAGTGATGACAACATTGCAATTCTTGCCTACCTTCCTCTTTGGAATTTCACTGATCAATTTCCTCTTTGGAACGATTCCTGTTTTTGAGCAGGAAGAAGAGGCCCTGTGATTTACTCTCACTCACATGAACATACTGTAATTTGATCGAAAGTCAATCGTTGTATTTCCTTAATTGTCATTCTGCCTCAGGAAATTCCACAAAATGTCACTCTTTTGGGGTAATTTTATAAGTGTGTAATATATATGCAAATGTTTTGATGTTTCGTGATGATTTACATGGTTCACAAACAACCAGAAAATAATAAAACATTTTAGAAATGTGTGCTTCGTGATTTACGTTTGGCATTGTTTTTCATCTGTTTCACAAAACCTGCATGCATCATTTCTACGTCTATTTCACATAAGGTGTTCCGCAAAACAGAAAAAAATGCTACTAGCCTTTGCTACACCAGCAATGGAAGGCTTGCCTTAACTTTAGGTGGCCGTCAAGGCGATGGGTTACCCTGGTTGGTGGGACCATGTGGTGTCTATTCCATCAAGCTGAAACTGCTTCTCCACTCCATGTGGACACTGGAAATGTAGCTCCAGTGGAACACCTGGCAGTATCCACATGAAAATTGTAATAATTGAAGTTCACAGAAAATGAAGAGTTTATTAGTAATAAGGATGTTCTCCAGGCCTACACCCAAATGTTGTGCCTCAATGTACCACCTGCCAAGATCAGAGACCATGAAACAAGTATTTGCAATGTAGTGGGTCTCGCGTTTACTCAAGTTAGTTCTATTAGTGTTGAAAATTCCTAACTTGACTTTTCTTGCAGCATTAATTGAAAATGAAAAGTAAAACAGTTGACATAAGCGAGCCAATTCAAAGCGCCACAACTGCCATGAGCATTAGCGCGAAGGAGACACACAAAAGGAAAAAGAAGTTCACTCAGTCAAACATATCTGCCATGTCAAACATGGAGGACTTCCACAGAAATGTATTTGATTTTATGGTGCGGCCTGGATGAAAACTATTAGAATGTCAGAGACACATGCATTGTACTGTTGTCTCAATTACCATTTTCGTTATGCTTTAATTATCTGCTTTTATTTCACGTTAATTTAATCCAGTAAGACTACATAGTGACACACCTATTCTACTTTTTTTATTTTATTTAAAAAAGAGAAAGAGTTGCCCAGGCTTCAGAGAGCTACCGACCGCACTTGTTCAGCTGGCCGCCATGTTCCCCTGTGCCAGTCAATGATAGCATTGGATCTTTCATAGATTCACATACGTAATTTATTCCACTTCACCAGGCCGAGAATTCACACAACACTGTACCTTGATTAACCAAGCCATTGTGAATTCTCTTTTTTAAATGCCACGCAAGTGAAAATCGAAAATAATCTTACTTGAAGTGGATTCCTTTTTTCTCACTAAAGCTTGCGGTGCTCTGTGCATGCGAGCATTGGAGATCAAGCTGGACGGAGCTACGGCAGCACCACCGCGAAAGGCGGGTGGCCGCGGTGCCGGTTTGTGGGCAGAGGCACCCTGCAGTCTGGGCCAGGGGAGACGCTTCTTGGTCCGTTTCAACTTCTGGGGCACAAGAGGTGCTGGAAGCATTGTTCCCATTTCGGGAGAGATGGCGTCGGGCGCCAGAGGTTTGGGGGCATTGTGGGCTGTGAGTTGGAAGCTCCTGACACATGACGCCACCCCGTACCCGGACGCGGGCATGTGCTAAGGGAGTCCCTCCGATCTTGTCCTTTCAAGCTCATAAGCTGTAAAAAGGTAAGGGGGCTCCCCTCAATTCTTTCTTGGAGTCATTGAGGGGGGTTGCCCCCACTGAGCCCCTAGTGGTCGGGGACCAATCACAAAGAACTAAGAGGGTGGCTAAAGGTATTCCTGCTGTACATAGGAGTAAGGGAATTATCCCTTTAGAAGACTCTAGGATCGCACCATCATTGCACTTCTCTTTTAAGACTCTTCCTTGGGGTGTTGAGGGCACGTATGATATCGCTCTCCCCATAATCACAGAGGGCACAATTTTAAGGATGCAGGGTTTGGAGAAATCAGACAAGAGGCTCACATTGCCACAAGCAGTCTGCTCAGCACTATTAGACCACCCCAAATGGGCTTATGAAACCCTCACAGACTCCATCTTCACCCTAGGTCCCATGGCCCACACCTCAGCCCATGTCTCCTCATTCTCCTAGCCCAGGAGCCCAGTTGGACTTTCAGAATCTTTTACTCTATTTAATGGAAGAGATTAGAGGAAAACTTGAGATCTTTGAGTGTAATCTAGAAAAGATTAAAGAGACCTGTCAGCCTATGGAGAATAAGATAAAGATACTGATGGAAAGGATGAGTAAAATGGAAGTTGCCCTTGAGGACCTCGACAAGGAGGTGGTCTCAAATAGACAAGAGATTCAACAATCAAAGCCTGAAGACAGGGTCCTCCAAGATAAATTAGAAATCTTGAAAAATAATATGAGAAGAAATAACATCAGGTTGCTGAATGTCCCAGAGAGGATGGAAGGTGATGAAATGAAAGTCTATGTGATATCTTTAATTAGAGATTCCATCGCTGCAGTATGATACCTTAACTTGGAGGAGGATATTTAAAGAGTACATCGAGACTCCTTTAAGAAAAACGTACCCAGAAAAAAAAACAGGAAAATATTGGTTAATTTTGGATCTTACTCCATTAAAGAGAGGATTTTGTCAGAAGCTCTCAAAGTCAATAGTTTCTCTAAGGGGGACTGGGCCTTCTGTACAATATCTGATGTTTCCAGGGCTCCGCAGGACAGGCAATGAGAGCTGGGGAAATATAACCAGGAACTCAGGTCTCTGGGGGCAACTGTCCAGGTGCGATTTCCAGAAGCACTTAGAATTATGTTGAATAATAAGATGCATAATATTAGGGATTCAACTGAAGTTTGCACTTTTCTGGAGCAGATTAAGGCATCTCGCTAAAGTATGTGATTTAAGTTGCCCAGCACTAAGAGAGCTTAGCCGGGGGTAATTTTTCTGATTCCCCCAGTAAAAGAAGTGAGGGTTGCGGGGTTGGGTAGGGAATTTGGGTCACTACCAAAACTTAGGTCAGTCTTTATCACAGAGTGTGGGAGCTTATGGGGAAAAAAAAAAAATGTGTCCTCATGGAGTGTAATACTGAAGATTAGATTATATTTGGGTTAGGTTGGAATGTCAGGGCACCCCTTTCCTGTAATACATGGAATCAAGTCTGCCTAGCTGAAGGTTTTATCTTGGAATGTAAACTGCCTTAGGGTTAGGGAAGAAGGCAGAAGAGTCTTGAGTTCTTGAGAGTGGTAGACGAATAGGTGATCATCCTTCAGGAGACCAATCTGCTACAGGAGGAGTAGGGAGACATACTAAAGCATATGAAATGGGTAGATAAATGTGTGACTACTACTCAATGATGTGTGGTTAAAGGAATCGCAATCTTATTTAAAAAATCTATAAGGGCAACTCTGGGCAAAGTCTCTGCTGACCCCAAAGGGCAATGGTTGGTTGTTGAAGCGAAAGTGTACAGGTTCTGGCTTACAATAGTAGGATATTATGGTCCCAATGTAGACGATCTGGCACCCTTTCAAGCCTTATATAACCAAATATTAACTTCAAAACACCCAATCCTGTTAGAGGGGATTTCAACATACTGTTGGATTCAGCTTTGGATAAGTTTACCTCTAGGGGTATTGTGAATTCACCTAAAACAAGAGCCTGGGTGAAACAGGCAATGGAAGATTTGGGCCTGGTAGACATTTGGTGTTGGAAGGGTGGCATCGGTACAAGATTTACCTTTTATAATAAGAAATACGTCCATCGTTCCAGGACTGATTTCTTTTTAGTACATTGAAGTTTGTGTGGGAAAGTTAAGTATGTTGGGCTCCGGGGCATTTTTCTGATCACTCAGCGGTGAAACTTAATTTTAATTTTGATAAGCCAATCACTCGTTCTAGATGGACGGAAAACCGGGTCTTGTTTCTGGATGAATTGATTATTGAGGGCTTAAATAGGGACACTAACTAATTGTTTGCTGTAAATTATGGGTCCACTACTCTACAAGTGGTTTGGGATGCTTATAAGGCCTATATAAGAGGGAGACTAATTAACATTGCTGCCTATAGACATAGAGAAGAGAAGAAACAAATAGGAGAGCTTGAATTTGCTATACAAGAGCTGCAGCTCAAGGCCCACGCGCTTTTGGACAAGCATCAATCAACTACTTTGGACGCTCAGATGAAGAGGGCCAGCGCAGACCTTGAGGCTTTTTAGAAACTAAGAATAGATGAAGATGGGAAAGCAGTAGGTTTATACATTATGAGTATGGGGAGGGTGCAGCAAACTTTTGGCATGGAAAACAAAAGTTGAACAGACAAGAATTAGTATTACATCCATTAATAATAAAGATACAGGTTGTTACTTCACAGAGGAGGCTGAGATAGAAGAGGATTTTATCTCTTTTTTTCTGAAATTATATTCAGAGGACTCATGGGCCACAGAGGAACAGATTAGGGGGTTTCTGTGTGACATTCCTCTCTTTGGGCTAGAGGAAACATCAAGGCATGAGTTGGAAGTAGAGATAGGCATGGAAGAGTTACAAAAATCAATAAAGAGCTTAAAAAGGGGGAAAGCACCTGGCCCTGATAGCCTACCAAATGAATTTTATAAAATACTTCAGGATGAACTGGCCCCCATCATGTTGGAATTAACTAATTAAGTTTTCTCAGAGGGTTTATAGATGCTGAAATCATGGGATGAGGCTATTATTAGCTTAATCTTGAAACCTAATACAAAACTGGCACATTGTAAGTCCCATAGACCCATTTCATTACTGGATTCAGACTATAAAATCTATACACAAATTCTATTAAAGAGGCTTGAAGGGGTGGTCAGCACATTGGTCCATGATGATCAGAAGGGCTTTATTAAGGGGAGACAACTTTTTGAATTAACATATGACTTACTGGGCGCTATAGATCTGGCATTTCATGATGATTCTCCCTTAGCGGTCCTTACTTTCGATGCTGCTAAAGAATTTGATTGGGTCAACTGGACATTTCTAAAGATGGTCATGGGGGTCTATAAGTTCAGGGATGTTTTCTCCAGGCAGATCAGGGTCCTATATAAAAACCCTCTGGCC
This sequence comes from Pleurodeles waltl, assembly GCF_031143425.1. Classification (NCBI taxonomy): domain Eukaryota; kingdom Metazoa; phylum Chordata; class Amphibia; order Caudata; family Salamandridae; genus Pleurodeles; species Pleurodeles waltl. The sequence goes on along the minus strand of NC_090451.1, from coordinate 670,206,191 downwards.
AGAATACTGATTAATGGCAACCCGTCACAGCAATTTAAAATTGGGCAAGGGACTCGTCAATGATGCCCACTTCCCCCCTTCCTTTCAACCTCTATATTGAGCCTGTGGCTATAATGATTAGAAGGAACCAAAACATTGCGCCATTTCAATGTGAGGATGGGATAAGAAAGTAGAAATGTATGCGGATGATTTAATGATTTATACTAGAGGTTTGGCTGGGTCCCTCTCAGATATTCTACACACTTTAAAGGAGTTTGGGAGGGTGTCGGGTTATTCTGTAAACCAGCAGAAGACTGAAATTATGTGTTGGAATACCACCTCCAATAGCCCTCTGGTCAAACAGGAGATAAGATATCTGGGGGTGCAGATTACAGCTGAGGTTGCACAGGTCAATGTTTACAATATATCGGCAGCCACAAAGAAGTTATTAAAAATATGGGCTGGTCTTCCACTCTCCCTCATTGGTAGATCGAATGTTTTGAAGATGATTATTTTACCAAAGTTTACCTTCTTGTTCAATACAATCCCTTTAGAGTTTAAGCCGCTGTGTTTCAAAAAGCTACAGGGGAATTTGACTTCTTTTGTGTGGGCATCAAGGGGGAGTTCGTATCGCTTGGAATAAACTGTGCAAGAAGAAAGAGCACAGGGGGATTGTAAGTCCTGATTTCTATAAATATTATTTGGCATTTCAGCTAAAAACAAAACATAGGAAGGTTACTGAATGATAGCCCCAGTTTCACCCCTGCATTCAGGGCAATGACTAGATACCTCCCAGAGACAGGGGATCACGTTTTATTCAAAGTTGGCCATCTGAAGTACTTTAAGAGGGTCAGGCTTAAGACTCTGATGGCGGCTTGCAAGACTTGGTTCCAGTTTCGGGGAGTACTAGGGATATCATATTACAGGAGCTCGGCTCCCATCTGGGTCTCGCCAGGCACCTCGGAATGCCTCCAAGATAAGTTATTTATTCCCTTATGGGAGAGGGGGTTGGTTAAGTGGGGCCAAAATACAGAGGGTCACGCTTTGCTGTCATGGTCCATATTCACTGTGATAGTGGGGGGCACGGTTCCTAAGTTCAAATATTATCAGTTGGCGAGTTGGCCGAGTACCCTTCCGAAGGAAGGGCAAGGGAAGAGCTTTTGGGAGAAGAAATGGCTACAAAGACACACTCATCATAAAGAGGTTGCCTTATGGTATTGGATGTTAATAGAGGCAGGGGAAGAGCCCCCGCTCTTGCCGGAAAAAAAGGTGGAAAAGGATCTGCCATTGTTAGATGTCATCAATCTCTGGCAAGTATCAATGTCCACACTTTGGATCACAGTTAAATCTGCCTCCTAAAAGAAAAAACACCTGTTCACATTGCATAGGGCCTATTGGTCACCTGAGAAGTTAACAGCCCTGGGGGAGACCAAGAACGGCCCCTGCTGCAATGAAGAGAGGGCGAACTATTTCCATATGTTTTGGCAGTGCCCCAGGCTTGGTCAGTTCTGGCAAGATGTGGGTAAGCTGCTCATAGGTGTGATTAGCCCAGAAGTTAAGGTAAACCTCTTGCTGGTAATATTTGGGGTGACTAAAGGGGAAGCACAAGGTCAGAAATTTAACAGACATCAAACATACTTTTTGTTTGTGCTAATGCTCCTGGCCCAGATTTGTTTAAAGTGGGTCCTCCCTCTGATTCCAACCATGCACGAACGGCTGACAGTGGTCAATAACTTGTATAGTCTAAAACATAGTGGCCGCCCCAGCAAGAGAAATACGTTTTGGTTACTGTGGGACAAATGGGTACAATCTAAAGGGATAGGTCAACTTGGCCGGACTATTGACTGGCGAAGCGCCCAATGATTTAGAGCTTCCACAAATCCTCCTCTAGCACGAGTGTGCCGGGCTAGGTGACTACCCTGCCCATGGCTAGAGGACAATGGCAGAAACTGCTCTAGTCTTGTGCGGCTTATGGGCGGACGGAGTGGCATAGGGGGTGTCCTCCTTATGGCTGAGGTTTCCCTTCTGTGCTACAATCCTGCTGCCCTCATAGCCCGGGTGGAATCACTATGAGGACAAAAAGAAGAAAAAAGGAAAAAAAAGATCCAGTGCTGGAAAACTGCACACAATCCAAAACACTATTGCTACCCAGGGTGCAGTGGTACTGACGGCAACAGGTGCAACGTGAGGCAACCATTCTTCTGAGGCATAGGGTCTCAGCAAATGAATGGCTTCCATCAGAAGCTGAATACAGAGAGAGAGCTCAAAACTCTATTGCAAGTGTTCAATTACCCTTTAAAAAGCGCCACTTCAAGGAACGACTAAAAAAAAAGATTATCATATTTCTCAACCTTCTGAATCTCCAAGGAGAGTAAGATTCAGACAATTTGGTGGGTGAACCCATTGAAATCAATGTTTTTTTGGCAGCAGTAGAAATGTGTAAGTCTGGGGTACTCACTGGAGTCTAAGAGAGGCATTTTGCCATTTTGAAGTGTAAGGAGGGCTCCAAGGAGGCCGACACCCTCCAAATGAGGCTGAGCTGAGCGGTGTGGGAAAACTTTCTTTTTGGGACTAAATCATTAATGACTTTGATAGTTTTCAGTGAGACTGGGGGTGCCATTTAAACCCTGGTGGACTGTATTGTGTTCCATTAGGTCAGCAGGGATTTACTATACTGCCTGGCAGAAATACAGCCCTCCACATTTAGATATTTCCACCTGCCTGGCAGAGATATCTATGCCTTCAGAGGAGCCGTCGCCATGACAGTTCCCTCTGAAGGAATTCGAAGTTTGCTGAGCGGTCAGCGTGTTATATTAGGCAGATTGGTAAACTGTTTTCTTTCACAAGAAGGGAATGTTTAATAAAACAAAAAACTAATCAGTCAGACTCTGGGAGGTGTCTCCCCCAGTCTGGGGACTTTGTTTAGGTCGAGCGCGCCGGCGCTCCGGCCTGCTGTAATCTATCTGTGAGCTTTTAACCACACCCACCGCATGCCCACCACTATCATTCGTTCATGGGCTTGTCTTTCAAAAATACTTTGTTATCATTGGTAAATGCTTTATGTTTGGCCCTCCTTGGGTCAGTTTTGTTACCGTCTTGGCCATCGACCCTGTTACATGGATAATAGCAAGTTGCTGATACGTTTGACTGCAAGCGAACTTCTTTTCCCTTTAGTGTTTCTCCTTCGCGCTCATGGCAGCCTTGGCACTTTGAGTCGGCTTGCTTATGTCAAATATTTTACCTTTCATTTGGCAAGAAAAGTCCAGTTAGGAATTTACAGCGCTAATAGCTATAACTTGAGCAAACCTGAGACCTATTGCATTGCAAATGTTTGTTTTCCTTCTATTTGTTTGGGACAGCCGGGCTCTTCTTGGCTGTCCAGAGAAAAACTGATCAGGGTGGTCGACCTAAATAGAGGGAATGGTCTGGTGTACTTACACCGATGGCCCAAAGTCCTTCGTGCTGTCAATTGATCGGGCACATTATTCTAAATAAGGCAAGTGGAACTCCAATTTGTGATGGAGTACCCTATCCGGATGGACTATCCGCTTGTGGCTGAATGTTCCGTCCGCTAAACCTTAGGCCAGGCCTCTAGTCAGCACGTGTCACCCTTCCAGCATCTGTAAAGACGTGAGGTTTCTCGGCAGGGCTATAAAATGCTCATACGACAAAAAGAGTGTGGGCCCACATCCTCTCTGTGCACCAGAGATGAGATTTTTTTTCATTTCTCTCTTCAAATGCAGAGAACTGAAACTCCGTCTCGCTTGTGTCTCTTCTCTCGAGGCCTGAAATCCCCGGACGCAGAAGCTGGCACTGAGATGAAGAGGTGAAGGACGCATGAAACATTCAAATGTGCCTTATTGAAGGGGGTGCCCCTCTCGCGCCACAGGCTGCCATAGAGTCATAGATAAGACGTCAGTGAAAGTGAAAGTTGGTGAGTGGGATGCCTGACCCTAGCCCAGTAAAGGGGCCGTCCCTGGAGTGCAGAACAGACCTCAGTAAGTGGGAAGGCAGCAGTGAGAGCTGACCTGGGCACAAAACACGCCTACAGGAAAAAAAATCCCTACGTCACAGCCATTCTGGTCGGAGTATGAGGTGTAAACTTGGCACTTACCACCTACGAGTGGGTCGTCCAGGGACATTCCAGCCTCACTCTATAGCTACAAAAAATAAAACAATTTTCCACTGCTGGCAGACGAGCTAGGACAATAAGTAATCTGCCGAGGATCACACAAGTGTTTGTGGAAATCTGCCTTCGCAGACCGATGCAGCTCTCCGTCAAGGGGTTAACCCTCATAAATAAGGCGAGCGTGGGAAAGCAAGTACAGTAGAGCGTGGGAAGACAATGTTGGAAATATTACTGTTTTAATGGCACGTGGTGACGTCTCACGCCGGGCGAGCTGCGGAAAACATGTTTATCTGTCGAGACGAACTTGGCTGAGTTACAGTTTGCACACCGCCCAAAAAACACGGAGTTCGCCGGTGGTGGATGTGCTTTGAAATTTATATTAACGGAAACTTCATTTCTTGACTACGGTGTGCAAATAAATGTGCCTCTTGTAACAGCAGAAAAGTGGCCACCGCAGCAATGTGCAGATATAAGTAGAACTGAAGGGGAGGGCGGCGAATGATGCGCACTGACTTGGGCTCCCTGGGAATGCAGCGCTGACGCGGATCCAAGCCGGAACACAACTCGAGGCTTGAAATTTTGGTCAAAGCCCAGCCAGATCAGGCGAGGCCTCCTGACTGCCTGAGGACATGACACAGAGTAACCCCAAAAGCTGCCCAGCTCCACGTCCACAGGAGGTATTATTGCCACAAAGTCCAGCTTATGCCACCACCTGTGCTCGCTGGGCAGTGTGTGCACACTAGAGAACCACATCACAGTGCAGGGACACATCGGTGCACCGCCATAAAATCATTACTTTGTACTCAGGGGAGTGGCTTGGGTAGTAATACTGGGGGTTGGGCTGTGAGCGTCAGATTTTCCAACAATCAGGCTGGCATATAATGTTTAAACACATTATATGACAAGCATTTGCAATGCAATGCGTCTCGCCTTTGCTCGAGTTAGAGCTATCAGGGTTGTAAATTCCTAACTGGACGTTTTTTGCCAAATAAATGAAAAATGAAAAGTAAAACAGTTGACATAAGCAAGTCAATCCAAAGTGCCAAGGCTGCCATATGCGGTAGCGCAAAGGATAAACACGAATGGAAAAAAGTTTGCTCGCAAATATCGGCAAACATGCAATTATCCATGAAACACGGGCAATGGCCAAGGCGGTAACAAAACCGCCCCAAGGAGGGTCAAATGTAAAGCATTTACCAATGGCATCAAAGGATTTTTGAAAGGCCAGCCCACGAACGAGTGAAAATAATGGGCGTGAGGTGGGTGTGATTAAAAGCCCACATAGATACCAACACGTCAGAAAAGCAGCACTTGCGCGCTGTTATACTCAACCTAACAGGCGGGCGCATGAGAGGGGCCTAAATGGCAGTGGAAAGAGAGACAAATGCAGATTGGTTAGAAGAAACGCAATATTTTGTAAAGTAATGAAAACATTTTAGGGCTCTAAAAACAGAGATAAGTGTGTGTGTTTTTGTTGTTAGTATGTGCATAAATCCTAGGTGAAATTCAACAGACATCACCATGCCCGACTGAAAGCTACCGCACCCGGCTATTCATCAGAAAATACAAATGGGGTTGTAAGAACCCTGCCCCCTCCCCCCCCACCCTCAAGGTAGGCCCCTGTTTGTAATGCATTGTAGTTGCATTAATGCAGTACTCCATAACTCCTTACAAAGTGCCACCGTAGTTTGGTGGCTAGGTACCAGGCTGTTCTCAGTTAGAAGAGTAGTTTTGTAGCCTGGCCTATATGTGGTAACTGGGCCAGCCGCATTACCTTAGTGCTACTCTTGTCATAAATCCTGAGCCGTCACAAGGGAAGAGGAGCTGGGACCCTTTTCCATGGGCCCTGACATATGATGGCACAGCAGATCCGCAATTAAGTGGTTACAGGTAAAAAAAAAAAGTTCAAAAGCCAGTAGTTATGGTTTTAATGAGCAACCACATGAAGAGCTAGCACATGAAAGCAAATCTGATGGGAGTGAATCAGCAGGTGCAAGCGGAGCGGGCTGTTGTTATAGAGGAGTCCCTCATGCAGTTCAATGCAGGCACTTGTGGTGGGCAGAAGGATACACCCAAACAACCAAACACCTGAAGTGAGAGATAAATACTCCTCTGGGCTGAGCCACAAAGTGTAACTGACAAAGTCTCAAGCCAATGACTGGAAGTGGCTGGTTGAATAAAGGCAATGGTTGTGGGGGGTGGACCCAAAGCTATTCTATTCAAAGTCTCTCCAGGGCTCTGCATCAATAATTCTCCTTTGCTGCAAACTCTGTAGGATCTAACACTGCATTCAGGAGGTTCTTCTACAAATGTCTTGTACAATCTGCAGCCGAATCAATAAATGCAACCTCATTTCTTAGTCTAAGCGCTCTGTTGCTGCATCAGTAGTGAACTTCTCTGCATGGTCCAATTCTGGATCAATGAGTTTTCCTCCATTGGGAATCCTTGTAGGGTCTGAGGCTGCATCAATATATGCTCCTCACCAGGAAACTCTAATGTAGCAACAATGGATGATTTTTATATTCGATGCTCTATGTGCCTTGTGCTGAATAAGATGTTGATCTCTACTGAAAACCAGCCATGTCCAGCTAAGCTCTGCATGTCCTATGGTTCTGTATTGAAAGACATAAGTGAGCAGATGCAGAGTTCGGTGCATGCATCACCCAAGGAAATACTGCAGACCATGGTACTGATTCCACACCACTGTACTACTGCAGAATATGTTCACTCCTCTGTCGGAAGCTCTGTAGAGTCTGAAGCTGCATCAACGAACAGAGCCTGATGCTGCCTGAACAATGAGGGAAGTCGTGGAGCATTTTTCTCATGTAACATTCGTAGTTCTCCTGGAACTATCGGTGGTACGCTTAGTACGTTATTGCAGCCATTTATGTGAAATAGTGACTTTTGCAATTCTTTTCCTCATCTGTTTGCACAAATAAATACTCTTGCGTAACTTTTCTCAAACCTGCTCGCTATACACTTCTATTAGTTGTACAGTGAATGTTGGTAGCACAGTGTATTTGGCACACACCTGGTTTCACAGTTTCCAAGACGTATTTCTGCTCAAACCAATTTTATTGTAATACAAAAGTCTGTAGTTTGTATAAACATAAGGAAAACCGGAAATCAGACTGCAGGAAGCTAAATAATCAGGCTCTATGACAAATTATGCTTATGTAGTAAAAATTACCCAGAGGACTAATCAATGCATGCTCCACCATTAGAAGTTCTACAGAATATACTACTGCATCAATTCATGCTCCTACATTGGAAGCACGCCAGCGTCAAATAATGCATCAACACACGCTTCTCCCTTGGAAGCACTGCAGTGCCAGATGATGCACCAAAACGTGCTTCTCCCTTGGAAGCACTGCTGCGTCAGCTGATGCATCGACACATGCTCCTCCGTTGAAAGCACTGCAGTGTCTGATGATGCATTAGCATGTGCTTCTTTCTTGGAAGCACTTCAGTGCCTGATGATACATCAACATGTGCTCCTCCTCCTTTGGAAGCACTGCAGTGTCTGATGATGCATCATTATGTGCATCTCTTGGAAGCACTACAGTGCCTGATGATGCATCAACATATGCTCCTTCGTTGGAAACACTGCAGCGCCTGATGTAGCATCAACTCATGCCTCTCCTTTGGAAGCACTGCAGCGTCCGATGATGCAACAACATGCGCTTCTCCCTTGGAAGCAATACACTGTCAGATGATGCATCAACATATGCTCCTCCGTTGTAAACACTGCAGCGTTTGATGATGCATCAACTCATGCTTCTCCTTTGGAAGCAATGCAACGTCCGATGATGCAGCAACATGCACTTCTCCCTTGGAAGAAATACAGCGTCAGATAATTCATCAACACGTGCTTCTCCCTTGGAAGCACTGCTGCGTCAGCTGATGCATCTACACATGCTCCTCCGTTGAAAACACTGCAGTGTTTGATGATGCATTAACATGTGCTTCTTTCTTGGAAGCACTTCAGCGTCTGATGATGCATCATTATGTGCATCTCTTGGAAGCACTACAGTGCCTGATGATGCATCAACATTTGCTCCTCCATTGGAAACACTGCAGCGTCTGATGATGCATCAACTCATGCTTCTCCTTTGGAAGCACTGCAGCATTTGATGATGCAACAACATGCACTTCTCCCTTGCAAGCAATACAGTGTCAGATGATGCATCAACATATGCTCCTTCGTTGGAAACACTGCAGCGTCTGATGACGCATCAACTCATGCTTCTCCTTTGGAAGCACTGCAGCGTCCGATGATGCAACAAAATGCGCTTCTCCCTTGGAAGCAATACAGTGTCAGATGATGCATCAACATATGCTCCTCCGTTGGAAGCACTGCAGCATCAGATGATGCATCACACGTGCTCCTCCATTGGAAGCACTGCAGCGTCTGATGATGCATTAACATGTGCTCCTCCATTGGAAGCACTGCAGCGTTTGATGATGCATCAACAAATGCTTCTCCTGTGTAAGCAGTGCAGTGTCGGATGATGCATCAAAACATGCTTCTTTCTTGGAGGCAATGCAGTGTCTGATGATGCACCAACACATGCTTCTCCTCTGGGAGCACTGCAATATCTGATGATACATCAAAGTGTGCACCTCCACTGGAGTATTGCATAGTAGAATGCAGCACCAACACATGCTCCTCCACTGGAAGCACAGCAGAGTGTGATGATGCATCAATACCTGCTCCTCCACTGGAAGAACTGTAGAATATGATGGTGCCTCAATACATCCTCCTACACTGTATCCAGCAGGATTTTCTGTTGTATCAATAAAGCCCCCTCCTTAGGAATCACTATGGCTGACAGTGATAGCGAATGTTCCTCCACGGAAGAATTGACGGTACAACGCTGCTAGCAGCGTGGCAAGGGAATCATGGACTCTAGCGAAAGCAAGGTGAATTGGTCCTCTTTCCAGGATAGGTAATAAAAGAGAGTCATAACTTCTGGGTGCTGGTCCCACTCCTCTTGCTGCACCACTGATAGCTACGCTCCTGGACGCTGCATCATTGAATGCTCCTCTGCTAAAGCCCTGCAAGGTATATTGCTGCACTGATGAATGCTCTTAAATTCTACACCCTGCAGGGCCTTCTCGGGGTCAGACAGAGCACCATCACTTCAAGCTATTCAGGGTTTGAAACTGTGTCCACTAATGTTCATTCACTGGGACTCCAAGACTGTCTGACCTGCACTAAGAATGTTTATCTTTTTTTCCCTATTCTCTTTTCAATCTGACCATGCAAAGCATACAGAAGAAGTGTCTTGAGCAAGCATACAGCCTGCTTGGGCTTGGTATTCTACAACAATGGCGACCCAGATTTATCCATTTGTACAGTCAAGTATACTCCAATAACCTGTGGGTGAGCTCTGTCTGCGTGCAGAGACAACACCTTCAGCACACTGTAAACACTGCAAGCGCAGGCTGCAGTCTATTGCACAATAGGAGTGTTAGCAAACTAACAATGCTCTCTGCACTGTCAGCAAAAGCTTTCTGAGATCAGATGGCTCACGCAGAGTTAGCATGGGCTATGTCATACAGCGCGTGATCCCAGGAACATATTGTGATATTTCATCCTCATCTGGCAATAGCTTAGCGCTGTCAATAAGTTACTAAAACGTTTGATTTCAGCTGATGGGATGGACAGTATTTCACCAAAAATAGCTGACTTTCACTCAATGCATTTCACCATTAGAAGGCATTGTAGATATGTAACTAAAATGCAAGATTTGGGACTTGATAAAAGAAAGGATGATATGCCAGCAAAAGCCTAATTATGACACACAACAATGATAACATGTCAACCAAGAATGATCACATGTTGACTTTGGCAATCGGTCATCCAGTGCGCTAGTGTTATGCCCACTATGGCTGATCATAGTCTGTCTTCCATATGTATGAGTCTTTCTGCTATCCATAGTATTTCTTTTATTTTACTATGCAGACCACTCTAGAGCTTTAGACCTTACTTCCATCTTGCTAAGTTGCAGACCAGAATTGCAATGTTTCCTGCAGTTCTCAGACATTGAGAAGGAGGAGGGTTACACAGAGGTTTATTGAATCTTCCCTGAGATAATAGGTCGATGGTGTGTGGACCATGATCACAGCCTGCGACATCCGGCTTCCCCTTTCTTTGCACCTAGAAGTGAAATACAAATGCAATAGCAGGCTCCCATGACCCAGATTTTGGGTGCGTGCAACTGGAAGCTTCTCCGTGTACCCAGGCAGAACTACAGAAGAGTAAGAGACGAGTGGAAATTTAATGGGACAACGTATCTTCACGTGAGCAATCATGGGGGAGGTTCGCGGATATGCCTCTCCGGAGAAAGAAGTATTGTCCACATTGAAAACGATGTAAAAGCCATGGAACCTGCAGGCTTTATGGGCAAGGGCCTGAAGACATCCTTCAAGCTCTGTGTCTGTGCAAATCTACTCTGAATGACCGTCATGTACTCCTGCGCAGGAAATTTAAGGAGTTGATGCATATGGACATACAGCGAGGCGGTGGTAGCCTGCTTCAACCCGTCCAACCCCAATTGAACTGCACAATATTTACATTTTTTTAGAGGATTGAAAAAGGTCTTCTGGCCAAGTATCAGGACGTAGCAGCTGAGGCATAAAATGACTTGGGCTACCTCATGGGAACTTAAAATCTAGTGGCACTGAATCAGGAAGGAGCTAACCTCCAGAGATAATTCATATTTCAATTCTAACCTCCAGAGGGTAAAGCCGTTGAGCTGTAAGAACACCAGTTTTCTACCAGCTTAGGCAAAAGTCCTTAAAATCCAGAAGGCATTGGCTGCTCTGTGCAACTATGACTGTCCTCAAGTGAGGGGTATCTGCACCACTGGTTTCTGCCTCGCAAATCCAGGGGTTCAGTTAATAGCTTGTATTTTTGACACAGTGACTAGTTGCTCACCTCGGTAAGTCTTGAAACTGTGGTACTCACTGGTTTAACCCTTTATATAACAGGGAGTATATTTACGCTCTCAACTTTTTTTTGTAATCAATTATGATACTTTTGCTGTTAGGTAAAATATTGTGCTTGTACTACCCAAATCATCTCCTTTTATTATTTTAAGGGTAGTCGGTTTCAACACCTTGTACAAAGTTATAGGGCGACAGTCGGCCATGTCTTGACGGTTTGACTTGCTTTTGCCTCGTTTGAATTATCATAGGGGCGCTAAGGTACACATGTTTTATTTTATTCAATGCAGAATTGGCTGGTTTTATATGGTATTTGTGATAAGAAGTAACCGTAGTGTATTTTATGTGTTGAAATGTAAATATGCAATGCAATGGTTTTAATTAATCAAGCAATAAAAAGTTACCTCACCTCACCTCTCCTGAGAGCTCATACCTGGAAAATACTCACCCGAAAGTTGTTTGGGATTTTGTGAGGGATTAATGTGCAGGGTGGGGCACAACACTTTTGTTTACAGGATATGAAACAGCTTTTCTAGCTGTTTAAAAATATGTGCCAACTGACTTTCGCCTGGGAATGTGAGATAAAGGGCTTTTGCAGACTGCCAGGAGGTAAAAAGAGCTAGCCTTTTGGTGGTTAAATACGTCCCAATTCGGTAGCCGAAGGTTGAGTCAGGAAGTGTCTCCTTGAAAAGCAAGCATTGGCAGAGCCAAATGTGCTGACACGTGCATTAGAGCGAGACACTCGAGGGAGAACCAGCACAAGCAGACGGAGGGGCGACGACTGTAAAGCAGTCCCTGATGCAGTTCAATGCAGCATGATACACCACAGGAGCCAATTGCATTAGATGAAAGATAACTAATCCAAGGGGCTGAGCCAAGACTTGATTGACAAAGACTCCAGCCCACTGCTGATAGAGGCTTGTCAAGCAAAGCCAATGGTTTGAAGGGGAGTGCAACGACTAGTGGTGTTTGGAAGTACAGAGCTGGGAGGACACGGTTGCTTCTGTATCTCGGTGCTTGGTATTCCTGCCCCTTCCTCCTGCAAGAAGGTGGCATATCCGGTTTGCGTTCTTCACCGCTGAAGTGAGAGCATTTAGCAATACAGCTAGGTCAGCACATTACTTAGCAATCTTTCAAGAAACTAAAACACAGAAGCTGGCCTCTAGAAGTTCAAAGACCAAAGATGTGGAATGCACTGACTCAGACTTTGAGGGCAGAATCCAACCACCTGGACATCAGTACTTTGACTAAAGTCTACATTTCGTTGTCGTGAGCGCGGAATAACATCGGCCATGCTACATACTGAGGTAGACTTCTACTACTGTAAGGAACACACAGCACTTTAGAAAACTTCTAAATTCTAAGTTTTTCTGCCAGCTACCTATGAAGATCCCCAACCTACTGCTTGCCTGAAGGCGATCAAGACAGCAGAACTGGGTGGTTAGAATGACCGAGATGTATTTTTTCCTCACAATGTTTCAGTACCTCCTTCTGTGTTAGGTGGGTGCCTGAACAGGCCCTTCTGTAAAAGCATAAAACATGATTTTTGGTGATTCTCTTTTCTTCATTATTCTCTCCGAAGCTGTTCACTTTGTTATTCTAACCTCGATTAGGCTTGTCTCTACATTATTGAATCTTCAGACAGGTTTTTCTTTTCGTTGGCGTGTCCTCGCTGAGGTTGCTTTCCACATTTTTGGATCCTTTGTGAGGATGAGATTTTTAATGTTGACTACTTGGTCAGCTTCTTCTCTCTTTTATCCTATCTTCAGGGAGGCTTCTCTCTTTTATTCTAATTTTAGTCAAACTGTTCTTTTAATTATTTTCACTGCCTCAGTTAGGTTTCTCTTTTAATCGTTGTTCTCTTCCTTTATTGAGTTGCTCATTTTGCTGTTAAATCCACTGGACAAGCTTCTCTCTTTGTGGCTAAATAGTCTCTGAGGTTACGGTCTTCGTTGTTAGATCCCTCAGACCTGCTGTTTTCTCTCCTTTTAGATTCTTGGTCCGGCTGCTTCTTCGCTGCTCGTTCCTCTGAGGCTGTAATGTTCATTATTCTGTTGTCTGTGCTTCTTTGCTGGATCTTTAGCAAACTTTCTTTATTGGTTGACAGTTCCTTGAGACAGCTGAGGAGTTTTATTTGTGATTTGAATGTCTTTCATCTTCGCCTCATCCGTGAGGATCCTCGTGGGTCCTGGCGAGGTTGCTGTTATTATTTTCAGTCGTTCCGGCTAAATCATCATTGTTGCTTCCTTGGAAAGGATGCTTTTTCAATCTTCTACCCTCACTCAGGCTGTTGCTTCCATGATGTTGTTCTTCTGGTTCTTCTACCCTTGCTTGGGCAGCCCTCTTCATTGTTATGTTGCTGTTTTCGTTTTTATACAATCGGACTTTTTGTTCTTCATCGTTGGTTCCTCTAAGGTTGCTCTTTTTCTTTCTGGACTCTAGGGTTAGTTTTTTTCTCTACGTTGCTCTGACCTTACTGTTTGGTTGTGCTATCTCACATTACTACCGCACTCCTTTTTTCATTGTCTCGCAGATCTTTTTCTTGTTGTTTCTTCTCGGATGTTGCTCTTGACGTTCTTCCACCATCGGTCAGGCTGCTCTCATCATTGTTATTCCTTTGGCGATTTTGCTCTTTTCATGCTTCTACTCTTGGTAAAGGTTATATCTTCAAATGTGGCTCTTTTCAGCTTGCACTTTTTGACTTTGGCCTCTCGGATGGGATGGTTTTTAGGGTAAGGAGTGCGGCTGCACATTAATCAGCGCTTTTGCTAGCGAGACTCTATGGGAGACAATATAGGGCTTGCAACCTGCCCAAGGCTTACCATTTGTTAGAGTCTCTGTCAGTCTGCTTTCCTGCATCCGAAATGGCCAGCAGAGGCCATGCCTCACTTTTGTTCCTTTTCTAGAGCATGGACCAAGCACAGATTAAGTGCATTTAATTGGTGCCCGTTCACTAATCGCGCATTGAGATTGCTGTGCTATTTTTTTTTTATGTTGCTGCTTTCCCCTTCCACCCATCACTTCTCCATGTTGCTGTCCACTTCGTACCCCCCCTCCGTTCTTGTTGCCTAAATCCCCCTACCCCAGACCTTGCTTGTCCCTCCCACTCTTCCACCTGAAAATAAAAGGCGCTATGACTTGGCACCAGCGCGGGCCACGTTATAGCCCTTTTTTGATAACTTTAATTTTAGCCATGCTGCACAGCCATGGCTAAAAAGGCACTGACAAAGCCAACAGTTCTCGCATAGCCCAGACCTTTTGTCTTTGTCAATGCTTCTTTTCTGTTGTCGTATCATTGAGATACACTGCTCTTTTTGTTATTGGATTTTCCACCAAGCTCCTCTCTAGGCTGTTGGGTCTTCGGTGAGGCTGCTGTCTTGTTATGCTAGCCACGGTCTCATCGCAATGCTCTGTTTGTTATTACTGTTCCCTGAGACAAACTTGTTTTTACCACAGGACTCTCTGCCAAGCGCATCCCTACGTGGCTGTGGCCTTGGGAATGTAGCTCTAATCTTCTTCTCTCGTTTGGGCTGTTCTGTTCATTGCTGTTTCTTCGGTTTCAGTGATGTTGCTCTTTTTATTTTTCTGCCATTGGTCAGGCTTCTTTCATCGTTGTTGGTTCTTCTAAGGTTGTTTTTTGTGGTTGGACTCCATGGGCAGTCTGCTCCCTTCAAAGTCAGTTCCTTGAGACAGACTCCTGGTTTTGCTGTAGGATGCTCTTGTCCTTATATTGTGGCCTTGGTGAGGTTGATCCTTTGTTATGCTTTCCTTGGCAATGTTGCTGTGCTTCTTTGTTATCAGATCACCGAGACATGCCAATGTTTTTGCCATTGGACTCTGCAAAGCTCACCCCGTCGTGGTTGCTTTTTCGTTCTTCCTCTCTTCTGTTGTCCTATCTGTTGATGTTTCTTCAGTGTCGGTGATGTTGCGCTTTTCGTGCTTCTCACCCAGTGTTGTCTCTTCTAAGGTTGCTCTGGTTGTCGTTGGAGTCCAGCCCGCTCCCTTCGGAGTGAGATCCCTGAGAGAGAGATGCTCTTTTCAGTCTTGGGCTCCAGTCAGGATCCTCCTGTCTTTGTTGTGGCCTTGGTGAGGTTGCTCTCTCGTTACCCATCACCGGCCCTGTCTCACTGCTGCCCCCCTTATGGTTTCGTTTTGACTTTGACTCTCCTCTCTGAAAGCTGATCTGCTTCCATCTGATGCCAGCTCTGGTGTTTGATGTACCTTTTGTGCTTGTTGACACATCAGATCTTGTTTTCAGTGTCCACAGCCTGGGGGGGGGGGGGGAAACAGACGGAGTTCCCTTCGCTTCAGACTGTGCTAGGCCGAGCCCATCCCTTCGGCATTCATTCAAACAAACATTCGAGGGGGGTTTCAGGTCGGGGGCAGCTCCCTCCCCCAGGATAGAGACTAACAAAGTACGGAACCAAACCTTGCTCGGATTGAATAGAGTTCTGTGGGGGAGAGGTGTGGTACTAGACACCATGTGGTACCACCAACTCCTGTGCAGCCCGAGCAACACGGTCGTGCCGCAGCCCCTGCACCCTGAGCCTAGCAGTGCTGCACGGCACACACAACTGCAGCTCTTGATGCCAGTAGTGTAGGACCACAGAGGTGAGTCCAGCTGTTCTCGCCTCGTGGCGCTAGACACTCCAGTCCCGCTTTTGTAGTCATGAGACACTAAGACCTGTGCAGCCCCCGCAGCGCAACACTACTATCCGGTCTAGCTCCTGTGGCCTAAAAGTGCATCAATCGATAGAGTGCAGTGCTTGTAGCCCGAGTCTGTTGTCACTGCACCACATACACCAGGGCAGCTGCTGCGGCCTAGTCACGCACCTTCACAGACAGCCCTGTAGCTTTTGTAGTGTGGGTATATCAGTGTGAAACCACAGGCACCAGGGCCGTGCAACATCTTAGACACTAGTGAAAACCTTACAGACTTCTCACTGAAGACACAATCCAGCTATTGTGGCCAGCCCCAGAGGCATCACTACCAGTGCAGCCACTGCAGCCTAGTGGGCCATCACCACAGGCACCGGTGCAGCTCGAGGCGCGAGCCCAGCAGTGCTGCACCACAGACACCAGGGCACCCCCACCACCTATTAGTGCAACAGTTGTCACCAATGCATCGTCGGTGGCCTATCAGTGCAGTACTGCAACCAGCAGCAACCGTAGCCTAGTACAATGATAACTCAGCCATTGTGGTAACATTTAAACTCTTATACACATTTTGTTAATTTCTCCTGCTAGATGGTTGAAATGGTGGTGTCAGTGCTGCTGGGATTCGAACCCGTGACCGCAGAGTTACTTATGTCTCGCTGCCAGTCAGCTGGGCGGGAGAAATGGGTCACCGCGTCCGGGGGTGGGTGGAGGGGGGGGCTGGCCTTCCCATACTGGAGGAGCCCCCTATTGATGCGAGTATTTGTATGCCCTTCAACATATCTTACAGGGGGGCCTTCACGTTTTGTTACGTGCCGCTCTAGGCACGTCGGTCAAAGATATATAAACATATTTAAAATGTCCACAGATGCAGGAGTCTGGGACGCCGCCCCCTCACAACCTATGGCTCACAGACATTACAAACTCCTGTTGGAACTTGACTTGCACCAGGAGGGGAGCAGACGGTGTCTGAGTAACAGCGACTGGCTCGGAGGCCTCAGACAGCCGACCGCCCTCCGCTCCCCATGGCCAACAGACTGGTTTCAATATTTCCGACTGCGAGGAGTCTGAAAACAATGATGTCACCTTAAGGGTGGAATTCATATCCAAGGCCAGCTCATGGGAGCGAGCTAAAAAACAGCTTTTCTACGAAAAGTTCCTTATTTGGTAAGAATCTAGCCTCCTCAGCCCCGCTGTAGCGTTAGAGGCGGAGAGAAGGACAGCTTCTTGGCACTGGTGTAAGGGGTATGTGACGAGACAGGTTCCATGGTGTCGCAGGGCAGCTACAGAGGGAATGAGGACTCATCTTTTTGCGCCCGTGAGTAGCCGGATGGTGCCCGTTTCCGAGATAGACAATGGTTTAACTTCCATTTCTCCTTTTACTTATCCCAAACCTTATCTTCCTACTATGATCTTCCAATTAACACTTTCTAATTTCTTCCCTCTATCGCTCCATTATTCTATTCAATCCAACTAACAGACTCGCATGTCCACCGCTCAGATTACCTCATATTTCCCTATACTAATCCACCACTAATTTTTATTGGACCCTGAGTAGCGTGCTACTCGCCAAAAAGCGCTTCAACGCTTCTTCAGAGGTAGCAAGTGCTATAGAAATACAATTGCAATTAAAGAGCAGTTTTAGAAAGCTAATACCAGCCCTTATTCGTGAACATAAAACAAGTTCTCGCTTTTGGGCTAAAATTGTAACTGATCATATTGAAAGGTTCTTTGCTCCGTGTCCTTGAGCAATCCACTGATGCCCTTCGGAAGTCCGTCCAGTGACCTAGTCTATCCAAGGACCGAAACACATCAACCTCGATGGCCATCCTACAAATACTGCACAAAGTGTTGGTCTACTATACTCTGAGAGAACCCAGACTTGAATGGTCATCTTACAAGAGATGTCCACGACCTGGTCATCAAAGGGCACCAAAAGTGGACCTCAGTGGCTTGCCTATATAATTTGTCTCAGGTCCTATGTTGGTATCACCCAATAAGACAATGGCACTCCAATGAATGCTACATATGGACGTAGTCAGTCAAAGGCTCACAAATACATGGATCATGATGGCCTTCCACTAAATACTGCTCAAGGTTTTGGTGTATCACAGTCCTATAAACTCGAGTTCAATGGCTATCCAGCCAACGTTTTGGCTATCGGAGGCTCACTTTACATGGACTCTGCCTTCGTACTATGGCCATCTGAGAATATACTATGTCATTGGTCAATAAAAATAGATGTTGATGGACCACACATGAATGATGACCAATGAGCTGGTCTGTCAAAGGATCAAAGCAGGTGGATTTTACCAATCCTTCTGCCAGTGCTTCTTAGGTCCTTATGAATAATAGTTAAGGGACCCTGTGAGTATCTAGTTTTAAAAAGGGAAAATTACACAAAAATTGTCTTTTTTCCAAACTTCAGCATGCTATCTTTCAACAGCTAAACGGCAAATACTTGTGCAGATTGAATACTTGAATACGTGCTGAGGACTGATGCTACTACAGCTCAGTACATTTTGTTAAATTTGCAAAGTTAGCAAAGACCATACTTTATCAAATCGTATCAGGTAAAATATAACATATTTGTTATCCAATAGAAACCAGAATTTCCTCAGAGTAATACCAGATTTGTCACAATTTCCCAATTTTCTGATATACCACACGTTCAAGCTATGGAGTGGGAGGTCCAATTATGAATTAGATAAGAATGTTCTGAGTGTCTGAAAATGTTCCACTGGTTCTCTCGCCTTCCTCCTCTGCTCGGGGAAGATAGGTACTTATGAAAGTAATATCAATGTGGGTAGCCTAGGAAGAAGAGTAGAGCACTATAGGAAGTGCATATATATCTATCAGGACATCTTTGATTTCCATTCTATTCAATATGATTCTTATTGCCCAATAGGTTTGATCGTTAACAGATTGATTGATTAGGAGAATGGTTGTCCGTAAAACTAATTAACAAGGGCCACCAACATAGCAACCTGTATGGCTCTCCTGCGGATAGTGGCCTAGAGAAGCATGTTGGTCTGTGATGGTATTCAGGGACATCATGTAGGGGTCTCAGCTACCTTCTGGCTTGACCCTTGGGACTCCCAGCACTGCTTTTGCAATCCCTGGCCACGGAGGTGGCAAAAACAGTACCAAGTCCAAAAGCTAAACATTGTTCTTATGAACAAGGTTTACTTCCTGCAGATCCTACTGAGAGATTACACATGTTAAAAAAATAAATACATTCAGAAGTGGAATTCTCACTCTTTAAAATACAAAATAAATGTAAACAAGCAATAAATACACAACTTTTAAAAATGTTTACACAGCCCATTATTGTGAATTTGTGGAAAAAATGGTTTTGAGCATAACCGCCATGTCTGTGCTCTGCAAGTGTGATAGTTTCTTACGAGTGTGGATCTCAAAACGAATTAATACAAGGGAGTAAATAAAGCCAATAACACAGTTCGTATGCAGTTTATGGTCCGTATTTATTATTAGTAGGTCTGACAACTATGTTTTAAAAAAAATCTCTTTGTGCAATTCCCTGTAACTTATCTATACTGTTTCTCTTTGAGGTATGCACTTATCTTCTGTGACGTATATTAATAATTACAATTTCAGTAGTTTCATCAGGATAAAGGTCTTGTGACATCATATTTTGGGATTCAAGGTGAAATGTCATAGGATGTCACTTCCTGTAATGTCACTGAGATCAAAACAAGTGTATGATGTCACTTCCGCTACTCCTGGCATTAAGGTGATTCGAGGTTCATAATGATATTAATCAGTAAGATAAACCTGCACAGAAATGAGCTCGACAATATCATCTACCAACGTGTATTGTTAAGATAAGCATATTTAGGGAATTATAAATCTATTATTCTTAACTGCACATCTACTTACTTACATTGGCAAGACGTTTATAATTGGTGGTGTAGAGAGGCGCCTAAAACATAGACCTCTGATGGCCCCTTTACATAGGCTGCCCTAAAATATGGTCACTTATAAGATCAGAAAAGTACATGTTAGAAGGACATCCTATGAAGGCAAGCAGAAGACCTGGTCGTCAAAGGCTTCAATAACATTGACTCCTATGGTTGTTCTAACAAAGCTGTCTAAGAAGCTCTAAAAACTTGCCC
Source organism: Pleurodeles waltl (assembly GCF_031143425.1). NCBI lineage: Eukaryota > Metazoa > Chordata > Amphibia > Caudata > Salamandridae > Pleurodeles > Pleurodeles waltl. The sequence continues at coordinate 670,186,340 of NC_090451.1, read as the reverse complement.
CCTCCAATACATGCTGCCCGAGGATATGGCCTGCAAAAAGTCATAGACATGTGAATCTTAGTGTCACCTGTCAGAATGTTATGCTGACCATTGTTTACCAAATACAAAATCACATGGGATGTTATGTGCCGCCTACAGAGGCTGTCAAAGGACTACATTTGTCAAAAGATCCATATAATATAAATCTTTAAGGACTCTCCTACAAAGTCTGTCAATGAATCTTGTCTATCAAAGACCCAAAGCACTTAGTGTCAATGATCCTCCAAGGAAGGCTGCCAGAGTGTCAGAGGACCCGGTTTGTTAAAACCCCAAAAAACATGGAAATTGATTACCCTCCTTTGAAGGCTGTCTGAGGACCTAGTTCAAGTGTTCAAGTGTATCCAACCAATCGATCATGAGCTACCAGTAGCTCCCAGCCACCTTCAGAGTAGCTCACAGCATTCAGTTCACTTATAATAAGCACATTGTCACATTTTTCTTTTTGAAGTTAAGGGAAGGTTATCATGAGGCTGCAGATAGCAGGGCCTGATAAAGAGCAGTGCTGGAGCCAGATTTACGACCCATGGTCAGACACAGAGGTGAAGAATTGAAGCACTAAGGTATTTTACTCTTACATGAAATGCCTTATACTCTGAATATTGGAGGTGAGAACAAAATGATGTTTCTCAGTTGTTTTAAATCAGAGAAGATTAACATGAAAAGTTACCTTAATGATTAAGTTAACATCATTTTAATTTTCTCATTTTTTCACCAAAGTGTTGCATTTACAAACAGCAGGCCTCCTGCTCCCAGTGGCAAATAGAACACTGTGCCATAGGTATAATTGATGAATAGTCATGTTCAATGTTATGAACATTTTTGCACTTTAAATTTCTCCCATTTAAAAAATGGTTGTAAGTTTGTGTTATACATGTAATGGTGCCACATCATGGCGAAAGGTATGTCCTGTGCCACCAGTATGATGCCACAGGCTTTCAGTCACTCATACATATAAATATCCCGTTCATTTGCACACATGCTCATTCATCCCCAAAGACCACGCTCTCACTGATGCACATGGCAGTCCTATCAATGTGCCCCTGGTCAAAATAATTTGTTCAAACCATAGTATCTGGCTCTATGTCTTAAAAGTCAATGAAGCTGGGCGTGTCTGGTAACAATGCACAAGTTGCTTAGAGTTCAGGAGTTCACAATGATTTTCATTGATCAGAAGTAGCTCTTGCTACAGAAAAGGTTGGAGATCCCTGATCTAGTCTATCAAGTAGTCAAACACTTATCTCTTCCCCCCCTGCCATGAAGACTGTCCAAGAATATGGCATCAGATAGATCCATAAACGTTGGCCAGGTCACCATTCTTTGGATGCTGTCCTTGACTATCAAATAAAGGAAACATGGGCTCTAATTACAGTTCTAGGAAGATGACCAAGTATGAGGTCTATCAAATTTCCATAAACCCACAAACATTTGATGCCCATTATTCACAGATGTCGAAGACATGGTCTTTCAACGGCCAGTCGAGGGTGGCCTTTGACAGCCATCCATGGAAGGTTGTCTGCAGAGGTCTCTGTACGAGCCTCCACAAGTGTATATTAACTGCTCTCCACCTGGGAACTGACAATGCATTAATCAACTAACTTTATAAACAGGCAGATTGAAGACTACTGTGTGTTACTTGCGAAATTAGGACCCCAAAGGCAACAGCTGTAATGCCAGTGAGGAAAATCAGATGCAAGAATGCCTTGAGGAGAGGAATCTAGTCAAGGTTAATTGTATTTAAGTCCACATATTTGTATCACCAGTCAAGAAAGGGTTGATGGGAGGTGGAGCCTTAACTTATCTGAGCCCTCGTTTATGGAACAACCTCCCGCTACACAATAAAGCTACAGAATAGTATACGGGCATTTGGAGGAACCTGAAGTCCTTCTCATTTTGTAGATGACTGCCGAATGCTTGCAGCTGCTTGTGATCTGAGCTTGGCTTATTTATTTGTTAGCGCCAAGATGCCCATAGGGTGAACATTGCGCTTCCCAAATGCTTGTTCTTGAACAGATGTATGCACATTCCAACTAGCAGAAAGACTCCTTGAAAAAAAGTGTAATACGACACATAAAAGCAATAGATTTCCTAAGAAAAACACCAGTGTCTCATAAACGAAATTGTCTTTCTCTTTCCATCTGCCACCATCCACTCTCTCTCGCTCTCCCTTGGTCCTCTCTCCACAACATCAGCCAACTAAACACCTAGAAGAAAAGCTAAAAGACATCTGGCCAGATGACATGCATTAATTACTGCTTTAGATTTACTCGGGCCCCTGTTTCTCATAAGGAGAAAGTCAACAGTATAAGGCAAGGCCAACTGTTCAACGATTTGGAGCTCTTTTGGCCAGTGGTGCATGCATTCATTTATTGCTTCCTTTCATCTCTATTCTGGCCCTTTGTAGTACAACTGGCACAAGTAAAACCTCACGTGTCCAATTTGGCCATGAGCAAAACCATCATCTCCGCAGAAAAAAACACAGTTTGGTTCCAAGGCTTTGATCAGTGAGGATCCAGCAGCCCTGCATTCTGACACTGTTTATGGTACAAACCAGTTAATCAAGTTCCTAGAAGCATAAACACTCACTTTTAGAGAGCTAGGGTAAACCCTCCTCTCCTCGAGGATAGCACCTCCTGTTAAAACATAGACAAACCTACATTGCTGCACTATTGAGCACCCAGTGTCACCTCAAGAATTTTGTTGTGGTCCCGGGCTAGATACATTTCAATTATTTCTATGTGACCCAGTTACTGAACGTTTAACATATAATTTAGGATAGTTTGGGATTAGGCAAGATTGCATTTGCAGAAAATGCGTAATACACTTCAGTGTTGTTCTGAACAGGGCCCCCAAAATCCCTGAGATGTCACTGTGTTGTTGGCTTGAGAGTTAAATCTGGCTATACACATTGCACCACAAGTTCAGACCAGTTAGGAAATTCCGGCCTAAGGAACTCTGTACTCAGACATTTGATCTCTGCCTGTGATGTCCCAATTATGAGCTTCTCGCTGCTTTCTTTAAAGCTGGGTCAGCAACACTGGAAACCATGAACAACAAGAAACTGCACCACAGGCATGTGCGAGCTCGGAGGAAGCAAAACTCAAATTCTGCAAGCATAAGTAGCTGCACACTTCCTGTTGACTGGCTGTAGTAGAGGCTTACCTTTTCAAAGCTTCCCTTTAACTCTGGGCTTCTCAACTTTCAAAAAGTTTGTAAAAATGTCAACATTTTCAGTGGCCAGTTCATTGACTGTGCAACAGTAGGTGCACAATATTTCAAGTTGTTTTGTGAAAAAAGAGAAAAATAACAAGCAAGTTTACAAGGGAGGTATCTATGGCTTTCGCTAAGAAAAAGATGGTAAGGGGACATCCAGCAGTCCCATCTGGCCCCCTACTTCGAACAAAATGTATGGGTATTGTGTTTTAAAAATGGTGGCAACGCCACAGGCTTGACCATCAGAACAGCCAATGCTGTGGATCTAACATTGACGGAAATGGTGGTGTAGGGACTAAGGCCTCCATTCCCAGTGGTATCTATCCTGCTGCCCGGGTTGTAGCCGTCACAGACACAAAACACCTAGAAATGTCCAAAAGTTTGACAGCATGGGGTCTTCAGGTGTGTCTTGAGAAACAACAAGGTCTTCCGTCCTTTAAGGTTTTATCCCCGGAAGCTGCTCCTGCCGTGGATGCGGGACCTCTTGGAAGAGGTAAGGCTTCAGTAAAATCCTGCACTTCACAAACATGTCTTCTGTGTAGCCAGGTAAAAGAAGGAAACCTAAACAGGAAGTGCCTTCAGAACAGAATGATGTGCCACCAGATTTTGCTGGTATCTTGCTAGATAAAGACCAAGACCCTATGGGATAGCTCACCACAGCCATCTGGTCGGTGGCTAAGGCAGCAGTAGGTTAGTAAGGTTGCTAGTTTGTGCTAGAATGAAACTTCCTCTGGCAATAGGCATAAAGTCCTGAAATCAAGCATGTGTAGACATAAAGCGCTATCCCTTTATGGTCCATGGGATTAGACTTGATGCAATGAGAAACAGATCTATCTTAGATACTATTCCCTATCAGGGGATGACAAAACAAATGTCAACTTCATGAACGGGCAGACCAAATCCTATCTAAGAGCTTAGGGGACAGCAGTCATCCATTGGGTCACAAGTCATCTAAGTTTGGGACAGGGAAGGCCCCTGAATCTTATAAAAAACATCCATCTGCAGCCCACTCTATTTTCCTCACGGAATCCTGAGTTCCCACAGTGGGACTCTTTCCACAGGTGATTGACCACAGAGTGGCACTGAACAGGGAGTTTGCTGGATTCTAATTCTTTTAATGGGGTTTACTTTCATGTCACTATAGTAAGTAGGGCTCCGACCCTGAGAGTTAAGGTTGCTAAGCATGCATTTTCGGGACTAAGTCCCCCTTTGCCAAGATACCAAGTCTTATACTGCTACAGAAGGAACTAGAAAACAACCCCAAGGAATGCATTTAATTACTGCATCTTGCACTGTAAACTTTTGTAAAACAATTCTTACATGTAGCTGGGTTTGATGGCTCCGTGAAGAAATGCACGCACTCTGGGGATCTGTGTTAGACAAATAGCCAGAGGTTCAAATCCTAGTCGATCTGGTCAGTCTAGTCTTATATATAGCCTAGTAAAGTACACTCAGCCTTTCTCACATCTATGTTTGACAAAATGAGTGCGGCTCAGTTAAGTAACTAGAAACATGTGCTATATGGTGCCTTGAAGCTGCAAATGGTAAATGTGTGCTCTGCAAATAAAAATGTCATAGAGATCGGAGAATTTGGGGGTTTCTCTGTTAAAAGTATACACTTACATAAATATAAGGAAACCAACTTTATTGTTGGTTTTGTGGTGAAATTATTGACTTGGTTCCAGATGAAGAAAAGGTATCTAGGTTCTGGTATTTAGAACATGGATTGTTTTGGTGTCCCTCAAAACTACCTGAAGGCTTCCGTGACCAAAAGAAAGTCAGAGGAGGCCGGATGTGGAGCCAACTCAAAGCCAGTAGTGGAAATGTACATTTCCTGACTTAGGGACTGTTTGTGAGAAGGGTCTCTTGTCACCAGCATCTTGGTGAGGTCATACAGCAGAAACTCAAGGCGTGGTACACGGAAAGGGATTTGCCAACCTTGCAAGGAGCAACTCGGATGTGGCTGTGGGAAAGATGGTTCTGGAGTTGCAGCTTCAATTGTGAGCACCTATCGACCTTGGAAATGGGCAGAGAAGGGAAAATAAAAACAAGATGGTGAAGAGTAAAAATAATCTATCTATAAGAAGGACAACATAGCCTCCCTGTTGTTGTCTGGAGGCAAAAAGTCCTCAACCTGGTAAGGCTCACCACAGAAAGCGCTCCAGGCATTGTTACTGTGCTGGAGCATTCCATCATTGAAACTGTACGCACCCGCAACACTGCAGTGGAGGGCATGGAGGGTCACACAGCCATGGGTTGAGCAGAAGGGCATGTGTAGGGCCTTTATGTCTGTCTGCAAGGATCCTCTTCCACGATTATCTACTTTTACCTATGTTTGGGCTACGTACTGGAAGTTACTCCTCACTTCTAACTAGTTTATTTGTTTTCTCAATATAGCCGGGTGGCAGACACTTCTAGGCTAAAGTTCTGAAAGGTTACTGCACCAAATTTGATACTTATACCTACATCCTACTATTACTAGAGGACGTGTATGGAATCTCTGCCAGCTGGAGAAATGATGGCCAAGGACCACAGTGTTTGTGGTAGTAAACTGATGTTCAGGGATATGGGTCGTCTGAGCATGAAGCATGATTAAACTAAAGTCAAAGCTTGTGGGAGAAAGTACAAGGTGGCTTGGGATTGAGATTAAGGGCCACATTAAAGCTGGTTCTGTGACTGCAAATGCTAACCCTACAGCTAAGGTTTCCCTACAGGTCTTTAGACCATAGCATGTTCCAAGAAGACTACAGGTGACAGAGTGTCTTGTAAGGTAGTGCATTCTTACAGCGATGGCAATGCAGGACTACGATTCAGTGGGAGGCGTAAGTGATACTTCCAAGCTAAGGAAGAATATTTATTCCTGCAGCCAAGGTAATGCCAGACCACGTCTGAAGAGGGACAATCAGAGACCAAACTTGCAACATTTCGAGATGGTGAGAGTAGGGGGTTCGTATTGTAACAAGCTTTGGCAAAGCCAACAGTTCTGCCTTTAGTGTATGAACAGTTGTAAGCACAGGCAATCAGAAATGCTGTTTGCATGCATTGCATGCAACAATGCGGTGCACCTCATTAAAGCCTGCCCTACTGGCTTTGCCAAAGCTAGGAAAAACTAGCGAAAAATATTGCGTTCTATATAGAAATAGTGCTTTCTGTGTAGCAGAAAAAGAACGGCTTTGACAAACAGCATAGTTGGGTTTATTCTTTAGATTCAGAATAGTCTCTCATGAATTCTAATGGAAGCACTTCCTTGAAGGTGGAATGATACCTCATCAGCTGATAGCATGTGCTGGCACAGTAATAGTCCTTTGGGTGGGACAAAACAATGGCCACTCTTTACATATCACAACGAATTGGTAAACGTGTCATACAAACATCTGCACTGTCAAGTCAGCGTTAAAAGGGCTGATTCCCTTAGGAGTAATATTTTATGTACTTTTCATTCACTGACATACTACAACATACATTTATATAGAGTATGTGGCAAGATATAAAAATCCAGTCAAATGTGTGGCAAAGCAGTTTTCAGGGCATTGAAAACTATTTTTGCATTTAGGAACAAGTACTTCATTCCTTGCCTATAGGTACCAGAAAAACGAACAGAAACAATGTTTTCACATTTCTCTCTTTATTTGCTGTACTGTCTTGATTGGGGGCCGTGGTAACGCTATTATCGAATCGTGGTGTAACAGCAAGAAACCCATCATTATGTGAATGACTCCCTTAGTGGTGTGGTTGTCATTGTTTCAAACAGCAATGCAGCAGAACAACACTTTAGATACAGGAGAATGTGTTCCCTCAGAGTCCTGAAAGAGCTTCCACTTATGCCCTAAAAAAGTTCATCTACTACTCTTGAGAGATGTGAGCTTATTCATGTTGGTCAACACCACTAAGGGACATATAACTACGTCCTTGAAATCACAGCATAGCTACTGACACCCTTGGAATTAGTGGGGAGGGAGGTGGTGACAGAAAGAATAGAGATCACACGTGGAACCCTAAGGGAACCCTTAGGAATGAGGAGTTACCAGTATAGGCAGAAGCTCAGTTCAACCTGGTGCGCAGGCTCACTGTACAGCGTATCAGTACGGCTGCCATAGAGTTACATCGCCTGCACTATTATGGCCCCGGCCCCTGCCAGAAACAGTCCAGGACGTCACAGACCACGGAGGGCGGGTCACAGCTAGTGCCCCTCCCCTGAAAAAAATTCTGCGGATGCCCATGTCACTTCCTAATGTTTCCCAGGGTTTCACCTTTAGGCTCCACTGCTTTCAGCAGGCTGAGTCCCTGAGTGAACATTAACAGCTAGTAGGAAGATGGCAGGGTTCAGCAAAGTGCAACATTAAAGCGGGTAAGGGGTGTTTAGGGTAGTGTAGTGTTAGGGGATAGTAAGGAGTTTTTAAGGTTCAGGCAAGGGTAGTGTTAACGGGTTAGTAAAGGTTTTTATGGTTTAGGGATACGTAACATTAAAGCATAACAAGGATTTTTCGGGTTCGGGGATGGTAGTGGTAAGGAGTAGTAAGGGGGTTTAGTGTTCAAGAAAAGGTAGCGTATAATGGTACCAATGTGCTTTTAGGGTTTCGGGAAGGGTAGCGTTGAGTAGTAAGGATTTTAGTAGGGTTTAAAGACTGGTAGCATTAAGGGGTAGCACGGTTTTCTGCTTCAGGGAATTTTGTTAAGGGGTGGGATGTTGTTTGTAAGGTTCAAGGATGGATACCCAAGGCATTAGTAAGGTGTGAGGGGTCAGGCAGTAAGGTGTTTCTAGGGTTCAGGGAACTCCAGCGTTAAAGGGTAGTAAGGGGTTTGTAGGGTTCAGGGAAGGCCAGCATTATGAGGCAAAAAGGAGTGTTAGGTTTCAAGGAAGGGTTAAGGCTAAAGGGTAGTGAGGGGGTTTTAAGGTTCAGGGACGGGTAGTGTTGAGGGCTAGTTCGGGTTAAGGGTTCATGGGGTAGCATTAAGCAGTAGTAATGATTTTATAGGTTTCAGGAAATGGTTGTGCTAAAAACTACTAAGGAGTTAGTTTGTAGGGGCCATGGGAGGGTAGTGTTAAGGAATATTAAGGAGTTTTCATGGCTCAGGAAGGGTAATTTTAAATTACAGTACATACACAAATACATGTAATTTAACACATAGGCATATTACATTTGAAGTAAATTACACGTTAGTATTTACATTATTTTAAATTAAATAATAAACTAAAATTAATAATTACATTAACTTTTTTGGAATGGAGATATAGAACGCTGGATGTAATACTTTCAGACTGTGAAGTCAATGCACCTCAGATGTTAAAGTAGTTACTTTGATTTAATGCATCCCTAGTAGCAGTTGATCAAGTAACATCTAACAGGACTCTGGGCAGGAATATAGAAAGAGAATAAGCAAACGGGTGCAAGGGAATTAAAAAAAAACCCTCTGTATCCACATCTCACAAGTCTATAAAACGTTAAACATGGAATCTGAAAGAAAAACACTTTTTTCAAGAGGGAACCTCAAATATTGATGGTGTAAAGAAAAGGTGGAAATGGGTGGGACCTACAGCAATACATTCTTCCTGATTGCCCTCTTCTTGGCTGCCAGAAAATAATCAATAATATAGTTATCCAATTATCAAGGAGACGTATAGCTTTTAGGGCCAGATGTAGGTAGATTTCCTTTTGCGAGTTGCAAATTGCGAGTCCCAGCGACTCGCAAAAGGAAATGCAGAAAGGTGTCTCAGACACCTTCTGCGACTCGCTATGGGGTCGCAAAGACCCACCTCATAAATATTTATGAGGTGGGTCGCAGTTTGCGACCCCATAGCGAGTCTAGGCACTCACGGGGATGGTGGCCTGCTGGAGACAGCAGACCACCATGTCCGTGACTGCTTTTAAATAAAGCAGTTTTTTTTTTTCTCTTTGCAGCCCGTTTTCCTTAAAGGAAAACAAGCTGCAAATAGAAAAAATACCGAAACCTTTTTGTTTCGGTTTTTTTCAGAGTAGGCAGTGGTCCATAGGACCACTGCCTGCTCTGAAAAAATAATTTTTGTGAGCATTCACAAAGGTGAAGGGGCCCCATGGGGACCCCTTCCCGTTTGCGAATGAGTTACCATCCACTTCAAGTGGATGGTAACTGCGAGTTGATTTGCGACCGCTTTCGCGTTCACAAATCAACTCTACATCGCGGTGCGAATCGCAAATAGGAAGGGAACACCCCTTCCTATTTGCGAGTCGGAAACACATTTTGCGAGTCGGTACCGACTCGCAAAATGTGTTTCTGCATCGCGTAAGGGCTTTTGCGCCTCGCAAACGGCGTTTTTCGCCGTTTGCGAGGCACAAAAGCCTTCCTACATCTGGCCCTAAGTGTCATGTTTGTGCCCTATGGATCAAGTTTCATCCTCACACAATAGCTTGACCTGACAAAGAGCCATGCTCAAGCAACTTGATAAAACAATAGTCACAGGTGTTTTCAAGACTATGAAATCTTTCTGTGGAAGCACAAAGTTTTGGCCAAATCAGAAGCTGTAATCAAATGAACCAATATTTGGGCACAGCCATAGTCCCTTTCTGATTACTCCTGAAGCAATTTTTTAAAATCACATGTCTGGTGACAGCTGCACTGTCAAGCTAGAACTAAAAAGTGAGTGGCTTAATTTAGGACTGACAGAATGGTTGGCATTTAAAGGGGCAGGCCAGCTATCACATGGGGGAGCACAAATGGGACGGACCTTGGTGGATTGTAGAACTGAACCAATGTTTTAAGCAAAGAATTGTCCGCAGTGGGCGTGTGAAGGTGGGCTAAAGAGGTCTTTCACAAAAATCTCTTCTGATCCTCCCTGCTTCAAATATCAACACATTGATTTGTATGTTCTCAGCAATGTGCTGGCGAGGATCCAGAAAAAGGCCCATCTAAAGCAGTTGATAAGGATTCATTTCTAATGTATTTCTGCTACAAGCGCCCCAATGCAATTTCATGGAAAATTATTTGACCTTGATCTCATGGTAAAGTGATCTAACATCTTCTTGCACAAGTAGGTGCATGACAACTAAGCTGATCATCTGCTACTAGTAGATGCCTCTATTACAGGATGATCACTTAATATGAGTAGGCAAATTGGCTGTGAAGATGATCATGTGATATAGTGATCTAGGGCAGTGGTTTCCAACCTGTGGTCCGAACCCGTGGGGGGTCTGCAGAGCCTCCTCAGGGGGTCCAAGACTGCTTAGAAAATGTAATGATATTAACAGATTAAGCCCCAAGCTTTCAGTAATGACTCATTTGGGTGGGGGGGGGGACCCTGGATTCCAATAATGATTTATTGGGGTCCCCGGGTTCCAGTACTGATAAAGTGGGGGTCCACAGAGGTCAAAAAGTTGGGAACCACTGATCTATGCAATACTGATAAATTGGGATACTGAACCTGCACCATCTCATACAATTAGGTTCATGGCTTAGAGGATGATCAAGTGACTTTGTGTAGTAGAAGCTGCATGTTGTGAGAATGACCCCTTGTTTTTGTGATCTAGGACCTTCTGGTACTAGTCAGTGTATGGCTGAAAAGATGACCAAGTATATGCCTGCTTGTTAAGATGCTCATTTGTGATTCAAGAAGATATTTTGATGTAAGAATGTATTTTGTTGTATGATCTTGGTAGAAGTACACCTTCGTCTGCTGTGAGGAATCTCAAACTTCGCATTGTTATGCCATGCGAGTGCTTGCATATTTATTCAGCTGCACTTCTGAATGGTGAATTAGGACACTGCTATAATTTGGAAGCAGAATCTCCTCAGATCCTTTGAAAACTTCAAGGTACTCAACGCATATATACAAATTACAAATAAGTGTTATAGTGACTGAGGAGCATGTGGGATACTTGAATAAATTAATGAGCTTGATGTAAAAGAAAGCCTTCTTTTACCTTTTTAAGTTAGGTGACGCCACAAAATGCCGGCTCAACATTTGTAACCATTGCATGAACGTCCACGAAAAAAATGGAAGCATGGAAATTGAGTTCAGGAATGATTCATAAAGTTACGGGAATACACCACAATCTCCAAACAAAATTCTAAGCTTTGGGAGGGATCTATTTTCAAAATTTTATATCCAGTATATCATGACTAAGTGAAGAGTAACACTGCAATATACTTTGACTCTCGGTTACTTCACAATAAGGGGAACATATTGCAACTTTGTGACATAATAGTTACTGTGCAATTTTGGATAAGGAAGCATATTTGATATCTGACAAGGTCAGGAGGAACAAAACATGTATGGAACTTTGTGACATAACAAATAATGTGGAAATTTGAACAAGGAAGTACCTTTTGATACCTTACAAGCAGTGGAATACAATGAGGTATTTAAGCAACTTTGTGACATAACATGTGATGGTGAAATTTGTACAAGGAAGTACCTTTTGGTACCTCACAAGTAGGGGAAAATAATGAAACATCTCAGTACTTTGTGAGTTAAAAGTACTAACTAAATTTGCTCATGGAAGTATTCTCAAAAAGTGGGATACAGAAAACAAATGTAGGTAAATTTGTGCCATAAAAACTGCGGTGGAATTTTGTACAATTGAGCACTTTTTGGCACGTCATAAGGTTTGTGTACCAAAATACTGATCACAGAAATAGTGACTTACAAAATATTGAGTATCCCGATGTCGTCAATATATGGCATGCATAAGGAAAATTTACTATTTCAACGCCACATCTAATTACCAAGCCATATACCTTGCAAATCAATAGTGTTGAGTTGATTATGAACAGGTGGATATTTAAGTCATGTTTTTGTAGGACATTGATTACAGGGATTGGTACCTCTGTTGAGATTCTGTTGATCTAGAGAGGTTGGTAAGTTCATTCGATGATTGCTACACAATGGGTACGGCCTGTACAATTGCACAGGTGGAAACATAAATAGAATACCACCTTTGGCAAATTTTCTTTCTACACCTGGCAAGTCACAGTCATGGACTAACTACGGTGAGCAATGTTTGATGATTAAGCACAGTTCCTAAATGGGAAGGGCCCGCGATAAGACGAAGAGCTGGTGTTGCTAAAACACAGTGCGTCAATATGGAATTGCCCACCATAATAATTTAAAGAAAACGAGATAATGATGCCTTGTATAAATATAAGGTGATACTAATCAAATGGGATGGGAGTTTTTGAAAGAAGAGAAATGCTGTTTTAAAATATTCAAAATTCTATTTACTACCTCAGTGTGCTAATAAGCCAAACTGGGTGGCATGGTGAACAAAAGAACGATGGATTAAACCCAGATCTGTGACTGGGGGAGATTGTTTGAAAAGTTTCAGCACCCGTCCATCATCCTTTTGTGTTGATGTACTAGAAACTGAAGCCCTCCAATAGGATTTACAGAAATGCTTATGAATGAAGAAAGATATATATCTTGCGGGTGACCACCTATGCTGGGGGTATCACAGAGCAATCAAGAAAGTAGATCTTAACACTCCACGCTAAGGATGGAAATTACATATCTATGGATATTCAAGTGTATTAAACAAAAAGAAGGAAACGTTAGTGGATGAAAAGTTTGTTGTAATGCACACATATTTTTCTTTGGAATGGGATTTATGATACTGAAATGTAATTGGATTTCACAGGGTGTGATAATTGCACCAAATCCTATATAGCACTTGTAATTGTGGACTGTGTTAGTTCGCGAATGTGAATGTGGTATTGTGGCTGGACGTTTGGCTAAATGTATCTAGACTCAAAACTCGGTTAGAAGCAGCACAAACAATTAAATGTTCAGCAGTCAGAACACAAGAATCTCCTGGCAGCAGGTTTAAGTCCTGTGGATGCAGCCTCAGCTCCCTCCCCTCTTGGATGTCAGGAAAGCAAAAAACATTTTTTATTTTGTATGTGAAGCTACATGTCTAGAAATTAAAGTATTGTGTAGTGAATGCACAAATTATTGTTGCATTATTTTCCATTGTAGCACAAAGATCAGAAACTAATCCAGAATCCTTGAGGGGGGAAGAGGGTGAATCTCGAAAGCAAACAAACGCTGACAAAGCCAATAGGTCTGACTTTCATTAAATGTTTTGACTAAGACAACTTTAAAAAGCTTTCAGCAGTGAATAAACAAAAAATGGTTGCTTCTGTAAACACTACATCCACGACGTAAAGAATTAAATGTGTGATGATTCAGTGTGCTGTGGAGATGTAGTAGAGTCCCTAACAGATATCAACGCAGGCACCCCATAGAAAGCGGAATAATACACCAAACGGCAAATGCGAATGTGGTGAGAGAGTGATACACCTCTTGGTGGAGTCAGTGCCCACTGATGATAACAGGTATGCAGACAAGATGTTGTCAAGCCAGACCTACAAGGGTGAAACTCCAGCTTTTTAAAAAAGACACTGGATGTATAGTGTCCCTATTTTATTTAGTAAGGGTTTTTTAGTTTATAATTAAGGCTTCCAGTTTTCTTTTTTTATTTTCACTGATAAATACAGACTGGAACAATGTCGTTTCCGGTCCTTATATATTTGTAAAGACAGACAATAGAATGTAGATTTTCTTTTGAGTGACTGCCAATAACTACTGCCTGGTCAATACTTGTGGGAAAATGACAGCATGAAAGGAGAGTTTAAAAAGGGACAACATTGTCTAGTAAAGCAAAAATATCTGCAAAGTTGACATGTGAATTGACTGCAACAACTATTATTGTCAGCTAAATTCATTATTGCAGTATACAGAGTTAATTTTAGCACCAAAATCTTTTTAAGTTGGGGTGGGAGGGCTGCTGGCCTCTGGAAAGCACAGGTCTGCTCTCGACGAGTTGTTTGGCTATTGTTTGTGCAATGTGGGAGTCTATGAGCTCTATGCCCAAGTGGCTTCATTAACTCGCGAGTGAACCTGGAGGGCTGCATTCTATGGCCTCGAGAAGATGCCGCTGACAGCCACGGATGTTTTTGCCCCGAAGATTAGAGGTATATGGGGTTGATGTTGCTGGTGGAGTTGAAGAGCCTGAACCACAGCCACGGGACGAACATATTTTGGAAGCCCTTCTCCTTGAGTTGCAAAAGATAATGAAGAATAGTGAAAGGAAAGTTATATTCCTAGATTAAATTCTAGACTACAGATTACCTTTCGCGAAAGGCACCTCATTCGGGGTTGTTTCGGAGGTTAAATTGGATGACGTCTTGTTTGGTTACTATGAGACACTACTCCAGTATCAGCCTAAGTGGACGGAGGTTCAGTTTGTGATTCTGGGAGTTTTTTTCCTCTTTTGTTCATTAGAATATATTGTTCTGGTTTCCCCTTTGTGTGTGGTTATCTTCCTCTCCTTCTCTTGGCATCTCTTATTGTCTCTTTCTAGTAAGGGAAAGACCTGTAGCCAACATCATTGGCTTGAAATTTCAGATGATTGCCTTCCTAATGGCGGCTTGTAGGAAAGACGCACTAGCCTCTCGGGATCAAAGGGAAATTATCAAAATTATGAAAACCTAAAATGTTTGCAGCTATCCAAGTGTGAGTGTATCTTTATTGGTTATATGAATAAGTTAAAATTACCAGTCACACCTTTTTTTTTTACCACGGAAGCAAACATAAATATGGATCAATACCAATAAGGTAGGAAAAATCAATAATATGGGTAAAAAAGGCAAATATGTAAGATATATATAAGTGCAATGTAACTGGGAATCTTATTTATAATGCACCTTTAAGTTATAAGTGTATTTAATGGCTAATTAAACCAAACCTTCGCAATATTTCTTGGTTCAACATCCGAAGAATACCACCTGACTTAAATGCAGTTTTCTACCAAGGTAGAGTTTCTCTCTCTGCTGATATCAGTGAATGGGAAAACTGCTTGAGGAACCATGAGAATGCCTGGGACATGACTACAGATCAGTCTGGTTTAGCAGGTCCTGCGACACCTATGACTATTCCCAGACTCTGGTGTCTCATTAATTATTATCTTGGACTCCTGAAATCTCGTTATCCTGGATCCTTGTGTGTTTGTCATTTCCTGTGCTCTGTAAATACTACATGTATTTAACTTCCTTGTTCATAGTTATTGTTGAACCTCCCGTCGGGGTATTACTGGGATGCTATGTTACTATCTCACTCAGAGTACCCCAGGAGTCTGTACTATTCGCCTATTATTTAATTCCTAAAACGCATCTACTATTATGAAGAAACGTCACTATAGAATTGGAATTTATGCAGCCTATGGTAAAATACAAATGTACATATTTCAATGGAAAAAGATGTGGACTGGGGGGCAAAGCTTTGGAACAGGCGAGCCAGAGGCTAATCCTAGCCTCTGCTCAGCATCCTGTCTCTCTGGGAAAATCACGTAGGGCCGTATTTAGTGTCTGCTGGTGGGATGCCTTGTTGAAACAGAGGATAATCCTTCTGCCATACTACAAGGTCCATAGACTATGAGGAATTTGTAATGCAGCGGAGGGGACATTGCCAAGTCTGTGACTTCCACTAGACTCTAAATAAGACCCATAATCTTCCTGTGCCTAAAAAGACCCAAATGTTTGACGTAGCCTGGTTCTGTTGTGAAGCCCACTAGAGCCCTGGGCAAGGTTTGCAATACAAAAAACTCCAAATAATGCAACAAAAAAACTGGTCTAGACGGAGTGCAAAGTAAATCCTAGGCCTAAGAAAGTCAACCATATGAATCTAAAAAATTGGCACTTCATGATCTACTTTCTGTGTAGAGCACAGGCCTCCCATGGTGCATAAATGTTCTGGTCCTGAGGCGCAAGCAATCTCAACAAATAATGGGCCTGATTACAACTTTGGAGGAGGTGTTAATCCGTCCCAAATGTGACGGATATACCACCAGCCGTATTACGAGTTCCATAGGATATAATTCGGCTGGTGGTATATCCGTCACTTTACCGTCACTTTTGGGACGGATTAACACCTCCTCCAAAGTTGTAATCAGGCCCAATGTCTCCACAAAACCAACATCAAAAGCCAATGCAAGGGAAACTCTGCCGGCTGAAAGACCTAATACTCCGGGAAGCTGTGTCTCTCTAGTTTGTGTTGAGGGTGATTTACATTTTAAACACCAGCAGTAGCCTTACTTCACATTTAAGAGCTTGCAGCTCTAGTCAAATGTGAGAACCTGGACTGCCCTCACTTCAAACCTGAGCTGCTTATATATCTTGAATATAGTTACTGCAGCATGACAGTCTGGCACACCCAACAATGAGCACGTGGAACACTCTCTCCTCCAAACATAGAAACTCAAAGATGCTACCTAAAATCCATAAGGAACTGAAGACCATTCTTTTTTCCCTCTTTATCTTAACCATCCACTTGAGTGTACCTGAAACACCAAATTAATCTTCATTTGCTGACACTCTAGATCCTCTTATACGTGGTCTGCAGATATCTGCACGGAAACTGAGAAGACTGTAACCTATTTGTTGTACCCTGAATCATAACTGTAACATCCTATATCTCATATAAATCATGAAAGTTGAATTAATGGATGAATAACAAAATAACCTTTAAACTGGCCTTTAATGTAACAATGGGTTTAAAGTGCATCTAGCTGTTGGGCTGAGTGTACATTCTGCAGTGGAACCAAAGGGCATAATGAACAAGTTATATAGCTTCAGAAACACTCTTTACGGCAGATAATCTATCCAATTGCTGATTATTCACCCTTAAAACATCCCCACTTGCCAGACTGGATCCATAAATCCTACACAGCAGTTCCTTACAAAGCCGTTCTACTGCGGAAGTAACAGAGGGGAGACGCATATAAGTATCAGCTCTGTGCGGACATCAGTTTCTTCATTGACTCTGTCCGTACCTTCGCAGGGCTCGACAAAGTATTCAACCACTCGCTATGATGAATTTTATTTTATGAGATCGAGCTATTTTTAGATTCTACTCGCCCCTTTTGGCGAGTGGACAAAGAACAGGTGTTCTGTTCAGTCAGAAACTGAATTAGCAATTAAGATGCCTTTAAATCTTATTCTTGTCACATTTACTCTGTATTCAGAGACAGAGGTCAAAAGTCAGTTTGTCTTCTTTCAATGCAAATACTTTTCCTTGTGACTGCAGAGTTTCAGGATTTTGTAAGGTGAACTGTCTGACCTATGTGAAATGAAAGGCTGTTGGTATCAGGTATTTCCTAACACAACATTTATATAACTAAGTCAAATTTACAAACATTTCAAAATATATTTCAGTAGCTGTGAAAGACCATTTTTGTACTTGATGAAAAAATATTTTAATAGGATGAAAAAAAGTCAGAACACTTTACTTAGTGATGTGCAAATTATAAATGTTTTCTGAAACCCAATTTTCACAGATGGTTGTTAATACACCATATAGTTTTATCAGTAAAGCTGCAAGTAAGTGGGAAGGTTTTTGGACATGTCTTGGAAATTTACTGTCTGTAAATGACAGTGCTCTACCACATCATGCTTTAGTAATATATTTATTAAAAGTGAGTGTTTAAACATAAACTGAGAAACACTCCTGTCCTGATGGCAAAGATATTAGTAAACTAAGCGGCAAGCCATGCATGGATCATGTATACCCTTTGTGTGGGCTAGATTTATTATACATGGAGCAAACGTTTAGCGTATTTAATCAAACAAAAGAGAATATTTTTACAGCAGAAATGCTGAACTTGCAATTTGAAGGGGCACTCATGTGAGAATGAAGAAAAAGGTGACTGTAAAAGACAATATTTGCCTAGATCACACAATTTGAGACCCGTTTCTGAGCCAAGTATATTACTGTTAGGTCGAGTAGATTATTCAAGCTACTCGACCTGCAGGTCTAGTAACATTTTAATGATTTTTTGAGGCCTGCTTCGGACACAGGAGTACAAAACCAGTTAGAAGTACCAATGAGCAAATCCATTATTTGGGACTTTTTACCTGGAAAAAAGAGACCATTCCATACAAATGTAATGGAGGGCAGTGAGGAATATGATTTTAGAGTATTGATCAGAAAGACCATTACCAAATGTAAGTAACTTGTTCTTTTGAGGAATACTTCTAACCACAGATTTTCCACCCTTAGAATAGATACTAAAGTGGAACGGGCGCAGACCAAAAGGTCCAGCAGGACCGAACGGGTGAAATGTCTTTTCATCGGATCAGGCTATTAAAGCAGAAGTACTTCATGAAGATGTGTACTGATGCCCATGTCACTCTCTGACAGATGTCATAAATAGGCACTTTGCATACCAATGTATTGTTAGCAGCTTGACCCTAGGGGAAAGAGCCATCTGTCCTTCTGGAAGCTGCTTTGTATCCAGTCCTTAATGCAGAGGACTGTCCACCTTGACAAAGTCCTTTTCTGCACTCCTTATCCTTCTTTGTCCCAGAGACACCCACAAAAACCTAATTGTCCACCACATGGTCTTTAGGCAACTTATGTAAAAACTCAAGGCCCTTGTGGGGTCCCACTAATCGAGTCCCTCTTCCTTTTTTCAAGGGGTGAGGTGGAGCAAAGACTGTTAGGACAATGACGGATTGCCTAAAGTGAAAAGGAGTCATACTTTTTGACAAACAGGCTGCCCTGGTCCTAAAATCCAGTTTAATTGGTAAAACGTGGTGTGAGGCATCTGCACCAAGAAAGCTTGGAGCTCACTCACCCAACGAGCTGAAGTAATTGCAACAAGGAGCCCGTCTTTATAGTCAGAAGACATAAGAAGGAGCTGTGCTTTGGCTTGTAGCAAGCACACATGAGAAAAATCAGGACCTAATTGAGATCCCACCACAGCATCACAAATGTTTGGAGGAAAAATGCAGGTTAAACCTTTTAGAAACCTCATCACAACAGGTTATTTAAACAAGGACGATAAGGTCCAGCAAATAAAAAAAAGCCACAAGGGCAATAAAATAACCTTTAATGGTGCCCACAGCAAGACCTTCCAGGGCCAAAGACAAAACAAACAAACTATCAGACAGCTTGCCCTCCAATCGGTCTGTTATTGCGGGTTCCACATGAGGCCACAAATCTGTCCCAGCAACTAGCATAAATGGACTTTGTAGAAGGACACTGCAGCAAGGATTACATTGACAATCTCAGGAGGTAGATCAAACGCTGTCAACTACCACAGCTTAATTTTAGTGCATGGAAGTGGCGCATGGTGCAGGCCCGGGTTCAGAACCCTGCCCTGCTGCTGCAACACAAGATCTTCCCTAAGAAGAAGCCTTATCAGAGGACAGAGGTTCATGCCCTGAAGTTCAGAGTATCACAATTATCTGGCCCAATCTGGGGATACTAGATGACCTGGATCTGGTTGTTCCTGGTCTTTTTCAGAACACGAGGTAGGAGAGGCAGAGGTAGAAAGGGATATTGAGTCCTGGCTCTCCACTCCTAGAGAAACAATGCACATTATCAATGGTGGCAAAAAGATCTAGGCAGGGTTCCACCCATTTTTGAAAGATGCTCAGTGCCACCACAGGGTGTTGTCGTAGTTTGACTCTTGATCTAGGCAAGACTGCTGGTTTAAGGATGACAGTACTTTTGTTTGTAGGCGACTATGTCAGTCCTACAACAAGTCGCAACTGTCATCCCAACCCTCCCGGCTCACAAGCAGCACCTCACCAAAAACCCAAACAGTAAAAGATGATTTGTGGCAGCCTTCACGCATGGACTCAAGAATGTGACATCTCAGGGTGTGTTGTGGTTAAACGGAGATTACGCATTTCTCACATGAACAACATGTCTCAATCAAACACAGGCAATGAAGGAGAGGCAGTAAAGTTTTCAATAAGTTTTATTAACAAAACTGCAATCTACTATAAGTTGCATGGGCTGCGATGATAAGAATAATGAATAATGCAAGAAACAGAATTGTGAACACGAGAGTCATTAATACAAAGACCCACACCATCTTGCAGTAACATAAAATGACATGAGATATGAAATATGTCCTATTACCCTAGCATGATGAACCTAATCTCTAACCTAAAGAGAGCCCGCTGTGGTGAACCTAATCTGCCAATGCCATATCCATGAGAAGAGTCCCCCCAACCCTCGTTACCTTGGAGTGAGGTCTCTAGCTCAGACTCGGTAGGGACGTAAAGGCGATGTGCAGCATCAATAGCAGCTATGGCATTTGGTTGGAATCCCTCTGATTATCTGTCTAAGTGATGTGCTTTTATGCAGATCTGCTCGGACCCCTGACGTAGGTCTGTTCCCAAACAATAGAAAACAAGACATACTTGGGGCGGCAATTACATTAACAATTCCTCAAAAGCAAAAAGTGGGAAAGTACCTAATGTGAATACCTACATCTTATCTATCTACTGGCGCTGATAGTCATGCCTTAGCAGAGTGGCACTGATAGCGAGAAACTAAAACATTGTCCTAACTAGAAACAAGGCAGCCATCTTGGAAACATACAGTATAATAAAATAATTGTGCTAAAACAGAGAAAGCTAAGTATGGTAAAAGTCACTGGGTGACGTGGGTACAGGTCTGCAAGCCAGAAGGCTAAGCTAACTCCTGCTTCCCATTAAAACAAGATATGATTCACTACACCCTTCCCATTGCCGGAACAAGTATGACAACACAGGATGACGCCACCGAAGGCGAATGAACCCAAGCTAAAATGCTCTGGACTAAAAAAGCTAAAATCATAAAAACTAGCTAAAGTATTGTGTTTAAAAATATGTTGCAAAACAGCTAAAAACATACAATGAGCCATAATGCCGACCATGAAAAGCACAGCAGGCCAAAGAAAGGGCAATAAATGCAAACTTTGAATTTGGTAAGATAAGCCAATCATCAAATCCATTTAACAGTAGTCATGATTTTGAAGAGCATCTTCAAAGCCATTGAATGGGAAGGACCTCAGGGAAGAGGCCACATCGTCAGATGCTAGATCGATGACAGGATAGGCAGATGGATCCACGGAGCAGTAGTGTGTGCAGGTCCACCTGCAGGAGTGGCACTCTTCACAGCGCCAAAAAGAGCCAGATTGTTCACCAAGGGCGGCTCATAAGTGACCTCGCAAATCAGACTTAGTCTCAAGAGGCACAACTGTGAATGAACCCTCATCAGGAATATCAGCAGTTCTTGGTCCACAGGAAGCACTGGCGGAACAGCAAGACACACTGTAGGCAAGTGTTCAAAGAGGCACCACATGCAGCGAAAGACTGGCTGCACACACCACAGGACTGGTCGCAATGACAATGACCAATCACACTCCAACTCTTCCAGCAATGGAGCATTAAAGAACTGAACCATGCGTTCACAGCACAGTTGAGCTGGTGGCAGTGGCTCCATCACTCCGCTTAGCTGGAAAGGCACAACTACTGTGAATCAGAAGCAATATTAGTAGTATTCTGCCTATTAATGCCAAAATTATAGGAAAGCCGTCAAACGCACTTGAAAAGACTGAATGGATGGCTAAAAGAATGACTCTGAAGACGGTCTGGAAGATGGACACAAATCCAGACCCAACAGCTTTAAAGAAATGGACAATCCCCGTAGTGCTCAAAGCGTTGAAAATTTTGGATACCAGCTCTCTAAAGTGCTTGGGGAAGTTGGTATTTAATAGGGATTGTATCTCAGCTGAGGATATTGCTATCTGGAGAGCATATGTCTCTCTAGCTGATGTCAACGCAACTTGTTTTTGGTACAGTAGCACCTTTAGTCTGCTAAGCTTGTCATAATTTACATTAGCAGTATCAATGTGAGTCCACATTTCTGATACTTTTATCCCTTGTGTGTTGGGGGTGGGGGAATATGTCCGCAACATGTTACGAACTTAGAGACTGAAATTGCATGAGCAATTCCTGGTCGCATACCACTACAGCTTTGATCGCTCAGCACCACATAACCTCCATTTGAAAGTACATGAAATGCTGGTCGAATCAAAAGGACGGGAGTACCCTTAAAAAAACAGGCCAAATTTGCAACCCCCGCATTGCAAAGGCCGTAAAGGGACACCTGTTTGCAGATCATTGAATGACTAACAGTAGCCTCACATTTGCTTCCGCTGAGAAAGACTTCTGTTTCGCCGTTCAGACACTTGTATTCAAAGGGCAACTCCCACTCTTCTTTAATATAGCTATTGCCTAACCACTCGTACCTGCCCACAGCAAGATGTTTCAGGCATTTCGAAAAACGAAAAGTGTAAATGGGCAAGTTAATAATGCCATGTTAAAGCCATACCGTTGATGGACTTTCTGCAACTTCTCTAACTTTTCTATATGAAGCACGGTGAAAGTCGCTTCCCTTTTAGCCATTGTCTGTTGTTCCTTGGATGAATTAAAAGCAGCAAACAAGTCACTATCGTTAATGTACTTCCATTGAACGTGGCCATTTTTCAAAGTTTGGAATGTCCGACCTAACTGCATGATTGAACGCAGCTGACTTTGCCCATGATATAAAAGGGACGTCTGTCTGAATGATATCTATCGCAGACGATACTATGTTTGTTAGGGAATAAATCCTCTTGGACAGAGTGTTCATGCCGTTGTCGACAACAGCTAAAGTATTTTCTAAGTTTTCCTTATCTATTTGCTTTAAACGTGCAGCAGCTTCTGTCTGGGAAAGCTTCCAGATCTCATTATATATGACACAGATTAATCTTTTAGAGCGTGGCTTTCTAGGACCTAACAAGAAGTCCTGCAAGTCTATATCTTCAGAAAGAGTGTTAAGATGTTCCTTAACTGCGGCTAACATGTTAGTCTGTACACACTGTTGGCACAGTCTACCCATACTGTATGTTGTAACTATACCCATGTGTTGGCCTGAGACAAAGTAAGGGTCTGGACGGATAATCTTGAAACCCCCTGAGGAATTCACAAAATGTGCCGGACACCCATTTGTGTCCATTGGCCATAGTAACCACTCCCCGGGACTGGAAAGTGAAGAGTTATAGGTACTAGCCTGAGCCTTTGTATCTAATTCTTCCTCTGTGACATTCAGGAAGGACTGCCAATTATTAAACTTTGCCGGTGTGGGGATACTGGGCGTATTCATTTCTTTCATTTTCGCTAACCCCAGACAGGATGTCTGCTGAATGGTGTAATTTAAAAAGATCATTTGCAC